>NC_041386.1:525686604-525791672 GCF_002162155.2 Triticum dicoccoides | reverse complement strand
CGCGGCGTGGGCGGCGGTGGTTGCGGTGGGGTGTTTGGGTGGCGGGGGCGGCGGTATATAAGGGCGGGGGCGGCGGCGGATTGGAGTAGGGGCCAAGGCGGGGCGGGGCGGAGTCCAACTCGGACTCCGGTCCGAGTGGCGGCAGCGGCGGCGCGCGCGCGCAGGAGGCGGCGTCGGCTGGGCCGGCCTGACTCGGCTGGGCCTTAGGCCCAGTCGGGCGCGGGAACTCTCTTTTTTTAAATAACTCCACCATCAGAAAAAATACTAGAAAAATAAATAAAAATCTAAAAATGCCAAAACAAATTTTCACCGTATAAATAAAATATTTAGAACAAGATGAACATTTTCTTGGCCCTAAAATGCAATTTTGAAAACATGCAATTTTTCTAATGCAAATAAATCTGAATAAAAACAACAAAAAACAATTTAATGATTTTAATATTTTTCCTCCAATATTTCATTTATTTTGGAGAAGTCATATTATCTCCTCTCTATAATTTTTAATGTGAAATATTTTTCAGAGAGAAATAATTAAAATCAAATCCTCATTTCATTATTTGATAAAAGAATCAAATATGAAAACCGGGAAATCTCCAACTCTCTCCGAAGGTCCTTGAGTTGCTTAGGATTTTTGAGGATTACGGAACGGAAAAGCAATAAAACATGATATGCAATGATGATCTAATGTATAACATTCCAAATTGAAAATTTGGGATGTTACAGGCATCCCCAAGCTTTGGGTTTTAGGTGTCCTTAGATTAACTTGGGGTGCCATGGGCATCCCCAATCTTAGGCTCTTGCCACTCCTTGTTCCATAATCCATCAAATCTTTTACCCAAAACTTGAAAACTTCACAACACAAAACTTAAAGTAGAAAATCTCATGAGCTCCGTTAGCGAAAGAAAACAAAACACCACTTCAAGGTACTGTAATGAACTCACTATTTATTTATATTGTTGTTAAACCTACTGAATTCCAACTTCTCTATGGTTTATAAACTATTTTACTAGCCATAGATTCATCAAAATAAGCAAACAACACACTGAAAACAGAATCTGTCAAAAACAGAATAGTCTGTAGTAATCTGCAGCTAACGCAAGTTCTGGAACCCCAGAAATTCTGAAATAAATTGCTGGACTTGACTAATTTATCTATTAATCATCTGAAAAAATAATTAACTAAATATCACTTTCCAAATAAAAATGGCAGAAGTTCTCGTGAGCGCTAAAGTTTCTGTTTTTACAGCAAGATTAAAATGACTTTCCCCAAGTCTTCCCAACAGTTCTACTTGGCATAAACACTAATTAAACACAAAAAACACAACCAAAACATAGGCTAGATAAATTATTTATTACTAAACAGGAGCAAAAATAAAGGAATAAAAAAAATTGGGTTGCCTCCCAACAAGCGCTATCGTTTAACGCCCGTAGCTTGGCATAAAAGCAAGGATAGATCTAGGTATTGCCATCTTTGGAAGGCAATCCATAAGTGGCTCTCATAATAGATTCATAAGGTAATTTAATTTTCTTTCTAGGGAAGTGTTCCATGCCTTTCCTTAAGGGAAATTGGAATCTAATATTCCCTTCCTTCATATCAAGAATTGCACCAATCGTTCTAAGGAAAGGTCTACCAAGAATAATAGGACATGAAGGATTGCAATCTATGTCAAGAACAATAAAATCTACGGGCACATAATTCCTATTTGCAACAATAAGAACATCATTAATTCTTCCCATAGGTTTCCTAATAGTGGAATCCGCAAGGTGCAAGTTTAAAGAGCAATAATCAAAATCACGAAAACCTAGCAAATCACACATAGTCTTTGGAATCGTGGAAACACTAGCACCCAAATCACACAAAGCATAGCATTCATGGTCTTTAATTTTAATTTTAATAGTAGGTTCCCACTCATCATAAAGTTTTCTAGGGATAGAAACTTCCAACTCAAGTTTTTCTTCATAAGATTGCATCAAAGCATCAACGATATGTTTGGTAAAGGCGTTATTTTGACTATAAGCATGAGGAGCATTTAGCACGGATTGCAACAAGGAAATACAATCTATCAAAGAGCAATTATAATAATTAAATTCCTTGAAATCCAACATAGTGGGTTCATTAATATTTAAAGTTTTGACTTCTTCAATCCCACTTTTAACAATTTTAGCATCAAGATCTAAAGACTCTGAGTTTTTGGAACGTCTTCTAGGTAAAGGTGGATTATATTCAGTCCCATCATTATCAAGATTCATATTGCAAAACAAAGATTTAATAAGGGACACATCAATAAATTTTAGATCTGCATCTTTATTATCATGGAAACTAGAAGAACACACTTTTATAAAGCAATCTTTCTTAGCACGCATCCTAGCGGTTCTTTCTTTGGACTCATCAATGGAAATTCTCATGGACTTGAGAGACTCGTTGATATCATTCTTAGGAGGAATAGATATAAGTTTCAAATAATCAACATCAAGAGAAATTATATCAATGTTCCTAGCCAACTCATCAATCTTAAGCAATTTTTCTTCAATCAAAGCATTGAAATTCTTTTACGAGGTAATAAATTCTTTAATATTAGATTCAAAATCAGAGGGTATCTTATTAAGATTTCCATAAGAATTGTTGTAGGAATTACCATAAGTATTAGAGGAATTACTAGGATACGGCCTAGGATTAAAGTTTCCTCTATACGCGTTGTTACCAAATTATTCCTACCGACAAAATTCACATCCATAGATTCATTATTATTCTCAATCAAAGTAGACAAAGGCATATCATTAGGATCAGATGAAACACTTTTATTAGCAAATAATTTCATAAGTTCATCCATCTTACCACTCAAAACATTAATTTCTTCTATCGCATGCACTTTCTTATTAGTAGATCTTTCAGTGTGCCATTGAGAATAATTAACCATAATATTATCTAGGAGTTTAGTATCTTCTCCTAATGTGATTTCCATAAAAGTGCCCCCCACCCCCCCCACCCCCGCGGCCGAATCTAAAAGATTTCTAGAAGAAAAATTCAATCTGGCATAAATTTTTTGTATAATCATCCACAGATTCAAACCATGTGTAGAGCAATACATATCATTAATTTCATCCTCTCCCAAGCTTGTGCAACATGTTCATGATCAAGTTGCTTAAAATTCATGATATCCTTTCTCAGAGAGATGATCTTAGCGGGAGGAAAATACTTAGAGATAAAAGCATCTTTGCACTTATTCCACGAATCAATACTATTTTTAGGCAAAGACGAAAACCAAGCTTTAGCACGATCTCTAAGCGAAAAAGGAAATAGCTTCAATTTAACAATACCATTATCAACATCTTTGTTCTTTTGCATATCAGACTGATCAACAAAGTTGTTTATATGGGTAGAGGCATCTTCACTAGGAAGGTCGGAAAACGGATCTTTCATGAAAAGATTCAGCAAAGCAACATTAATTTCACAAGATTCAGCATCAGTAAGAGGAGCAATTGGGGTGCTAATAAAATCATTGTTGTTGGTATTGGTAAAGTCACACAATTTGGTATTATCTTGAGCCATTGTGACAAGCAAGCAATCCGACACACAAGCAAACAAGAGACGGGCAAAAAGAGGAAAATAGAGAAAGAGAGGGAGGATGGAGAGTGAGGGCGAATAATATGGCAAGGGGGAAGTGGGGGACAGTAAAATGAGAGGCAAATGGCAAATAATGTAATGCGGGAGATAAGGGTTTGTGATGGGTACTTGGTATGTTGACTTTTCAGTAGACTCCCCGGCAACGGCGCCAGAAGTCCTTCTTGCTACCTCTTGAGCACTGCATTGGTTTTCCCTTGAAGAGGAAAGGGTGATGCATCAAAGTAGCATAAGTATTTCCCTCAGTTTTTAAGAACCAAGGTATCAATCTGGTAGGATACCCTCGTTCCCTCGCACCTACACAAACAAATAAAATCCTAGCAACCAACGCAATAAAGGGGTTGTCAATCCCTTCACGGTCACTTACGAAAGTGAGATCTGATAGATATGATAAGATACTATTTTTGGTATTTTTATGATAAGGATGCAAATTAAAGAAAACAAAATAAACGAAAAAGGAAATAACTTGTTGATGGAAGATTAATATGATGGAAAATAGACCCGGGGGCCATAGGTTTCACTAGAGGCTTCTCTCGAGAGCATAAGTATTACGGTGGGTAAACAAATTACTGTTGAGCAATTGATAGAATTGAGCATAGTTATGGGAATATCTATGTATGATCATGTATATAGGCATCACGTCTGAGACAAGTAGACCGACTCCTGCCTACATCTTCTACTATTACTCCACACATCGACCGCTATCCAGCATGCATCTAGATTATTAAGTTCACGAGAACAGAGTAACGCTTTAAGAAAGATGACATGATGTAGAGGGATAAACTCATGCAATATGATATAAATCCCATCTTGTTATCCTCGATGGCACAATACAATACGTGCCTTGCTGCCCCTACTATCACTGGGAAAGGACCCCGCAAGATTGAACCCAAAGCTAAGCACTTCTCCCATTGCAATAAAGATCAATCTAGTAGGCCAAACAAAACTGATAATTCGAAGAGACTTGCAAAGATAACCAATCATACATAAAAGAATTCAGAGAAGATTGAAATATTGTTCATAGATAAACTTGATCATAAACCCACAATTCATCGGTCTCAACAAACACACCGCAAAAGAAGATTACATCGAATAGATCTCCACAAGAGAGGGGGAGAACTTTGTATTGAGATCCAAAAAGGGAGAAAAAGCCATCTAGCTAATAACTATGGACCCGTAGGTCTGAGGTAAACTAGTCACACTTCATCGGAGGGGCTATGGTGTTGATGTAGAATCCCTCAGTGATCGATGCCCCCTCCGGCGGAGCTCCAGCAAAGGCCCCAAGATGGGACCTCGTGGATACAGAAAGTTACAGCGATGGAATTAGGGTTTTGGCTCCATATCTGCTAGTTTGGGGGTACGTAGGTATATATAGGAGGAAGGTGTCACATCCTAGTTAGCCATGCATTAGAGTGCTGTATCATGTTTACTCTTTCATCAGAAACCTGAAATGGGGATGACAGAACCCCCAGTTCCCTCTGAAACCAATTAGGGTTTACTAAAAACTTTTTCAATGAACCTGAAATGCCCTTCTAAAATGCCCATCATTTTTGTCTTGGTTCAGAACCTCTGCCAAAAGTGGTGCACATTTTCCTAGGCCATCCTAGGGTTTTTGATTTAAATCATAAGTATTTGAATTTGGGCATTTAAAATTATATAAAATATTTAAATGCTCAAATAACTCCAAACTAAAATGTTTCATGTTGGAAATAATCCAACTATGGACCAGGAGTAGTTTGGTGATTTTTGGAGTTGTCTAAGTATTTTATTAAATTCAACAAAGTTGCAGAAGTATTAAAAAACAGAAAACAGAAAGAAAATAGAAAAGGCTTACCTGGCGCCCAGCACCCGGCCCACCTGCCGGCCCAGCCCAGCACCGCGCCAGCGAGCTGCTTGCCGGCCAGGCAGGCAGGCAGGTGCTCGACGGCGAGCACCGCATGGGTGCCACGCACCTGCTCGCCGCCTCGCCGCCTCCCTCGCCCGGCTAACGCCGTGAATCGGCCTCCCTCTCTCCCCTGAACCCCCCAGACACCCCCTCTCCTCTCCAGCTCCTCTCCCTCGCTCTCCCACGCCATGGCCGACGCCATCGCCGCCACCCCCTCGCCGTAGCCACGCCCCCCGTCAACCCCATGCCGTGCCATCGTGTCCAGGAGCTCCGCCGCCGTCCACTTCATCGAGCTAGCCGAGCCCCATGTGCTCGAGCGGCCCGAGACCACCGCACCGACCTCGCCCGAGCTCGCCGTCGCCGGAGATCCCCTTCAACGCCGTCGCCGCCTCAGCTCGTCCCCGACCTCGCCGGTGGCCTCTACGGGAGCGCTGTGAGCCTAGCTACTCCTCCGACCCTCCCTCTCTCATTCCTGAGCCGTGTAGCCACCGCACGAGGATCACACGCCCGCACCGCCGCGGATCTCATCGCCGACGTGCTTCCGGCCACCCTCCGGCCACAAGCTGGTGTCCATCTTACTCACCGAGTCCCGCAGCACCTAGCTAGCCACTCCCCGAGCCTCACCGACCCCTCTAGCACCAAGTTCATCTTCGGCCGAACCCCGGTGGCCGCCAAAGTCATCGCCGGCGCCAACTCCGGCCACCCCGACCCCAACGGACTCCACCAAGAGCTGCGGCTTGTCCTCAGCTCCACTCCGGTGGTCTCCGCGACCCATTTGGTGGCCGAAACGGCCAAAACCACTCCCGCCGCCGCGTCGGGCTCGCCGGCGGCTAAACGCCGGCGCCGCTGGCATTGACTTTGACCACGGGTGGGCCCTGGTTGACTCCCCTGAGTCAATGACAGGTGGGGCCCAGCCATGTTAATTAAACAGGTTTAGTTTTAATTAAACTTTAATTAAAATAATCACCCTGACATGCGGGACCCACTGTCAGGTTTGACCCTGACGTGTTCCGTTGACCTGCTGACGTCACACTGACGTCAGGCTGACGCAATAATGATTTTCTGGAATTATTCTAATATAGGAAATTCCAGAATATAATTTAAACTTCAAAAATTCATAACTTTTATTCTGTAACTCCAAATCAGACAAATTATATATGAAAAATGATCAGAAAAATCCAATCTATCCATCTGTACTATTTTCATGCATGACTAAACAAGTTAACTTGATGTTTAATGCAGAACAAGGAAAAACACTTTAAAGGGCCATGTTTGAGTTTGAAATTTGAATCTTTGATTCAAATTGGTTCAAACCCTTCTGGTCTTAGTTGCATTAGACCAACACACTCATATTGCTATGTTTCATGCATGCATCATATAGTTGCACATTGTTTGGTGATGGTTGTGTATCGGTGTTCTTTGCGGAAGGTTCTGCCACCGAGGAGTACCGTGATTACCCTAACGAAGAACCGTATCAGTGCATCGAATCATCAGGCAAGCAACCAACCATTTGATCATATCGATACAATCCCATGTTCTCGCTCCTGCTCTCTTTTACTGCATTAAGACAACGCGTTTCAAACTGCTGTGTGTTACGGTAGTTGAACCCATTTCCTCTGCATGACCTGTCATTGCCACAGTAACTAGATGAAACCCACTAGCATGTGTAGGAGTTGTTTGAGCCATATGTATGTGTTGTTCCTACCTTGCTATGCCTGCTATGCTTAGAGTCGTGTCAGGTCTGGTTCATCTGGGTGATGGACTAGAGTGAAATGATTATGTCGGTAATGAAAGTGGTGTGGTGAACATGATTTGGTAAAGGTATCGATGAGAGGCCATGTAGGAGTACATGGTGGGTTGTTTCATTGAAGCCGACCTTAAGCACTGAGATCTGTATGTGTGATTTAAGAATCAGCTACTACCATGCATTGGGCCCGAAACCAATGGACCTTCTCTGTAGGAGATAAACCTGGACTGGAGGCTTAGGTGATTAGGTAGGTCGTGGCCGACACCCACGTTGGGCTTCCGCTTGAAGGTTGCCGAGTACATGTCGTGTAAACGACGATAAGTGGTGAGAGCGTGTATGAAGAAGTACACCCCTGCAGGGTTATCATGATCTATTCGAATAGCCGCGTCCGCGGTAAAGGACTACTTGGTTGCCTATACAGTTCATAGACAAGTAAATGGAAACTACTAAAAGCCTCAAGATAAGTGTGAGTGCCGAGGATGGCTCTTCCGTAGGAAGACGGAGGTGGATCCTCGGTAGTGTATTGAAGTGGTGATTAGTGGACTCGTGTGCGCAAAACCATTTCAAGTTGGAGTCTCGTAGGTTAGCCTAGCCAAGAGTCAAAGCTGGCTTGCTGCAATAACTCCACCAACCCTTCTTGATAATATGCATGTATGTAGGTTCTGATGTAAGTCTTGCTGAGTACCTTTGTACTCATGTTGCTATAATTTACATTTTACAGAAGACGCTGCAACCCCTTCTGATGGGTTCTACGTAGACGTTGACATCAACGAGTAGGCTAAAGGCCCAGGTGGTGATCCTGAGCTTGTGAAGGACCATGTAGTATAGCTAGGCTTTCCAAGCCTCTTTTATTTTACTAGTTGTCTGTACTCAGACAAGTTACTTCCGCTGCTGGTTTGTATGACTGTATGACTTGAATGCAGGGTCGTGAGACCCGTACCTTGTGTATGTTGTGTATGGTTCTCTGAGCCTTAAATAAAGTACTTGTGTCATAGAGTCATGTTGTGATGCCGTGTTGTATTTGCACATATCAAGCATATTGTGTGTATGATTGAAATGCTTGGTATGTGTGGGATCTGACTATCTAGTTGTTTATCTTTAGTAGCCTCTCTTACCGGGAAATGTCTCCTAGTGTTACCGCTGAGCCATGGTAGCTTGCTACTGCTCTGGAACACTTAGGCTGGCCGGCATGTGTCCTTCTTCGTTCCGGTGTCTGTCCCTTCGGGGAAATGTCACGCATTGAGTACCGGAGTCCTGTTAGCCCGCTACAGCCCGGTTTACCGGAGTCCTGCTAGCCCAGTGCTACAGCCCGGACCCACTTGCTGATGACCGACACGTTCGAAGCTGGGTCATGGATGCCTGTCCCTGTAAGTCTGTGCCACTTTGGGTTTACGACTAGTCATGTCAGCCCGGGCTCCTTATCATATGGATGCTAGCGACACTATCATATACGTGAGCCAAAAGCCGCAAACGGTCCCGGGCAAAGGTAAGGCAACACCCGTGGGGATACCGTGCGTGAGGTCGCAAAGTGATATGAGGTGTTACCGGCTAGATCGATGTGACATCGAGTCGGGGTCCTGACAGCGTTGGCATCAGAGCCGGACTGCCTGTAGGTCTCCAAGCCAAACTGGTCGATGTTGAGTCTAGAAATTCTTTAGTTATATGTAGGGGAATTGTTTGTGGGTTGGAACGTAAGGCTCTTTTTACTCCTTTATCTTATGACATTCTAATCTGAGTCAGTCTATTCTTCCACCGGGGGTTAAGGAATTAGGATCTATTCTCTCTATCAGGTTCACGTGTTACTAATCAGTAGTGCCTTACAGGTTTGATGGATACAAGCCTAGTTCAGTTCTTCTACCACATTATGTTGCTAGTATGGACTCAGAACTTGATATGATGATGATGAGTGTGTATGTAATCCTTTGTCAAATGTCTCAAAATCCTTCTTGAGCATTTACAGCTGTTATGCTGCCGAAATTTTGCTAGAAATTCTAATGGCTTTGCATTATGATTGTGCTTTCAGATGGCCACTCGCGACCTCAATCAAGTGGTTCGCCTGACTCGATGCCTAGATGTACCCGGTCATACCGCCATGTTGGTCAGGGTAATGACTGAGGCTGGATACCGTTGGTATCCTGAGTACACGGTCGAAGAGCAATTCTGAGACTTTAATCAAAGCCAGTATCTCTGCACTGTCAGGATATTTCCATCTTATCCTGGATCCACCGAGCCCCTTCACTGCTCCTATGGACTCGGGGTTACTATTGAGATGGCTGTGCAGGACGCCGCCTACTCTATGATGACCATCATGCGAGTCAGATCTGGACTATTTCGGGACTCTGATTTCCGGTATATGCCAGGATCACTTCCGGGAGCACAAGGGTATCTTCAGGCTATCTATGCTGACCCCACTCAGGAGGATTCACGGACTCGCACCACTGCTGAGATGCTCGAGGATAAGGACCGTGAAAATCGGGCCTTGAGGCTAGAGCTCTTCAATACCCGTGCTGACCACTGGGCCACATTGACTCGGTTCGCACCGGCGGTGCAAGCTGGATATTCGGATATGCGCGATCTCTATCCTGTGAGATCTGCTCTGCCGGACGTGATGGGTTGGCGTGATGTAGGAGGCATCACCCCACCTCGTGGTCCCCGCAGGCCACCGTCTGTTGGTCCAAGACCTCATCCTAGTCCCTATGGTCCACAAGCTCCGCGAGATCGTCTGTTTCCGGATGATCATGTTGAGCTTCCAGGCTATGGAGGTGACTTCTATGAGGACTACTACGGATCGGTCTGAGTTAGTGGTAGTATCACTAGTTTGCACTATCTGTGTCGTCTATCGTCCCGCGTGACTCGTGGGATATGACCTAGTTTGTACTCTTTCCGGAGGTGTAGAAAAATAATGTATAGGAGCTTGGGATGCCTCCGATGAGATGTAATCCTCTTTTCACCGTAATAGTACTTTGTTTGGTCTTGTACTAAACCCTGTATGGTGTGTATGACGATGGAATAAAGAAGCAGTTTCTGTATCTACCCTGTCATACGGATGATCATCTTGAATTTCGAGTTATTCCTTACATTTTGTATCCTATGTCGGAATTTTATCATCCTGACTAAATCATTGTCTTGTTTACCTAGGATGGTCAACACGCGCACTAACCCTGCTCCTCAAGAGCAGGCCGAAGGCAGTGAAGTCAGGAATGCAAATCTGCCTCATCCTCCTTCCCTAGCCGAGGTTATGATGGAAGCCGAAAGAAACAAGCGGGAGACCAACCGTTTGTTGGAGCGTATTGAACAGAACACAGCACACCATCAGAGGACTAACGTGGTGTCACTCAGTGATTTTATCAAATTACATCCACCCACGTTCCACCACTCCGTCGAGCCTCTCGACGCTGATGACTGGCTTCGCAGTACCTCTCACAAGCTGCGTTCCGCACTAGTAGCTGAGGCTGACAAGGTCACCTTTGCTGCATATCATCTTGAAGGCCCTGCCAGTCTATGGTGGGAGAATTATGGAGCTATGCGCCCAGCGGGCCATGTCACTACTTGGGCTGAATTCAGTGAGGCTTTCCGTGAACATCACATTCTGGAGGGTCTCATGGACCGTAAACGTGAGGAATTTTGCAATTTCACCCAAGGCCGACTCTCTGTGGATGCTTACAGCAGGGAGTTTGGTAACCTCACACGATATGCAACCGAGGAAGTTTCTACTGATGCCAAGAAGCAAGCAAGGTTCCGTAAGGGACTTAGTCCTCAGCTTCGCCGCGACCTCCGTCTGCATGAGTGCACATCTTTTCAGAAACTTGTTAACAAAGCCATCAGTGCTGAAACTGGTCAGACTGATTATGACGCAACACGCAAGCATGGCCGTGACATGGGTTCCTCATCCGGTGCTGGTCCTCAGAAGCGCCGCGTGTGGGTGCCCAACACCGCCCTGCCACCCAGGTTCACACCGAGGCCATCTTTCCAGGCGCCTCGCCCTGTTCAACAGTCTGCTCCAGCCAAGCCCTATGGGGGTCCAACCAACAATGCTCCTCCACGTACCAGTTCTGTGACTTGTTTCAAGTGTGGGGAATCTGGCCACTATATGCGTGAGTGTCCCCAGACCAACCCCAACCAATCTGCTAAAGCTGTTGGCCGTGGCAAGCCGACAGGAAAAGTGTTCCACGCCAAGCCGGCCACCGCTATACGTGGCCATGTCAACTTTATCTCAGCCGAGGAAGCTCAAGAGGATCCCAACGTCGTTCTTGGTACGCTTCTTGTTAATTGCCACCCGGCATCTGTTCTTTTCGATACAGGAGCCTCTCATTCTTTTATATCCGAAAATTATGCTCGTTTGCATAACATCGCATTCTGTGACATGCCAACCTCTATGGTAATTCAAACTCCGGGATCCAAATGGCAAACTTCTAGAGTAAGCCATGGAAATGAAATCCAAGTCGACAGACTAGTTTTCCTCGCATCTTTGATAGCCCTTAAATCTTTAGATATTAATATCATTTTGGGTATGGACTGGATGTCAGCTCATCAAGCCAAAATTGATTGCTTCTCTAGGACTGTTCAACTCACCCATCCTTCGGGGAAGATAGTCAATGTCTTGACCCGAATAGCCAAGCGACAATTATATTCTCTTAATGCCAGCTCTTTGCCAGACCTTGAGGACGTTCCGGTAGTCCGTGACTTCCCGGATGTCTTCCCAGAGGAATTGCCAGGTGTTCCACCTGACAGGGATGTTGAGTTCGTAATAGACCTCATTCCAGGAACCGTTCCGATTGCTAGAAGACCCTATAAGATGGCACCACTAGAACTAGCCGAGCTTAAGAAACAACTCGATGAGTCCTTGAAAAAGGGTTTCATCCGACCTAGCTCATCTCCGTGGGCTTGCCCCGTCCTCTTCGTCAAGAAGAAGGATGGTACGGACCGGATGGTTGTAGATTATCGACCTGTCAATTTGGTCACAATCAAGAACAAATATCCGCTCCCCAGGATCAACGACCTGTATGATCAGCTCGCTGGATCCTCAGTCTTCTCCAAGATGGATTTGAGGTTGGGCTACCATCAAATCAAAATCAGAAACGGGGACATCCCTAAAACGGCCTTTGTTACTCGTTATGGGAAATACGAGTACACCGTCATGTCCTTCGGATTAACCAACGCTCCAGCCACCTTTTCTCGGTTAATGAACTCAATCTTCATGGAGTATTTGGATAAATTCGTCGTAGTTTATCTCGATGATATACTCATCTACTCTAAGAACGAGGAAGAACATGCCGAACATCTAAGGCTAGTGTTGAAGAAACTTCGAGAGCATCGCCTTTATGCCAAGTTTTCCAAATGTGAATTTTGGTTGTCAGAAGTGACCTATCTGGGTCATGTAATATCTGGTAAAGGTATTGCTGTTAACCCTGAGCGAGTTCAAGCTGTCCTTAACTGGACTCCACCTGAATCAGTCAAGCAAGTTCGGAGTTTTCTGGGCTTAGCGAGCTATTGTCGTCGCTTTGTCGAGAACTTCTCCAAAGTTGCCAAACCTCTAACCGAACTCCTCAAGAAAGATAAGAAGTTAGAATGGACTCCACAATGCGAGCACAGCTTTCAGGATACAAAAAGACGCCTGACTTCTGCTCCCGTACTGGTACCGCCAGACTTCTCCAAGGACTTTGTTATCTACTGCGACGCCTCGCGACAAGGACTAGGTTGCATTCTCATGCAAGATCGACACGTAATTGCCTAAGCTTCACGGCAATTGCACCCACATGAGGAGAATTATCCTATGCATGATCTAGAGCTTGCAGCCGTAGTCTATGCACTTAAGACCTGGCGACATTACCTCCTCGGTAACCGTTGCGAAATATTCACTGATCACCAAAGTCTGAAGTACATTTTCACCCAACCGGATTTGAATCTCAGGCAAAGACGTTGGGTTGAGTTGATCACAGACTTCGACTTAGGAATAACCTACACCCCAGGGAAAGCCAACGTCATGGCTGATGCGCTAAGTCGTAAATCTTATTGTAACAACCTTATGTTACAACAAAGTCAACCGCTTCTCCATGAGGAATTTCGGAAGCTTAACCTTCACATTGTTCCTCAAGGTTTTCTTTCCACCTTGGTGGCAAAACCTACCCTTACGGATCAGATCATCAAAGCACAGAAGGTAGATCCAGGAATCTCCCGCATCAAGAGAAACATCAAGAAAGGAATTGCAAATTGTTTCTCCATTAATGATCAAGGGGTCGTATACTTCGGGACTCGACTAGTGGTTCCCAAAGTGCGAAACCTGAGGCCATTGATCCTTAAGGAGGCACATGAATCTCCTCTCATCATTCATCCCGGTAGTACTAAGATGTATCAGGACCTACGCCAGAGGTTCTGGTGGACTAGGATGAAGAGAGAAATTGCTCAGTATATTGCTAATTGCGACGTTTGTCGTCGTGTAAAAGCAGAGCATCAACGGCCTGCTGGCACCCTTCAACCCTTAGCTATTCCTGAATGAAAATGGGATAAAATTGGTATGGATTTCATTACCGGTTTTCCCAGGACCAAGAGAGGGAATAATGCTATTTTCGTCGTTGTCGATCGTCTTTACAAAGTAGCCCATTTCCTACCTGTTCGTGAGAGTATAACCGCTAGTCAGCTGGCAGACTTATACATCTCCCGGATAGTGTCTCTCCATGGTGTTCCTTTGGAAATTAACTCGGATCGAGGAAGTATTTTCACCTCTCGATTTTGGGAAAGTTTCCAAAATGCTATGGGAACCCGCCTTTCTTTTAGCACCGCTTTCCACCCTCAGTCGAGTGGTCAAGTGGAACGCGTCAACCAGATTCTAGAAGACATGCTTCGAGCCTCTGTTATCTCATTCGGAATGGATTGGGAGAAGTGCCTTCCATTTGCCGAATTCGCTTACAACAACAGCTATCAATCTAGCTTGGGTAAAGCCCCTTTTGAAGTTCTCTATGGACGACGATGTCGAACACCCCTTAACTGGTCAGAGACCGGGGAGAGACAATTCTTTGGCCCGGATATGATTCAAGAAGCAGAAGAGCAAGTTCGCATCGTTCGTGAAAAGTTGAAAACAGCCCAATCCCGTCAAAAGAGTCAGTATGACCGAAAACATAAGGCTATGACTTTCGAGGTTGACGAGAAAGCTTACCTTCGGGTTACCCCTCTGAAGGGAACCCATCGTTTCGGTATCAAAGGCAAATTGGCTCCTCATTACATTGGACCTTTTCGCATTCTCGCCAAACGAGGAGAAGTTGCCTACCAATTGGAACTACCTCCGCACCTCTCCAGATTCCACGATGTCTTCCACGTTTCTCAACTCAGGCGTTGCTTCTCGGATCCTATCCGTGGAGTGGACCACGAAACGCTTGATCTCCAAGATAATCTTACATATCGAGAGTACCCCATTCGTATCCTCGACCAGGCCGAGCATACCACTCGACGTCATAATATCAAGTTTCTCAAAGTACAATGGTCGCACCATTCTGAGGATGAAGCAACTTGGGAAAGGGAGGATCGCCTTCGACTCGAGTATCCCGCCTTCTTCCCGGAGGAACCCAAATCTCGGGACGAGATTCTTTTGAGTGGGGGTGAGTTGTCACATCCTAGTTAGCCATGCATTAGAGTGCTGCATCATGTTTACTCTTTCATCAGAAACCTGAAATGGGGATGACAGAACCCCCAGTTCCCTCTGAAACCAATTAGGGTTTACTAAAAACTTTTTCAATGAACCTGAAATGCCCTTCTAAAATGCCCATCATTTTTGTCTTGGTTCAGAACCTCTGCCAAAAGTGGTGCACATTTTCCTAGGCCATCCTAGGGTTTTTGATTTAAATCATAAGTATTTGAATTTGGGCATCTAAAATTATATAAAATATTTAAATGCTCAAATAACTCCAAACTAAAATGTTTCATGTTGGAAATAATCCAACTATGGACCAGGAGTAGTTTGGTGATTTTTGGAGTTGTCTAAGTATTTTATTAAATTCAACAAAGTTGCAGAAGTATTAAAAAACAGAAAACAGAAAGAAAATAGAAAAGGCTTACCTGGCGCCCAGCACCCGGCCCACCTGCCGGCCCAGCCCAGCACCGCGCCAGCGAGCTGCTTGCCGGCCAGGCAGGCAGGCAGGTGCTCGACGGCGAGCACCGCATGGGTGCCACGCACCTGCTCGCCGCCTCGCCGCCTCGCCGCCTCCCTCGCCCGGCTAACGCCGTGAATCGGCCTCCCTCTCTCCCCCGAACCCCCCAGACACCCCCTCTCCTCTCCAGCTCCTCTCCCTCGCTCTCCCACGCCATGGCCGACGCCATCGCCGCCACCTCCTAGCCGTAGCCATGCCCCCCGTCAACCCCACGCCATGCCATCGTGTCCAGGAGCTCCGTCGCCGTCCACTTCATCGAGCTAGCCGAGCCCCGTGTGCTCGAGCGGCCCGAGACCACCGCACCGACCTCGCCCGAGCTCGCCGTCGCCGGAGATCCCCTTCAACGCCGTCGCTGCCTCAGCTCGTCCCCGACCTCGCCGGTGGCCTCTACGGGAGTGCTGTGAGCCTAGCTACTCCTCCGACCCTCCCTCTCTCATTCCCGAGCCGTGTAGCCACCGCACGAGGATCACACGCCCGCACCGCCGCGGATCTCGTCGCCGACGTGCTTCCGGCCACCCTCCGGCCACAAGCTGGTGTCCATCTTACTCACCGAGTCCCGCAGCACCTAGCTAGCCACTCCCCGAGCCTCACCGACCCCTCTAGCACCAAGTTCATCTTCGGCCGAACCCCGGTGGCCACCAAAGTCGTCGCCGGCGCCAACTCCGGCCACCCCGACCCCAACGGACTCCACCAAGAGCTGCGGCTTGTCCTCAGCTCCACTCCGGTGGTCTTCGCGACCCATTTGGTGGCCGAAACGGCCAAAACCACTCCCACCGCCGCGTCGGGCTCGCCGGCGGCTAAACGCCGGCGCCGCTGGCATTGACTTTGACCACGGGTGGGCCCTGGTTGACTCCCCTAAGTCAATGGCAGGTGGGGCCCAGCCCTGTTAATTAAACAGGTTTAGTTTTAATTAAATTTTAATTAAAATAATCACCCTAACATGCGGGACCCACTGTCAGGTTTGACCCTGACGTGTTCCGTTGACCTGCTGACGTCACACTGACGTCAGGCTGACGCAATAATGATTTTCTGGAATTATTCTAATATAGGAAATTCCAGAATATAATTTAAACTTCAAAAATTCATAACTTTTATTCTGTAACTCCAAATCAGACAAATTATATATGAAAAATGATCAGAAAAATCCAATCTATCCATCTGTACTATTTTCATGCATGACTAAACAAGTTAACTTGATGTTTAATGCAGAACAAGGAAAAACACTTTAAAGGGCCATGTTTGAGTTTGAAATTTGAATCTTTGATTCAAATTGGTTCAAACCCTTCTGGTCTTAGTTGCATTAGCCCAACACACTCATATTGCTATGTTTCATGCATGCATCATATAGTTGCACATTTTTTGGTGATGGTTGTGTATCGGTGTTCTTTGCGGCAGGTTCTGCCACCGAGGAGTACCGTGATTACCCTAACGAAGAACCGTATCAGTGCATCGAATCATCAGGCAAGCAACCAACCATTTGATCACATCGATACAATCCCATGTTCTCGCTCCTGCTCTCTTTTACTGCATTAAGACAATGCGTTTCAAACTGCTGTGTGTTACGGTAGTTGAACCCATTTCCTCTGCATGACCTGTCATTGCCACAGTAACTAGATGAAACCCACTAGCATGTGTAGGAGTTGTTTGAGCCATATGTATGTGTTGTTCCTACCTTGCTATGCCTGCTATGCTTAGAGTCGTGTCAGGTCTGGTTCATCTGGGTGATGGACTAGAGTGAAATGATTATGTCGGTAATGAAAGTGGTGTGGTGAACATGATTTGGTAAAGGTATCGATGAGAGGCCATGTAGGAGTACATGGTGGGTTGTTTCATTGAAGCCGACCTTAAGCACTGAGATCTGTATGTGTGATTTAAGAATCAGCTACTACCATGCATTGGGCCCGAAACCAATGGACCCTCTCGGCTTCTTATTCACCCTAGTTCTCCGTCCAGGAGTTGCAAGTAGTTTCTGGTGTTTGTAGCCTACTGGAGCCCGTGGACAGCGCTGACCGTAGGGGTGGGCTGTGATGCGGTAGGTACGTGGCACGGTGTACTGAATACCCGTTAGGTATCTCGGGAACCCTGTTCACATCGTTCGGGGCCGTATGGGAAACCTCGGCCGGACTCCCTGCGGATGGAACCTGGATAGGCGATAAACCTGGACTGGAGGCTTAGGTGATTAGGTAGGTCGTGGCCGACACCCACGTTGGGCTTCCGCTTGAAGGTTGCCGAGTACATGTCGTGTAAACGACGATAAGTGGTGAGAGCGTGTATGAAGAAGTACACCCCTGCAGGGTTATCATGATCTATTCGAATAGCCGCGTCCGCGGTAAAGGACTACTTGGTTGCCTATACAGTTCATAGACAAGTAAATGGAAACTACTAAAAGCCTCAAGATAAGTGTGAGTGCCGAGGATGGCTCTTCCGTAGGAAGACGGAGGTGGATCCTCGGTAGTGTATTGAAGTGGTGATTAGTGGACTCGTGTGCGCAAAACCATTTCAAGTTGGAGTCTCGTAGGTTAGCCTAGCCAAGAGTCAAAGCTGGCTTGCTGCAATAACTCCACCAACCCTTCTTGATAATATGCATGTATGTAGGTTCTGATGTAAGTCTTGCTGAGTACCTTTGTACTCATGTTGCTATAATTTACATTTTACAGAAGATGCTGCAACCCCTTCTGATGGGTTCTACGTAGACGTTGACATCAACGAGTAGGCTAAAGGCCCAGGTGGTGATCATGAGCTTGTGAAGGACCACGTAGTATAGCTAGGCTTTCCAAGCCTCTTTTATTTTACTAGTTGTCTGTACTCAGACAAGTTACTTCCGCTGCTGGTTTGTATGACTGTATGACTTGAATGCTGGGTCGTGAGACCCGTACCTTGTGTATGTTGTGTATGGTTCTCTGAGCCTTAAATAAAGTACTTGTGTCGTAGAGTCATGTTGTGATGCCCTGTTGTATTTGCACATATCGAGCATATTGTGTGTATGATTGAAATGCTTGGTATGTGTGGGATCTGACTATCTAGTTGTTTATCTTTAGTAGCCTCTCTTACCGGGAAATGTCTCCTAGTGTTACCGCTGAGCCATGGTAGCTTGCTACTGCTCTGGAACACTTAGGCTGGCCGGCATGTGTCCTTCTTCGTTCCGGTGTCTGTCCCTTCGGGGAAATGTCACGCATTGAGTACCGGAGTCCTGTTAGCCCGCTACAGCCCGGTTTACTGGAGTCCTGCTAGCCCAGTGCTACAGCCCGGACCCACTTGCTGATGACCGACACGTTCGAAGCTGGGTCATGGATGCCTGTCCCTGTAAGTCTGTGCCACTTTGGGTTTACGACTAGTCATGTCAGCCCGGGCTCCTTATCATATGGATGCTAGCGACACTATCATATACGTGAGCCAAAAGCCGCAAACGGTCCCGGGCAAAGGTAAGGCAACACCCATGGGGATACCGTGCGTGAGGTCGCAAAGTGATATGAGGTGTTACCGGCTAGATCGATGTGACATCGAGTCGGGGTCCTGACAGAAGGAGTATGTCGGTGGAGAAACGTGGGCCCCACGAGGGTGGAGGGGCTGCCTGGGGGGGGGGGGGGTAGGCGCGCCCCCTACCTCGTGCCTTCCTGGTTGATGTCTTGACGTGGGGTCCAAGTCCTATGGATCACGTTCATTCTGAAAATCACGTTCCTGAAGGTTTATTCCGTTTGGACTCTGTTTGATATTCTTTTTCTGTGAATCTCCGAAATAGGCAAAAATAGCAATTCTGGGCTGGGCCTCTGGTTAATAGGTTAGTCCCAAAAATAATATAAAAGTGTATAATAAAGCCCAACAATGTTCAAAATAGGATATAATATAGCATGGAACAATAAAAAATTATAGATACGTTGGAGACGTATCACAAACCCCCACCCTGCCCAGCGTGCGATGGCTGAGAAATCAGGAGGGAGAAGAGATGGTTGTAACATGGACTCCAAGAAAATTGGTGTCGGATGGGACTCGTGTGGGTGGCGTGTGCCGTACTGCTAGACTTGAATGGTAGTTATGGCCCATGCCACCCCACTATATCGAGCCTATGGCCCTGTTTGGATCCCTAAGTTAGAGTTAGTTTTAGTTAGTTGGGGCTCAAATAACCCAAAAGTATCCAAACATGATGGGTTAGTTTGGGTTAGTTGGATCTAACCCACCCAAAAAACTAGCCCACACTAGAGGGGCTTATTTGGGTTAATTCTCCTGGACCCACTGATACGTCTCCAACGTATCTATAATTTTTTATTGTTCCATGCTATTATATTATCTATTTTGGATGTTTAATGGGATTTAATATATGTTTTCATATTATTTTTGGGACTAACCTGCTAACCAAAGGCCAAGTGCAAATTGTTGTTTTTTTGCCTATTTCAGTGTTTTGCTGAAAAGGAATATCAAACGGAATGAAACCTTCGGGGGAGTTATTTTTGGAACAAACGTGATCCAGGAGACTTGGAGTGGACGTCAAGAAAGAAGCGAGGAGGCCATGAGGCAGGAGGGCGCACCCAGGGGGGTAGGCACGCCCCCACCCTCGTGGGCCCCTCACAGCTCCATCGATGTACTTCTTCCTCCTATATATACCCATATAACTCGGAAACATCCAGGAGCACAAAGAAACCCCATTTCCAACACCGCAACCTTCTATACCCGTCAGATCCCATCTTGGGGCCTTTTCCGGCGCTTCGTCGGAGGGGGAATCGATCACGGAGGGCTTCTACATCAACACCATAGCCTCTCCGATGATGTGTGAGTAGTTTATCACAAGCCTTTAGGTCCATATTATTAGCTATATGGCTTCTACTCTCTCTTTGGATCTTAGTACAAAGTTCTCCTCGATTCTCTCAGAGATCTATTCGATGTAATTCTTTTTGCAGTGTGTTTGTCGAGATCCGATGAATTGTGGGTTTATGGTCAAGATTATCTATGCACAATATTTGATTCTTCTATGAAATCTTTTATGCATGATTTAATATCTTTGCAAGTCTCTTCGAATTATCAGTTTGGTTTGGCCTACTAGATTGATTTTTCTTGCAATGGGAGAAGTGCTTAGCTTTGGGTTCAATCTTGCGGTGTCCTTTCCTAGTGATAGCAGGGGAAGCAAGGCACGTATTGTATTGTTGCCATCAAGGATAAAAATGGGGTTTATATCATATTGCTTGAGTTTATCCCTCTGCATCATGTCATCTTGCCTAATGCATTACTCTGTTCTTATGAACTTAATACTCTAGATGCATGCTGGATAGCGGTCGATGTGTGGAGTAATAGTAGTAGATGCAGAATCGTTTCGGTCTACTTGTCGCAGACGTGATGCCTATATACATAATCATGCCTAGATATTCTCATAATTATTCGCTTTTCTATCAATTGCTCGACACTAATTTGTTCACGCACCATAGAATTTGCTATCTTGAGAGAAGCCACTAGTGAAACCTATGGCCCCGGGTCTATCTTCCATCATATTATTTTCATATCAACTTGCTATTTCTATTTCCATTTATTTTGCAATCTTTATTTTCCAATCTATATCATAAAATTACCAAAAATATTTATCTTATTATCTCTATCAGATCTAACTTTCGTAAGTGACCGTGAAGGGATTGACAAACCCTTTATCGCGTTGGTTGCGAGGTTCTTGTTTGTTTGTACAGGTACTAGGCGACTTGCGTGTTACCTCCTACTAGATTGATACCTTGGTTCTCAAAAACTAAGGGAAATACTTACACTATTGTGCTGCATCACCCTTTCCACTTCAAGGGAAAACCAACGCATGCTAAAGAGGTAGCAAGAAGGATTTCTAGCACCGTTGCTGGGGAGGCTACGCACAAGTCAAGACATACCAAGTACCCATCACAAACTCTTATCCCTTGCATTACATTATTTGCCATTTGCCTCTCGTTTTCCTCTCCCCCACTTCACCCTTGCCGTTTTATTCGCCCTCTTTTTTGCTCGCCTCTTTTCCGTTCGTATCTTTTCGCTTGCTTCTTGTATATCTGTGTGTTTAATCATTGGTTTTGATATTATGGCTAGCCCTTCTATCATCATTAGTACTCCCGATCATGAAGTTCTTAATTTTAAACAAAGGGAGGAAGAAAATTTAAAAGATGCTTGGTATAGAACTTGCAATGCTTAGAATAGATTCACTAGGAAGCAATCCACTTCTGTTCTTCTTCGCAATTTTTATGTAGGCATCACCCCTTGGAATAGATATATTCTTGATACCATTACCGGAGGGAATTTCTTGGGTAGCCATACTTTTGATTCTTATAATGCTATGATAGATTTGTTTGGCTCACCACCTCTCTTGGTTAATGGAACTATTTTAACTTTGGAACATGTGATGCAAAGGCTTGAAATAATTTAAAATAAAGTTTCCACTGTAGAGTTGATTGAGAATTTGGATAAAAAGATCCACAACCAGATTACCCAATATGGATCTAAGGTATGAGTTACTCTGAAATTTTTTAAAGAAAAAGAATCCATAGTCAATGAAAAAATAGATCAAGATTCCACAAGAATTAATAAATGTGAGGGTATTATTACCAACTTAGGGTCTGCCTTTTCTTCCATGAAAAATACTCCAAATCCTCGTACTACTAGAGTTGCCAAGTTTATGTATGTGCCTAAAAATAAAAAGGCTGAATCTTCTAGTAAGGAAAATGTGGATCTTAAAGCAGTAAGTGTTCACCCCAACTTTTTCACTATCATTAAGAAACCTTTTGCTACAAATGATTTTTTTGATTCCTTGCCTAGGAGTTTGATCATTAATAATAAGAAGGAAACTCCTAAGGGTTATAAGTGTTCTATTGAAGAATTGCCTACCAAAGATGATAATACCTAGATCTATTCTTGCTTTTATGCCTAGCTAGGGGCGTTAAACGATATCGCTTGTTGGGAGGCAACCCAATTTTATTTTTGTTTCTTGTTTTTGTTCTTGTTTAGTAATAAATATACATATAGCTTCTGTTTAGATGTGGTTTTATGCTTTTAACTAGTGTTTGTGCCAAGTAGAACCTTTGGGAAGAATTGGGGGAAGTTTTTGCGATCTTGCTGTAAGAAACAGAACCTTTAACACTCACGAGATTTACTGCAATTTTTTACTGGAGAGTGCGATTAGGTTGATTATTATTGGAGATAATTAACAGACAAATTCCTCACATCCACCAATTTTTTCAGAATTTTTTGGGTTACATAAGTATTCAAAACCTATAGATTACTACAGACTGTTCTGTTTTTGACAGATTCTGTTTTTCATGTGTTGTTTGCTTATTTCGATGAATCTATGGCTAGTATCAGGGGGTATGAACCATAGAGAAGTTGGAATACAGTAGGTTTAACACCAATATAAATAAATAATGAGTTAATTACAGTACCTTGAAGTGGTGGTTTGTTTTCTTATACTAACGGACCTCATGAGATTTTCTGTCGAGTTTTGTGTTGTGAAGTTTCCAAGTTTTGGGTAAAGATTTGATGGATTTTAGAATAAGGAGTGGCAAGAGCCTAAGCTAGGGGATGCCCACGTCACCCCAAGGTAAAATTCAAGGACAACCAAAAGCCTAAGCTTGGGGATGCCCCGGAAGGCATCCCCTCTTTCGTCTTCGTCTATCGGTAACTTTACTTGAGGCTATATTTTTATTCGCCACATGATATGTGTTTTGCTTGGAGCGTCTTGTATGATTTGAGACTTTGATTCTTAGTTTACCACAATAATCCTTGATGTACACACCTTTTGGAGAGACACACATGAATCATAATTTATTAGAATACTCTATGTGCTTCACTTATATCTTTTGAGCTAGATAATTTTGCTCTAGCGCTTAACTTATATCTTTTTAGAGCACGGTGGTGGTTTTATTTTATAGAAATCATTGATCTCTCATGCTTCACTTATATTATTTTGAGAGTCTTATAGAGCAGCATGGTAATTTGCTTTGGCTATGAAATTAGTCCTAATATGATAGGCATCCATGATGGGTATAATAAAAACTATCATAAAAAGTGCATTGAATAGTATGAGAAGTTTGATACTTGATGATTGTTTTGAGATATAAATATGGTTATATTAGAGTCATGCTAGTTGAGTAGTTGTGAATTTGAGAAATGCTTGTTCTAAAGTTTGTGATTCTCGTAGTATGCACGTATGGTGAACCGTTATGTGATGAAGTCGGAGCATGATTTATTTATTGATTGTCTTCCTTATGAGTGGCGGTCGGGGATGAGCGATGGTCTTTTCCTACCAATCTATCACCCTAGGAGCATGCACGTAGTACTTTGTTTTGATAACTAATAGATTTTTGCAATAAGTATGTGAGTTCTTTATGACTAATGTTGAGTCCATGGATTATACACACTCTCACCCTTCCACCATTGCTAGCCTCTCTAGTACCGCGCAACTTTCGCCGGTACCATACACCCACCATATACTTTCCTCAAAACAGCCACCATACCTACCTATTATGGCATTTCCATAGCCATTCCGAGATATATTGCCATGCAACTTACCACCATTCCATTCGTTATGACACGTTATATCATTGTCATATTTCTTTGCATGATCATGTAGTTGAAATCGTATTTGTGGCAAAGCCACCGTTCATAATTCTTTCATACATGTCACTCTTGATTCATTACACATCTCGGTACACCTCCGGAGGCATTCACATAGAGTCATATGTTGTTCTAGTATCAAGTTGTAATTTTTCAGTTGTAAGTTAATAAAAGTGTGATGATCATCATTATTAGAGCATTGTCGCAAGTGAGGAAAGGATGATGGAGACAATGATTCCCCCACAAGTTGGGATGAGACTCCGAACGAAAAAAAGATAACAAAAGAGGCCATAAAAAGGGAGAAGGCCCAAATAAAAAAGAGAAATGAGAGAAAAAGAGTGAAGGGACAATGTTACTATCCTTTTACCACACTTGTACTTCAAAGTAGCACCATGATCTTCATGATAAAGAGCCTCCTATGTTGTCACTTTCATATACTAGTGGGAAGTTTACATTATAGAACTTGTCTTGTATATTCCAACGATGGGCTTCCTCAAAATGCCCTAGGTCTTCATGAGCAAGCAAGTTGGATGCACACCCACTTAGTTTCATTTTGAGCTTGCATACACTAATAGCTCTATTGCATCCGTTGCATGGCAATCCCTACTCACTCACATTGATATCTATTGATGGGTATCTACATAGCCCATTGATACGCCTAGTTGATGTGAGTCTGCCTTCTCCCTTTTGTCTTCTCCACAACCACCATTCTATTCCACATGTAGTGCTATGTCCATGGCTCACGCTCATATATTGCGTGAAGATTGAAAATTTTTCAGAACATAAAAAGTATGAAACAATTGCTTGGCTTGTCATCGGGGTTGTGCATGATTTAAATACTTTGTGTGGTGAAGATAGAGAATAGCTAGACTATATGATTTTGTAGGGATATGTAGTGATCCAACCTCAAACGGTCAAATCTCTGTGCATAAGTGCCATCCCTAGATCAGTAATGCTGACACACACAGTACTTGAAGGATTTATAACAGAGTGCAATCACACACTTATTACATCGCATAACTCATAAAAGAGTACTTATTACAATAATATGGCTTAAGGCCATCTAAATGTGATAACAGCGGAAGGCTTGGAAGATAAAGTGAGTCCATCAACTCCAACGGCATAGTTGAGTGCACGACAACGACCTAGCGCACCTTACTCTTCGTCTGAAAAGTCTGCAACATAATACGTTGTAGCCCGATAACAGGTCAGCACATGGAATATGCAGGCAATATAACACAGTAGAGCAATGAACAGGTAAATGCTATCACTGCATGCATATATGGCCGGTGGAGGCTCCATGGTTAATATGTTTTTGTGAAAAGCCATTTTTCCCTACAACAAAGGAATATATTTTATTTAACTATCATGGTAGTTGATAAACATTTAGAAGGTTCCTCCAACTCAATCCCAATTAAGCAATATTAATAACCCAACCAATTAATTTAGAGTGATGAGAACAATATGACAATCCAAGAACCAGATACTCAAGATGTCCATAACAGGGGACACGGCTAACCATGATTAGTTTGTACACTCTGTAGAGGTTTGCACACTATTCCCCACAAGACTCGATCTCCTCCATTGGATTTCTCGCACTACATGGTGTTTGAGAAACGGATGATTGAGACACAGTCTTTCAAAAGCATTTACTCTTTACTCTGGGTAGAAAGTTACACCTACTTCCCCTACATCTGCTAGCCTACCACTGAAACAGGTCACGCAACATACTCAACTATGACAAAGCCTATAATGGCTTGTGGCTGCACACAGAAGTTTTAGCACGAATAATCTTATGATCCCCTTGAGCCTAGGTGGCAAAGCATAGGATGATCACACGGGTACTCCGGGATATCCTAGGACAACACTTGATTCTCTAGGTGCCCGCAACCAATCCACCCAGATGTGTAGTTAAGTAGCCACCTTAAGTTAACCGTTAATTAACAACTCTCACATCTGTCATGGATACACTCAACCAATCCACGTCTACGAGCATAGCCTAACAGTATAAGCATAACGTAGAAGTAACTCCCAGGGTTTGATAATAGAAAGCAATAGGTTCTACCTCATCATCTACTTCCCAATACCCACATGTTAAGAGAATCCTACTCATGCAATGTTTGAGGATTGGAACTAATGCATAAAAACTGGGTATAAAAGAATATGATCAAAGTGTTACTTGCCTTGCTGACGATCTGCAAACCCTAGAGACGCGTAGTAGCACACTTCGCACTTGGGAAATTCTATCGCAAAAAACAATAGCATACATAAGCACTCAAGCATATATGCAAGGGTAAAACTCAAATAAGAAAATATCCCAACTAAAAGTTCAACTGAAGAGCTTCGATTTGCAAAAAGAATCAATCGAATCGGAGCTACTAATTGAAACTACGATCAAAAGAACTTCGAATTCAAATATGCTTGAAAACAAATTTTAATTTGTCAAAACCATGTTCAAGTTGGTTAACTGGAAAGAGGGCTTCGAGACGAAGATTTTGGCGCTGGTTTCACTGGATTTGGACGAACGGTTGAAAAGTTGCGAGGGTTTGAAGATCAGGGGAAAATCTGCGATAAAAGTATTCGCGGATAGGTCCCTGGCCGAAAATAAAAAGAAAAAACTATCGGATGAAAAAACTATCAGATGAAAAAACTATCAGACTAACGAACGAACGTTCACAAAATAGCTCTAAACCGAGAAAAACTGATCTAACCGGCGGAAAACCAAGAAAAACTAAAACGTGAAAAAAAAACCCGGATCTAGATCTAGATCTTGTGTTTACCGGAAAAAACGAGGAAAAATCGGTAAAAAAAACCGGTCGGCGGCGAACTCCGGCGATGTCGGGGCGGCAACGGCGGCGGCGCTGATTTCGAGTTGGCACGCGTCACGAGGCGGGCAGACGGCGGCAGCGGCTTCGGGCTGAGGCGGCCTCGGGCCTTGGCTATATATAGCCTAGGGCGGCCTCGGTCTCCTTGCCCGAGCCGGCTCCGAAGTCGGCGCGCAGCTGGGCCTGCTGGGCTTCGGCCAAGTTCGGTCCGGGAAACATTAAAAAAACAAAAAAATAATTCCACCGAAGAAATTCCTAAATACAGATAAAAAACTCTAAAAATGCCAAAAACAATTTTCACCGTCTAAATAAAATATTTAAAACAAAGTGAACATTTTTTTGGCCTAAATATGCAATTTTAAAAAATGCATATTTTTCTAATTCAAATAAAATAGCAATAAAAATCCAAATAAATATTTATTGGATTTTAACATTTTCCTCCAACATTTCTTTTATTTTGGAGAGGTCATTTTATCTCCTCTCATTTATTTTATATTGGAAATATTTTTGAGAGAAAAATATTAAAACCAAGGTGATCCTCTTTTCAAATTTGAGAAAATTCAAATTTGAAAATATTGAAATCCCCAACTCTCTCTGTGGGTCCTTGAGTTGCTTAGGATTTTCTAGGATCGCAAACGAGATGCAAATAAAATATGATATGCATATGATGACCTATATATAACATTCCAATTTGAAAATTTGGGATGTTAGAAACCTACCCCCTTAAGATGAATCTCGCCCTCGAGATTCGGGTTGGCTTGAAAATATGTGCGGGTGGTCTTTCCGTAGATCTTCCTCTCGTTCCCAGGTGGCTTCATCCTCAGTATGGTGGCTCCACTGAACTTTGCAAAACTTGATAACCTTGTTGCGTGTAACTCGGCTAGCAAACTCGAGAATTTTGACGGGTTTCTCCTCGTAGGTCAAATCACTATCCAACTGAATTGCTTCCAGGGGCACTATATCCCTCAGAGGAATATCGGCCATCTCTTCATGGAAGTTCTTTAACTGGGAAACGTGAAACACATCATGAACTCCTGACAATCCTTCGGGTAACTCCAAAACTCGGAATGGTCCTACAAATCTCGGGGCTAACTTTCCCTTAACTCCAAAACATTTAACTCCTCGGAGAGGTGACACACGAAGATATGCTCTGTCTCTGACTTCATAGATTACCTCCTTGCGTTTTGAATCTGCGTAACTCTTCTGCCTAGACTGAGCTACCTTTAGTCTATCGCGAATCAACTTAACCTTCTCTTCGGATTCTTTGATCAAATCCGGTCCAAACAACTGATGGTTTCCAACTTCATCCCATATCAACGGTGTCCCGCACCTCCTTCGATACAAGGCTTCGAAAGGGGCCATCTTTAGACTAGCTTGATAACTGTTGTTGTATGAGAATTCCGCGTACGGAAAATTATCATCCCAGCTGGGTCCATAATCTAGCGCACAAGCTCTCAACATGTCCTCCAGAATCTGATTGACTTTCTCTCGGTCTGTCCATCTGTCTGCGGATGAAAGGCTGTACTGAACTCTAGCCTAGTATCCAAATTCTAGTGTTGTTGATTCCAAAACTTCAAGGTAAACTGTGTTCCTCTATCTGATACGATGGTCCTCGGAACTCCATGCAGACATACGATCCTGGTCATATATATCTTGGCCAACTTCGCACTCGTATAGGTGGTTTTTACTGGGATAAAGTGAGTCACTTTGGCCAAATGATCAACTACTACCCAGATAGAATCATATCCCGATCAGGTCCTGGGTAATCCGGTGATGAAATCCATGCCAAGCTTGTCCCACTTCCATTCGGGTATCGGCATAGGCTGCAGTAATCCTGCTGGCTTCTGATGTTCTGCCTTCACTCTCTGACATACATCACATACTGCTACATACTCTGCAATATCCTTCTTCATACTTGTCCACCAGAACGCTCCTTCAAATCCAAATACATTTTGGTGTTTCCTGGGTGAATCGAGTATGGTGAGTCATGAGCTTCCTATAGTATTAACTTCCTGATTTTTGCATTATTGGGTACATATACTCAGTCCTTAAACCATAAAGCATCGTGCTCATCCTCACGAAAACCTTTGGCTTTTCTTTTGCTCATCCTCTCCTTTGTCTCAGCAATCTCCTTATCATCCTTCTGAGCTTCTCGAATCTTTCCCAATAGCGTTGACTGAACCTCCATTATTGCGACAAAACCTTGTGGAACTACCTCCAAATGAAGCTCCTTGATATCGTCAACTAACTTTTGTGGAAAACCTACGCTTACGAGGGTATTGGCATAACTCTTTCAGCTCAAAGCGTCTGCTACGACATTGGCCTTGCCTAGATGATTGTGTAGCTTCATGCCATAATCCTTTATAAGCTCCAACCATATCCTTTGTCTGAGATTCAGCTCCTTCTGCGTGAAAATGTACTTCAAACTCTGTTGATCCATGTACACATCACAATGGTTTCCAATAAGAAAATGTCTCCAGGTCTTGAGTGCATGAACTACAGCTGCTAACTCCAAATCATGCGTGACATAATTCAATTCATGCAGTCGAAGCTGTCGTGAGGCATATGAAACAACTCTTCCGTCTTGCATAAGTACACCTCCAAGTCCTAAGCTAGAAGCATCGCAATACACTTGGAAATCCTTGCGCATATCTGGCAAAATCAGCACTGGGGATGTAACCAAACGTTTCTTCAACTCCTGAAAACTTGCCTCACATTCATCTGTCCATTTGAACTTAGTGTCCTTCTTCAACAACTCCGTCATAGGTTTCGCAATCTTGGAGAAATTCTCAATGAATCTCCAATGGTATCCCGCAAATCCCAGAAAACTGCGGATCTCCCCTACTGAGGTGCGTGCTAGCCAATCAGTGACTGCCTGAACCTTGTTAGGGTCTACTACTGTACCCTCTCCTGATATAACATGTCCAAGAAATCCAACTTATTTCAACCAAAACTCACATTTGCTGAACTTGGCATATGACTGATGTTCCTTGAGCTTCTCGAGAACTAAACGCAAATGCTCCTTGTGTTCCTCTTCATTCTTCGAGTATACCAAAATATCATCAATGAACACCACAACAAACTTATCTAGGAACTCCATGAACACCTTATTCATCATACTCATGAGATAGGTAGGGGCATTTGTCAATCCAAATGACATGACCGTGTACTCATATAGCCCGTACCTTGTGGTAAAGGTTGTCTTAGGTATATCCTGTTCTCGGATCTTCATCTGGTGGTATCCTGATCGCAGATCGATCTTGGAAAGTACTTTATCTCCTTGCAGCTGGTCAAACAAATCATTGATCATCAGTAATGGGTACTTGTTCTTGATCGTCACTTCATTTAATGCACGATAATCCACAACCATTCTCAAAGATCCATCCTTCTTCTCAACTAAGAGCACCGGGGATCCCCACGGTGATGAACTTCGTCGAATGTAACAGTTCTCCAATAACTCCTTAATCAGCTTCTCAATCTCCTCCAGATCATTTGTGGGCATCCGGTATGGTCTCTTTGATATTGGTCCGATGCATGGCAACAGCTCTATCAAAAACTCAATGTCTCGATCAGGCGGCATGCCTGGTAGTTCCTCTAGAAATACATCTAGATAATCCTTCACTACATGCACTTCCTCCTGAGCAACTCCTGAGAGGGAATTTACTTGGGTCCTCCTTGGCGCATGCCTGAATACATACTTAATCTTTTTTTCCTCCAGAGTGGTAAGCATAATTGACTTACTGGCGCAATCGATGTTTCCCCCATACACCGATAACCAATCCATGCCTAGTATCACATCCAATCCTTGTGACTCCAGAATACTAGGTCTGAGGGGAAAACATGCCTACCTATGGTTAATGGCATCTGAAAACATCCTTGGCCTACCATAAACTCTGCTCCTGGCGAGCTTAGTAACATAGGTGTCCTAAGAACTTTGGTGGGCAACTTATACTTATCCACAAATCCCCTTGAAATGTATGAATGCGATGCACCAGCATCAAAAAGAACGATTGCAGTAAATGAATTAACCAAAAACTTACCTATAACTGCATCTGGCTGCTCTCTAACCTCCTCCACATTAACGTGGTTCACTTGTCCCCTTTTGAAAGGGTTGGGATTCTTCCCAGAGCTTCCATTGCCATTTTCATTCTTTGCTTCAGAACACTCGGTGGCGTAGTGTCTAGTCGTCCCGCACTTGAAATAAGTAATGTGACTTAGATCCTTCTTAGTGGGCGTTGCGGGGTTGGAATGGTTCTGGCTGCTGCTTCCTCCATTTCCATTCCCATTCTTGGGGCCACTGTGGTTATGTGAACTTCCTCCATTGTGAGTATGGCCTCCATGGTTATGGGTGTAACCTCCGGAGTTAGGAGTAAAGCGAGGATTCTGCTGAGCTCCAGAATTGTACTTCCCCTGTCCATACTTCCGTTTGCGGCTCTCTATCTGTTGTTGTTTGTTTTCAATCATCAGGGCCCGGTCTACCAACTCCTGATAGTTAGTGAATGTTTCCACCATCAACTGCATACTCATCTCATCGTTCAGTCCTTCCACAAACTTATCCTGCTTTGCGGCATATATGGCCACATCATTTGGAGCATAGCGGGCTAACTTGCTAAACTCATCCAAGTACTGCCCCACGGTACAGTTTCCCTGGCGTAAGTTGCGAAACTCATGCTTCTTCATATTCATTGCTCCTGTAGAGACATGGGCTATGCGGAATGCTTGCTGAAACTTATCCCAAGAGACATTGTCTATGGGAAAAGTGGCTGTGCAATTCTCCCACCATGAGGCCGCGGGTCCATCCAATTGATGTGCGGCAAAGTGCACCTTCTCCGCATCTATGCAACCTGCGGTGGCCAACTCCCTTCCAATCCTATGTAGCCGGTCATCAGCAACAATCGGCTCGGTGCTACTGGAAAACACCAACGGATTCAACCTCGGAAAACGGGTTAGGTTGTCCACTGGAGGTGGTGGCGGTGGGTTGTTGTTGTTATTGTTGTTGCCTTGGTTCCCGACTAGTAAATGCATCAAGGCATTCTGCTATTGGATCAATTGAGTGAGCTCCGATGGGAAGGCAAATCCGGGGTCATGTCTCGGAGGCATCTAATGGGTTTAGAGGGGAGAGATTAGAATAGAGTGAGGTCTAGTGAGAAAAAACTACCCATATGCACATGAGACAAATACATTCATATCAAACCACTCAATTCAAACAAGGGCATACAATCGATCTAGCCACCGTTATAATATACTCGGACAACTACTATATATATTGGGGGAAATACTACTAATAATATGGTGGTCATCTAGAATTTTGATCGGTGGAAGACTCCATGATATCCGCTCCGCTCCAGCTTCGTCTTTGTAATCATCATCACTACTGTCGGGGTCGGAGTCGGTGCCATCAATGATGATGTAGTCCTCAGGATAGTCGTCGTCTCCTCCTGGCATGGGGTCTCCCATGAATACTCCTAGCTTCCTTGTCAAGTCATCATTCTTTTCTACTAGTATTGTGATTTCCTCCTCATATCCATCACGTGTAGACTTGAGTTCCTCTTCAAGCTCCATGTTCCTGGTCATCACCTTCTTCAGATATATCATGCTTGCGCACATTTGGTTCTCCTGGCGATGAATGTGTTGGTTTAACTCCTGGATGAAAGCTGCAATGGACCTGTCCCTTCTAGTACTGATCATCTCCCATTGCTGATCTCGGCACCCACATATCTGGTAGATGGTGTCCTCAAGATCCTTGTGATAAACTTCACCGATGCATCCCATGGTGATGTGAGATGCCACGCTCTTTCCTAGACTCCAGGTTGGTGCATCAAAGGAAAACTCTATGGGCTCAGTAACTGGCATGAATGTCCTTCTTGGAACTTGAACTCGAATCATCCAATGCTCCACTTCTGGTAAAGTGGCGGTGTAGGTCCCGGTGAAGCTTGGTATTCCGATGTTCAGGTACCTAGTGACTTCCTTCAAGTGTCGTCCAAAAGGTGTGTCTTCATCCGGTTGTGCAAACTTGTTCCTTGCCCGACAAAAAAGGACACATCCGTGACATTTTGGGCTGAAAGAAAATTTTTCTGTCATACATATGCCACTTCTATGACGATAATTGTGACAAAACCCGGTATCATCATAGATGTGGTGGGGTCCTACTTCTATGACAAAAAATCATGACAGAAAATGGGCTTTTCATCCTGGGCGGGCCGGAGACGCAGCTGCATGACATTCTTTGGGCCATCCATGATGGAAAAAACTGTGGTAGAAGCGAGGGCGAGGAAAATTTCGGGGAGTTCCCGGTTACGGTGGGAGATCGGGGGCCGAGCGATGCGCGTTTCTCTCGTACACGTACGCGCGTGTGTGCGAGGCATTGGCTCTAACTGAACCCGAGCGAGGCGTTGGGCTCTAACTAAACCCGAGCGATTGCACTGCAGGCTACGCATTACTGAACCCAAGCGATCGATTGATGGCTGTTAACTGAACCCGATCGAGCGATTCCTTCGCTACTCCTGCTAACTGAAGCCGATCGATTGGATGAACAGTGAGCATTGCAGGGGGTGGATGAACAGTGAGCGGTGGCGTTGCCTCTGGATGAACAGGACCCCGTGGTGTGGTGGAGGGCTGGATGAACAGTAGACGGTGGAGGGGTGGTTGAACATGACCCCGTGGTGTGGAGGGCTGGATGAATAGTAGATGGTGGAGGGGTGGTTGAACAGTAGCCGGTGGAGTAGCGCGCGGTGGAGGCTGGATGAACAGGAGCCCGTGGAGGCTGGAGGAGGTCGACGGTAGCCCGTGGAGGCTGGAGGAGGTCGACGGTGGAGATGAACAGTATCCCGTGGAGTCCCGTTTTGCGGTACGCCACACCCCTCCCGATGAACAGGACCCCCATTTCGACCGTAGCGCTCCAACACAAGTCTGTTTGTCCGTTTTGCGGTATGCCACACCCCTCCCGATCAACATGACCCCCATTTCGACCGTAGGAGGTCCGTTTCCTCCGTTTTGTGGTACGCTTGACCCCTCCCGATCAACAAGACCCCGTTCCGAACATAGGAGGTCGGTTTCCTCCGTTGTCCGGTACGCCAGGCCTCGTTTCCATCACCTATTCCATCCAAGCCCTCCCGATGAACACGACCACGCATTCCATTGCCTCCCACGTGTTCCGTTGCCTCCCGATGAACACGACACATTCCGTTGCATCCCCATGAACACGACACATTCCGTTGCCTCCCCATGAACACGACGACGACGCTGTTTCTCTGTTCCGACCCAGCCATGTACACGAGCCCTGGCCGTACGTATGCGCGAGAAGGCGTTCGAGACACCACCCGTATGTACACATACATGGCTGTATTTTCTTTCTTGCATCCTGGCTGATGTATGTACGTGTACATGCTACGTGCATTCCTCTACTACGACATGTACGCGCCTCTACTACGACACGTGCGCGCCTCTACATCCACCAGTATATATGTATGTACACGTTCGCGACCAGAATGACAACGCTACGTACGCTTCGACCAGGTGGGTCCCGACTGTCAGGCACTTCCTTGCCTGCGAAGATGTTGCTGGTGGGTCCCAGCAGTCAGGGGGGCGAATCGTTTTTTTGCCCGGACGCACTTCCTTGCCTGCAAAGATGTAGCTCATGGGTCCCAGCAGTCAGGGGGGCGAATCGGTTTTTTTGCCCGGACGCACTTCCTTGCCTGCGAAGATGTAGCTGGTGGGTCCCAGTAGTCAGGGGGGAAACATTTTTTTCGTGAAATACGGTGGCCCGTCTGGTGGGTCCCCGTTGTCAGGTGGAGGAATAAATATTTTGCACGTAATAACGAGGCACTTCCTTGCTGCGGCCGTGGACCCAGCTGTCAGCCTCTCTATGTACAGTCCACGTACGATGGAAGCCGTTCCTTGACCACGTTGACCACGCCTCGCCGAGAGCACCAGGGCGGTGGACGATGGCAAGGCCTAGGAAGGGGACGACGCGGAGCCGGGGAAGACGCGGCAATGGATGGCCACGCGTAGAGGAGTACGAGGGTTCACTGATTCGTTGCGGTGTGAGGCAGCCGTCGCCGTAGAATAACAGGGGGTGTGGGAGTAGTAGGGGGTGGTGAGGCCTCTGCCGCATCGCAGCCAGCCACGGGAGGCAGGAGCACGAGGCACGACCGACGCTGGTTTGGGCGGCTGGAGCAAGAAGACCAGAGGTTGAAGAAGCACTACGGCCGTTGAATGGACATCGTACGGTCACTGGAGCTAGAATCGTGCATATTGACTAAGTTGACAAAGCCCTCTATCCCCATCAACTTAGTAGGCCCACAAGTCAGCCTGCTACTATACTGGGTCCCAGCTAACAGGGGGAGTATTCATTTTTTGTGCATAATAAGGAGGCACTTCCTTGCGTGCGAAGATATAGCTGGTGGGTCCGAGCTATCAGCGGCGGTAACATTTTTTTCGCGAAATACAGAGGCCCTTTCGGTGGGTCCTTGATGTAAGGTGGAGGAATCATTATTTTGCACGTAATAAGGAGGCATTTCCTTGCGTGCGACCATGGACCCAGCTGTCGGCCTCTCCACGTAAAGTCCACTTCATATGCATGTCGGTCGTTGACCATGTTGACCAGGCCGCGCCGAGAGCACCAGGGCGGTGGACGACAGCGAGGCCTAGGAAGGGAACGACATGGAGGCAGGGAAGACTCGGCAGTTGTTTCCCACGCGGAGGGGAGTACGACTGTATGAGGGTTTACTGGTTTGTCTGTCATCGCTGGAGAATAACAACAGGTGTAGGTGAGTAGAGGGATGGCTAGGCCAGCGATTGGAGTACGATGGGGCGGTGAGGCCTGCGCCGCAGCAGAGCCGGCCGCGGGGAGGAGGGAGCAGGCAGTCCCGCCGGAAATTGTTTGAGCGGCTGGAGCAGGAAGAGCAGAGATTGAATAAGCACGACGGCCGTTTGATGGCCATCCAACAGTCACTACTTGTGCGTCAACCTTTTTTTAGGAAAGCCTCAAATCTGTGGAAAACAGCATACAACCCATCTGCCATTATTTCTAATAATTTACAGCCCGTTAGCTAATTATTAAGTTTTTTGGAGCCCATATTCTTTTTGTTAGCATTACAACCCATATTGTGGCCACGGTTAAAAAATTATACGAAATTTTGCATATTTCGGTGCGGGCTGAACTGTTTTTAATCCCGAAATTTTGGCTCACATTCAAACTGATTTGAAAAATAAATGTATATCAATATAAAATCCAACAAATTCTCCACGCATAAAAATTAATGTAATTTAAAATCTCGAAATGAAAAAAAAAGATATTTGAAACTAATTGCCGGTTTGATGTGTTTTAAAAATGTACAGCCCATTTCTCATTACTGATGGGCCATTTTCTCGGCCAGCCGAATGAAAGCTCTCCTCGTCTTGAAAGATTTGCAGCCCAACAGGCCTGACAAAGCGACTTACTTGGAAAATCACAAAAAAACTGGGCTATGGCCGTGGACCCAACTGTCAGTCTCTTCATGTACAGTACTCTTCCGATGGAATGTCATTGACCACGTTGACCACGCCGCGCCAAGAGCACCAAGGGGATGGACGACGGCGAGACCTAGGAAGGGGACGACGCGGAGCCGTGGAAGACGTGGCAGTGGATGCCCACGCGGAGAGGAGTACGAGGGTTCACTGGTTTGGCTGCGGTGTGAGGCTGTCGTCGCCGCAGGGCCTGGCTAGCGGTGGGAGTAGTAGGGGGCGATGAGGCCTCAGTGGCAGCACAGCCGGCCACTGGAGGCAGGAGCAGGCGGTCTCCCCGGCGCTGGTTTGGGCGGCTGGTGCAAGAAGAGCAGCGATTGAAGAAGCAGCAGGACCGTTCGATTCAAATCCAACAGTTACTGCTGCTAGAATCTTTTGTTGACTAAGTTGAGAAGCCCTACGTACGCGTCAACTTAGTAGGCCCACAGGTCAGCCTCCCAACCGGTGTGCCCCAGATGTCAGTGGGAGGAATCATTTTTTTCGTGTAATAAGGAGGCAGTTGATTGCGTACGGCCAGGCCAGCGGAGGGAGTAGGGTGTGCCGGGGAAGCCTGCGCGGCATCACAGCGGGCCACAAGAGGAGGGAGGAGGAAGTCCCACTGGCGCTAGTTTAGGCGGCTGGAGCAAGAAGATCAGAGATTGAAGAAGCACGTCGGTCGTTGGATGGACATCCAACAGTCACTGCTGCTAGAATCGTGTGTTCACTGACAAAGCCTTGCGTAAACAAGTCAGCTTCGAAATCTGTGGCGTGTACAACCCATTTTCTATTATTTTTATAATTTTTACTCATTTTCTAATTCATATGCAATTTATTGCAGTCCGTTTTCCATTTTTAGAATTGTTGGCCATTTTCTGGTCAGTACCAGGGTCAAAAAATTAATTAAATACATGGGAAATTTTGAAAATTCGCAAATTTTGCTGGGGAACGAAATATTCTTAATCCCAAAATTAATAGCCATACTAAAACAAATTTAAAAATAAATTAGTACTATGTCATGTTAACTCCAATGAAATATGTATAAGATATCAGTGAAAAATAAAAACAAAAAAAGAAACTTATATCCCATTTGCTATAATTTTTTGGAATTTTCAACCCCTTTTGATATTACTTTTAACAGACATTGACCATACTCTTAAGCCAGGCCGGAATGCATCCCTCCTCGTCTTGAAAGATTTTCAGCCCAATAATTTGGAGAATCAAATAGGCCTAGCTTGGGTATTCTTCAAAAAGAAATACTGGGCTACCTATTTCCCCAAAGAACTGGTGCATGAGCATTTAGCTTTATTTATTCATTTATTTACTTATTTATGTTTAGGGGACCATGAGCATGTACCTGGGCCGGATTCATGTGAGAGCCTCCCTTCCAGTTAATTATGGGCTTCTCTATTGGGCCTTCATCAGTGGGCTGCATGTTATCAACCAGCGGAAAATGTGTTCCGTATGAAAAATAGTATGCGCTACGTAAGGTACGGGGCACTAAAGGATCGAACCGTGCAACGACTTCCAAAACATTGTGTTTGTCGTTCTAACAACACATTTATTCAACCAACAGACAAAATATACTACTGATTGTACATTGAAAACAGCAGCAGCAACAACCAGGGCTGGGGGTGTAACAGAAGCAGTAAGCAGGCCAGAAGAGTGAAGACGCAGCTCTCTCTTCCAAACCAAACATCAGCCATCATTACGAAAGGGCTACCAAAAAAGAACAAGTGTATGCATCAAACTAAATAAAGATCCTACTACACCAAGTGTACGCATCTAACTAACTGGCTCAGTTAGACATTACTATTTATTAAGATGTGGAGATTGGCTCATGGCTTGAACCAGATGGATGCCTGATGGGGGAAACTCCAGCCAGCAGGTCGAAGTATGATACTTGTGACCCTCTCTCCTACTTTGGGCTGCAGAGCATGGCGGTACATATCAGGGTATGGTGCATGCAGAGACGCATGGTACGCTGTGTACACATGGTTTTGCCTAATGAACGAAACCGTATTGCCATCATGATCCTTGCCGTCGGTTATCTCCTGGTTAGTCGGATAATTCAGTCCGACAAACAGAGAGCGTGTCCCAAGGCTACTTACCAGCCTCCAGTCAAAAATTCCTGAAGGCCCAGAGAAGCTGGGATCCTGCTCAAAGACCTTGCAGTGACTGTGATTGTATTTCACGAAACAACACGTCCGGTACGTGCGAACAATCATCAATCTTTCGCCGTCGTCTGGTCGAGCCAAGAACCACCTACAACTGCCATGCCGCTTTGCTTTGAAAGGTTCTGGGATTAGGAAGGGTAGGGACACCATGTGGCCTACAACATCATATCAAGTTGGAGTCAAATAAAAAAGGGCTCTTGATTTAGTCAATCTTAAGAACAACATGTTATGAGCATGAATATTTTTTCAGCAAATGTTGACAGTAATATAAGCAAGCCATCATGATATCATAGGAAAGTAACATACTGTTGTAATAGCAGTTTGTAGCGATGACTGGAGTAGGCCAACAATACCACCAGCCATAGAAAGAGTCGACAGGCGTGAATGAACCCCTTGTGTTCAATGGCATCAGAGAACCATGGAGGATGTATGATCTTGCGATGGACGTGCAGATTTATCCACTTACCGCAGTGACCTGTCAGATAGGCGAGACCGTGGTTGAAGAACGCAATTAGCCTGAAGTCTTTATAATTCGCAGATCTTGTGGGCACTTGGAAGATTACAACCTTGAGCAAATCAAACTTGGTATCATGTTGGCTACTATAAGATTCCGAGTATTCTAGGCCGCGGTGCCAAAGCAGTGCAGTGTTAATCGAAGGAAGGGGGATCAATCGCCGGGTGTAGACCTCCACGAGCATCCAGCTGCCGCGACCATCGACGAGCACCATCCAAGACGTGTTCACGCCGACCCAGTACATACCGTTAATGTAGTTGAGGCTGGCGGGGATCGGATCGCAGTCAAGGGGGTTGATGCTCACCACCCTACGATCGTTATGCTATGTGACACGCCGTTTCTGAAGAGCAGGCGGCATCAGCAAGCAAGGAGTTGGCTTAAAAAGCTCCGGCCTGAGGGCTTTGAGTAAATGGTACAGCCCCGATGAGCACGCGGCGAGCGGCATGGTACTTTGATTGTCCACACGCGAAACAATGAGCTTGATTACCTCTGTGGGGAGCGAATTCCAGCCACTCTTTCGGTGGACACTGCTCGATTCTGCCATTGTTCGTTCTTGGGTTTCAGACGAGGGGGGAGGCGCCTTAGCGGGGATGGAAGACTGGACGAGATTATGTGCGGACAAAGATGGAGAAGCGAATATGTGCTACGGGAAGTGGACAGGTGATGATGACTACAGCAGCCGCTTGACTTACGAGACACATACCAGCAGCGTAGGGCCATGTCGATGCTAGACAACTTGCTTTAGTGATCACAGTACTGGTACTCCCTACAGTGCTATGCCCTAACTTGCTTGAGTAGAGTAGTAGAGTAGGACTCTGCTCGACTACTAGCACCAGAGGAGTAGTATATTCTAATCTAAAATAGTTACAAACTTCAATGCCCGAGCATGGAACGACTACGAACCATGCTCAAAGACCGTGTCTACGTGGTGTTTGGACATGGGCGACAACCTCAACGCCAATGGTGCTGCTCCCATTGCACTGTATGTGTTTCTGTCCTTCCTGTTCAAAATCATGGTAGAATTCATGATTTATTTTGTGCTTATTCATATTAAATCTCGTAGTAACTTGCTCATATATTCAACTGGCGCAACGTCCCCTACAGCCACTCCCGTTTCATGGACGGCCTGGTCGATGCCTCCAAGGATCCCTTCGTCCACTGCGATGAGTGCCAATGCCATTTTGTGGCTCGCCGGCGGACATGGTGCATCACCTCACGGATGGGTGCAGCAGTCACTGCTGGCCCTTGGCGGAGAACATCAAGTATGAGACGTGCGTTCACCATGCCGGAGTCATTGGAGGATTGACGTGAGAGGGAGGGGGAGGAGGAGATAGCGATGAACGTGAACGTGAGGGGGAGGAGATAGCGATGTCGTGGGAGCGCAGTATTTATAGCAAGTATGTAAGATATGGACTGAGCTGCACTGACTTAACTGCAGGTCCAGTTGTGTCACTGACATGTGGGCAAGACCCCTGTTGGGCCCATACATTAGTGACCCAGTGCACCTACAGTTAAGTAACAGCTACGTGGGCATATTTGTTGGAGTAAATTACGGGGAAGCGAAGGGGTGGAAATATTGCTGGTCACAACGGATTGGACGAGCGTGGGGGGAGGAGAGTCATGCATGCATATTGTTTCACACGGGGTGGAGTGGTGGGACCGCCGGAGGGAGAAGGAGAGTTTGGCAGGCATATTGTTTCCACACATGGAGAGGAAAAGATTTGGAGACGAACGGGCTTCCTGCAGGTATGGGGAACGGTGCATAATAAGTCATCTTGCATGCCGGGCTAGGTATAGTCTCAAGTCATTAAAAACATACACACCCCACACATGTTCATATTTCAAGGTGCACTAAATTATTGCATGCGATGATTAAGGCTGGCCATAATGGTGGTATCTTAGCTGGTATCATGCACACGGGAATAGCAAACATGCTGATGTGGCAAAGAATTAAAGAAGAGAGGGGGGTTAGAGTAACTAGTGTTCATGCATGCATTGGTAAACACATTTTTTTGTGAAGAACGACATCACTAGTTGATTACTTTGGTAGACTTCAAAAATTATTCCACCGCCTCTACTATCTTGCTAAGAGTAGGTGAAAATTTTGAATCGAGCCCTTTAAACTACAAGGGAGGTAGTGGTACTCTAATAGCTAACCTTGTTGTGATGACAAGATAGGACATGGCACACACCTGGACGGAGGAACTAGTCTGCATTGTACATTTAAGTTTTGTCTGAAGTCAATGTACCTCTACTTTCATGAGACTTATAGAAAAAAGTGTCAGCATTCACAATTGTCAAAGATTAGCCGTTCGGCCAATAAGGTGGCACACTTAATCACTAAGTATAGCTTTGAAAATAGATTAGATGGTATTCTTGTAAATAACGTATCGCCCTGTGTGGTGAATATTGTATCAAATGAGTGTACTGGTGTGGCTGGTTAATTAATATAAGGTGGTGTTAAAAAAAAGTATAAATTTGGTCAAACACTTTGCAAACGGTTGACGGGAGTAAAAAGGATCAGAGGGAGTATCATGCATGCAGAGTAGGCAAAAAAAATTCTTGTAAAAAAGGCAAAAAATTGCTCATTTATAGTCGGTCGAAGTCTGAAAGGGCGCGGCCGCGCGAGGGAGGCAAAGGTCATGGGAGGCGCGACATTTGACGGAATTAAGTGAAGTTACATCCATGCGCCGGCATGGCGTGCGAATAGGCAGAAGCTATACCGTCAGGCCTACGATATGGGTCTAGTAGACATGACATCTAGTGGGTCCCGCATAGTTCTCGAGAACTCTTTGGGGGCTTGCAGCCGTTTATCCACCGGGCAAGCGAGCAACCCCACGCCATTCGCACGCCCTACTCGTCCCCATCTTCTACCTTACAACAGTTCACTCCTATTCGTCCCGTCCTTTCACATTAGTTCGCTCCCAGTTTTTTTTGCGGGGTACAACAGTTCAACTTCTCCTAACCCTCCTCCAAAATCCATGGCCTCCCAAATCTCCATGGTCGCTGTTGAGTACCAGGTTAGAGCCATCATCAGCGATCAGTTCATCATCATCTACACACGTGGATCCGAGACGGTGAAATCATGGCTTGCTCACTTCCTACGCATGTTCAACAGTTCAACGGATGAGTGGGTCGCTGGGCTAGATGTTGAGTACACCATCGTCCTGGGATGAGAGAAGGATCTAAATGATGAAGAGAGGAAGAAGCCCATCGTGATCTAGGTTTGCGTACATAACGTTTGCTTGGTCTACCACATATGCCATGCCAACATTGAGTGCCAGGATTTTATGAACTTTGTCAAGGACAAAAGAGTGAAATTCGTTACTGTAGGCTTTAAGAACGATAGGGATGTCCTGCGTCGGATAGGTCTCGTTGTAGGCCAGCCCTTCGATCTCCAGAAGGCAAGCCTGGTGTCCTCCCCTCAACCTTCAATCCTGACCCTGGCAGCAGCCATGATTGATCCTTCATATGCTAAACTGAAGAAACCTCATCACGAGTTTCATCATGCATGGGAGTCGAAGACATTAGATGAAGATCACATCTTGTACGCAGCAATGGATGCATACCTTTGTTTAAATATCTACAAGGGTTGGATGAAGAAGCAAAGCCCAGTGTCCGTTTCAAGCAAAGAAGCATCAGCGAAGAGGAAGAGGAAGAGGGACAAGGACGAAGTCGAGGACGTGGACTCGGACTCCGAGTAGGTGGCAGTGCCATCGCTCATGCTGGTTCTACTGCAGTGTCAAGCGGACTAGTTGCTTAGTTTATTTTCAAGGTTGTGTTGTGCTGAGGCCCCAACAGAACTATGTTTATGTTCTGTCTCGTTATTTGAACTCTTTAGTACGTACAGTAGTACTAGTACTATGTCTTACTACTGTTCTTCTTGCAGTTGGTACTACTGCTCATATCTTCGTGTTCCTACTGTAATTAATACGTTCGTACTAGTAGTATAATTTGGGTCAGTCGATTTGTGAAAGAAGTTCGACGGAGTGAAGGAAGAAGACGGTAGAAGAGGTGGAAGAAGCCCTTCTAGCCATCCATGTTGCATCAAACGGCTCACATGAGTCGACTGACCCAAATTGCTCCTTTAGATTGCAGGATCCACATGGCATTCAAGGTCTCGAAGGTAGATTCCGCGTTCGCACCCGGTTTGCAGGCTCGACACATGCGCGACCGGCTTCCGCCGCGACAGCCACCATGCGCACCTCCTCCGCGCGGGCGGAGACGACAATGACAATGTAGTTCGTCCTCGCCGGCGTGCTGGACCACACGCTCGTCCTCCTCTTCGTACGCTGCATGCATAGACGCGGCTCCACCTGTTGCTCGCGTGCTTGGCAGCATGGCGGCATCCCGTGCAGGGACTGCAGACGATGTGAGAGGGCGAGACTTCGGCTTCATGGCACAGGGATGGCGGCGACACGGCGGTGATGGGCGAGAAATTGTTGGCCGAAGCAGGAGGGCGCCAGCATGCGCAATGGCGGCGGCGGCATATTGATGAGTGCACGTGTGGGAGCTTACTTTAGTTATATATATAAGGTTGGTCAAACTTAAAAGAAAACCATACTAGTACACGTAAACATTAGACTTAGGCAGTGCTTTTATTAGTTAGTACCACAACCACGATACTGAATCCTGTGCAAGCGCGTGAACTGCGGCCGCGCGGTCGATCGAACGGTGCGTCACCATGTCGCCCTCGAAGGACATCCAGCGAACCTTTTTGTGTGTGTGAAAAAATCCTCGAATATTACTCAATTTTCTTTCCTGTGAAAGTTCTTGACGCTCCAATATTTCCATATATTTGAATTTAGCTCCAGTTCATGTTTATTTGGATTCAGACATTTTAGTTGCGCCCTAGTTTTTTTTAATACTGATTTTTTGTGTGTGAGTGAGAGAGAACGTGTGTATGTGTCCATATGTGTGTTTTGGCGGAAGGGCAATGTGGAGACGGTGTGCGTGTGATACAGACATAGAAGGTGTGAATGTGCAAATGATCATGCATGAGTGAGACATAGACTGATGCTGATACGTTGTGTATACATGAGAGAACGGTCTTCTAGTGTGTGTGTGTGAGAGAGAGAGAGAGAGAGAGGGAGAGAGAGAGACAGAGAGAGGAGCATCCATAACACAACAACCATCTCTCTCGATTCATCCGTCCCTCGCACGATCGCATGCAACACATGAATCAACGCGCACATTTTGACACCCTCACCCGACCCCTGCCCACCTCAAGGCCCGCACAATCTCTTCGTGAATACCCATTTCTGTCCTTAGGTTTATTTTCTCTCAATATCTCTCACACACACACACACAGACACATGCAGCACAACACACACACACACACTCCCCCAAGCACACAATTTATCCCCATCCAAGGTTATACGGCGACCACTCTCGCTTGTACTTCTTTGCACCCCAACATGCACAACACCTCAATCTTCAAAGAGGGCATCGAGCAGATCGAAGACGGCGACCACACCGCGCTAGAGAATGTGGGGTCATTTGGAAGTAGGGTGATGTGATGACGGCTGACTAACTCCTCCCCCACCCTCTCTCTCTCTTGCACAAAATTACCAATCCCTCTCTCCCCCGCACAAAATTGTCAATCCCTCAACCCACGAGATCCTTCCCCTCTTGTCCATGTTCTTCCATCTCTCTCATCAAACATGTTGTCTCTTCTCCTTCCACGTATACAGAATCCAGATGCACACGCATCTCATGTATATTACATGTCTCCATCTTTCTCACAGACCTAACTTCTTCCTCTCTCTTTCTCTCTCTATCTCTCTCTCTCGTTAGGTTTGTCTCCTACTCTCTCGTCCACATACATACAATCTTTCCCGCCCTATCTGCTCCATCTTCAAAAGCTCTCTCTGCACGTTTCATTCACACATTGGGATATGTCAAAATGTTGCTTCTATAATGGATGATGTAGAGTTATGGTTGTTTTTGTTGCATCCTACAAAGTAATAGCTATGAAATGCATTTAGATTCTCATTTGACTGGGATTATGTGAGTTTGAGCATGTTGTGAAGTACTTTAGACCTTGTATACATCTTGGGATTCGACAATTATTGTAACCATTGAATTGTATAGACCATTACATTCGAAGTCAATAGCCTAATATATTTATTTCACAATTTCAACAAATGATTAGTTCACTACAAACTAAGAAAACAAATGTGTACTCCCTCCATTTTTATTTAAGTCTGCGTATTAGCATTGGTTAAAGTCAAGTTTTGTAAACTCTCAGAAAGCTTATAAAAATATTAACATATACAATAACAAATAAATACCATTAGATTCATTATTGAATGTACTTTCACATCATACATATTTGTTATGGTAAATGTTTATATTTTTCTATAAACTTGGTCAAACTTTAGGAAGTTTGACTTCGGTCAAACCTAATATGCAGAGTTTACTACTACTACTCCCTAGTTGCTTAGCCAAATCACTCAACACGCCACGCGGGGAGTCCAGTGTCACAAAATTTTGAGGTCGGCGGGAAAATCTCCCGCGACCCTGATTCAAGCAGTGGGAAGTTACCATCATAGCCTTCGGAATAGGCCTACGGATGACGCTTGGTAGGGGGCTGTTTTTGTAACTTCAGGTTCACCCTACCCAGCCAACCCCACCTGGCACCCAGAGTAGTACACCTGAATACTCCCCATTTTCTATCCCTACCGCAAAATATACTTCTCCACGGCACCGCAGCCTTCGTGCTCCTCCCCTTTACATTGGCGTACTCGTCCACCGCAGCACATCTCCCTCATCGATGACCTCGTACGCCGCACTGGAGCTGGTCCACCGTCGTCATCATACATGGAGCCTCTTCCCCGGCATCGTCTTCCACGGTCTCGGATTTGCTTCCCGGAAGCCGGCGCCAAGCGCAGAAGTACCACCGTCGTGGACAATGAACTGACTCCCGTTGTCGACCATGACTCACAGAGGCCGCCGCGACCATCGTTCTCCTCCTCGATTGGTAATGTGTGTATTGAATCACTTAGCAGTACATGTGCAGTTCCAATTTTGTTCATACCTACCCTTCAAATTTCCAGGGTGCTATTGTTCCCGTAAAAGTAATTGGTTATAGCCTCCATTATCCAACATAATATTAGCTTGTAATCGTGTGTCGCTCCTGTATCGCGCTGTGCTTGGGTAGGTTTTTCATCTGCAACCAGTAGTGTGGCAAATGATGGAAAGGTTTTTAGAACTAGCAAGATGCCCATGCGTTGCATGCATCAAGATGCATTTGTATGAGTAGTTTATCTTGTGGGAGAAAAGGATGAACGAGGGAAGGCCTTATTTGCAAATCTAGAGAGGGGTATGGGTATCTTTTTGCAAAATTCCCCTTTGTTTCCTTCCTATCTGTCAGATATAAATCGGACTGCCTATACTGCAAGAAAAAAAGTATAGAGAAAAAAAGTAGACAGTAAAGGAAGTAGAGATAAATATTAAATATTAAATATTAAATAAATATAACAGTAGAGAAGAGAGTAGAGATAGCATGTTGAGATTTTTAAAGCGTTGTGCGTTGCGATTCTGTTGGAGATGCTCTAACATGGCAGACGAGTGCTTTAATGTTGCCCACAAGATGCACGAGTATTACTAGCAGTATATTTTTCTTGCCATGTTGAGATTTTAAAACCACAAGTGTGAACATGCAGAGGAGCAATGAATACCAAACAAGGGATATTCGGGACATCTTCAAGGAGCGTGGCAAGTTAAAGAGGAGCTGCACCGAACCTATAAAACGAGCTTTGGTAAGTAACACCCTTTCAATTACTTTCCTGTAGCCTCGTGTTCTTCGATGTGTATATGTTGTAGTTTATGTTTCTCTTAAGCGTGGTGTTCTTCGATGTGTGACAAGAAGAGTCTTTAATCGTCCTAATGCTTTCATTTTTAGCTTGATATAGGAAGTGGGTGTTCTCACCTTGTAGTCTGTTTGTATTTTATTTTTCCTTTTGAATTCACTTGTCCGAGTTCTGTTTATCTGGCTTCTACTAAATGGATCTCGCTTGCTCTGAGTATTGATCTAAAAAAGAAGTAACTTCATGTCAGGATGTAGTTCCTGCGAGGAGGGAAGTATGGTCAACCTCGAGATCATGTTTCCAAAATGAGGGTGGATTACACACAAGGTGCTAGTTCCCTAATGATGCTGGATTAGACACAAGGTGCAAATTCCCAGATGATGTTGGATTACACACAAGCCAGGTGGAGTTGTCAGCTGTTCGTGTCCTCTTTGGCATTAGTAAAGGCTGAAAGAAAGCATGAAGCAGCCCTTGAGAATGTAGCTGAGTTCCTGAAAAAGCGAAAAGAGCAATCAGATGCTCTATTCACCCAAGCCAAAGAAGAGATGGAAGAAGCTAGAAATAAGCTAGCAGAGGCAGAGTAGGCTAGGCGTCTCCTTCTATCTAAAACTGTTGTCAATATAAAATTTCCTTCATAATATCTAGGTTCAAATGTTTATCCAGTCAGCATGCCTGTTGTGATGTCCGTGCATCTACTGATGTGGCACAAAATGTTTTTTTCGGGTCATGTAATAACAACAATTACTTTCCAAACAATAACAGACGAAGCATTGGACATGTTATAGTTCACGCGCAAGCCCGACATTCCAAGTTCAACTTCCACATCAAACTCATGTTCACAGATATCTGCACATTCATACATAATGTCCACAACCATGATTCACTTCAAAGCCAAAAAAATGTGAGGAGAGTTATAAATAAAGAAAATCCTCTACTAGTTCCTGCTACCAGTGCAAGCACAACAAGTCAATACCATGTGTAAAATAATTATATTTTAGTCATTTTTTGTGTTCTAAAATGCCTGCCAACTCGCGGAAGGACGTGTTTCCGACACACGCGCGGATTCAATGAAGGCATGCAGGGCAGTCTTAAGCTGGTTGCACGCGGCGAGGAGGCGTGCTCAGCCAGGCCTGCAGCGAGTGCGGCCCTCTTGGCCGGCGCACCGGTTCAATGCCTGTGCTATGAGAGGTCGCGTCCGTGTCAGAGGAATCACTCCCTCCAGTCCTTTTTGTTTGGGTATAACAAAATCTCATTTCCCATTCACATTTTACAAGTAAAATTCATGGACAAACTTTGACCCAAAGTACGATGGGGAATAGTAAACCAGAATGGAGGTAGTAGTTTTTTTAATCAAAGAAGGGTTTCCCCTTCCGATTTTCATTACTGAAAACCAGCATCTAAATCTAAACCATAGTATTTGCCCTAGAACTACCAGGTTCAACATCTCGCAACATAAACCCATAGAACCTCCATCGCAAAAAATACCATACAACCATACGCCAAGGAGGTACGTAGTACTATGAATTCCATTTTCGCTCCATACCAATCGTTCTAAAAACTACTTACTACTTATAACGCGCCATTGAAAATCAGAACTCTTAACCCCACTAAAAAATGATATTTTAAACGTGGCTACTCGATTTGTGGCAACTGGTGAGCCACCGCGCTCCAAGTCGTTCACCTGTGGTCCCGACCATCAACTCCTACGGATCAAATTATCACGCGAGCTGACTATTCCTACAAAGGTGCTCCACCACATACCCGGTACCCGCGAATGCAGCAATCGTGCACCTAGGGTTTTAGGGTTTATTTGTTAACGGTGCCTTTACGTAACACTCATGTGTGCGAGACAGCGAGAGGCCGACTGTGTGCGTGCGCCTCTTCTCTTTGTATATGTACTCCACCGTTTGTCTGTTGTGCAAAAAATTATAATAACTACTAGCAATGTGCCAATGCGTTGCCACACGATCAAAGCAGATTAATACATATTCACCGATTTGATAGAAAAAAACTCTAGTTTTGAAATATGTATATCACTAAAAATATGTTATGTTTCACTCAAAATATATTCCTTTGGCGGTTTTGATGAGATAAGGGAGGAATGTTGTTGGTTTCAAGATTCGAGAAGCGGTATATGTCTAATTTCTACTCTTACTAGCAAGATGCCCGTGCGTTGCACGGAACATCAAGATCTTGTGGGAGAAAAGGATGAACGAGGGAAGACCTTATGTGCAAATGTGGTGAAGAGTACGGGTAAATTGCCATATTTTCCTTCCTATCAGTCAGATATAAATCGGATGGCCTACATTGCAGGATGGCAGGCCCACCACCATCACCAACTCTATTTTTTGTCCCTACTCTTATAAAAAGCATTATCGGTGATGATCGTGTGCCTGCCATCCTGCAATATAGGTCGTCCGATCTATATCTGACGGATAGGAAGGAAACTATGGCAATTTTGCAAAAAGATACCCACACACCTCTCCACATTTGCAAATAAGGCCTTCCCTCGTTCATCCTTTTCCCCCACAAGATAAACTACTCATACAAATGCATCTTGATGTTCCGTGCAACGCATGGGCATCTTGCTAGTTGTTGCAAAAATCCCATGTGTGTGTGAGAGAGAGGGAGAGTGGAGGAGGACGGAGTGCATGTGTGACAAAGACACAAGGAGTGTGTGTGCGATAGGTATCAGCTTAAAATGAGGCGATAGTGTGTGTGTGCACGATCGAGAGGGTGTGTCTCAAGAAGGGAAGAAAAATCTACATAGATACAAGGAGCGGAAGAGACACATGTATGCGATGGTGGAAGCACGAGTGTGTGGGTGTATAAACCTATCTAGAGGCTAGCTAGTCGATAAATGTTTGTGAAAGAAATACGAGTCGGGGTGCGAAAGTGAGAGTTTTGTGTGTGTGAGAGAAGACGGTAGTCAGGAAGGGGAGTGGAAGCAGGAATTGTGTGTGTGTGTGTCTGTGAGAGAGAGAGAGGAGACGGTAGTGGGTTGTCTTATCGGTAAACAAATGAATAATGTCAGTCTGGGATGGAGACGAAAAGGAGACTGTAAGAAATGTTGTGTCTATAGGAGAGAGAGAGAGAGAGTAATTTTAGTGGTATGACTCATATGTAGAGACATATAGGGTGTGTGAGAGAATCCCATAGAGAGAAAGACAAAGTGAAAGATGAGTGGAGACTGTGTGTGGCAGTGAAAAAGAAAGCTTAGGTACCGAGTGATACTAGAGAACAGTAGAGACGTGAGAGATAATGAAAACTGTGTAATGTATAATGATAGGGAGAGTGTGACACTTCTCAAGGGAGACGTCGAGAGACCATGTTTGCGAGGATAGGAGAAACATGAAGTGAGCGTGCGGGTGAGCTGGAGAAAAGAGAGTGATAGCTACCTGAAGGAGCATGCATGCGAGAGAGATGGGTGTGAAAGGAGTGAACAAAAAAGGGATTCAAATATTTGAATTCGAGATGATGATACATGTAATCCATACTCAATCCAAAATTGATCTATCAAACATGCATACTCATATGAATTCACGCACATCTATGTTATTTAATATGTAGATATTACTGATCCATACATTTTAGTAGAACATAATTTGGTTAAATTTTTTTGAATTCAACCTTAAGATTTCGAGATCGTTGTATTTGTAAATCATATTATACATATAAAGGAGCAGCATTCTTGGTTGTGCTTTTGAAAGTATATATAAAAAAAATGATGTATATAGAATGTAATTCCAATTGAAAATGTATCCTGCCCGAAAAAATAGAATACAAACGGGATTCGAATTGAGTTGGCACAGTAAACGTGCACTCTACAAAATTTGAACGAAGCAGGGAAAGTCACAGTAACCGCCCGAAACCAAAATCTGCGAGATGGAAATCACTACTGCCTATCCCTGCCACGCAAAGTCTATCTGCTGGATTTCTATAGGTTTCGATAGGGTAGGTTTGTAATTTCACCCAAATGTGACGTAACCACCTCTCACCCGGATTCATACACGGTGGGTGCCAAAACACAGTGTGTCCTCGGCCGAAATCGACTCCCTCCCCGATTCATATTCATACACGGTGTGCGCCAAAAACAAACTCTCGTCGGCAAATATTTGGTGTATGCGAGATTACCGTCCTATCCCCAACCGACTAATGTTGCTGTGATGTAGTAGAAATTTGAAACGGGGGCTATGTTTGTAAATTTCCTCGCATTTGAGACAAGCGCGCCCTGAATACATGGTTCCCCCTTCCTCACTACCTCCCTTTTCCCCATTCGTACTACGTGGGCAACAAAACAGTCTCTCCACCCCACCCTCCTCCGTCCGCCAACCCATCCACCGCCGTCCTCCTCCACCATGCCAGAGTTGATACCCCAACACTGCCGTCCATTACAAGAGATTGACCTCTCTCATCCACGGCTTCGGACCGGGATCCTTGCATCCCGTCCTCTCGCTTCATCCCTGCCGTCATCCACCTTGCCGGCACCACTCCTACGACCATCTCGTCCACCGTGCCCCGCCGCAACCGTCTACCCTCCTAGTTTTGCTTCCATGCTGCCGACAGCCATCGCTATTGCAGCACCGTCAAATTCTTAGTAGATGCTTACACGGCGCCGCACCAGAGGCGGTACTCTTTCGTATCTGCTCAACTTATTTATTGCAGCAAGAAAATAGATCGCCAATGCTTTACTCTGATTTCTTGTCTTGGTTGCGAAGTTGCCTTTGTCCGGTTTGCACCTTCAGATCCTCCATGGCATGCTCAACACTATACTCCCAATGCTTATGGTTTTCCCCTTTTATATTCCACACTAGTTAAATCACAACAGACTAAATTTCAAAATTGGGTCAGTCGATTTTTCAGAGCTCGCCGGAGTTCGCCGGTGCGATCGAAGGGGCTCGGTGGTTGTGGGGCCTCACCGAACAAAGAAAACTCGACGCGGGTGGGGGTTTGGGCGGGGGTGGGGTGTGGGGGTGGCGGAGGAACACAGGCGATGGGGGCCGGTGGTCCGGCCGGCAGCCCGTGCGGTGTTCTGTATGGGAAGAATAAGAGACGAGGAAGAAGAAGGGTTAGGAGACGTAGGATCTTCATCCAACCGCCTGAAATGGTCGAGAGACAGCTAGGAGTTGCAGTCTTAATGCGCTCTGGTTCATCATGTGTGGGCACTGCGCAACCAACATTTTATTATCCAAAATATGCTTGCTCTTCTTTACCATGTTCCTCTTTCGTTCTTCTTTAATATGCACTCTCTCCATTCCTAAATACAAGTCTTTGTATAGATTCCACCATGGACTACATATGGAGCAAAATGAGTGAATCTACACTCTAAAATGTATCTGGATACATCTGTATGTGATCCATAGTGGAAATCTCTACCAAGACTTATATTTTGGAACAGAGGGAGTATGATAGTAGTACAGTAAGTTCCTTGTACTGAAGATGAGCAGGGACATTTGCAGTGTGGAGGTCTATACGGTCGGTTGTGATGGACACTTTGAGCCTCTTTGATTCGTAGGATCTTGTAAACATAGGAATAGGATTTGCAGTGGCCTGCCCACTTGAATCCTATAAGAATAGCAAGGAAATGCGGGGAGCTATGTCGCCTTTGAGAGTTACACTGATATTAACAGTACCGCACCTTCACTTGAAGAGAGCTGGTATCCGAAGCCTTTCTAGCCGTACTGGCAATACTAGCACATATATTCCAGCAAGTTCCACTTTGCTGATTTTACTCTGATGCTTAAGGTTTTACGGTTATATCTACACTATGATATGTGTAGCTGCTTTGTGTCGCACTAGCAGCAGTCCACTCTTGAAGCTAAACACTGCAATGACTTACAAAATTGGCACTAAGGCATTGAGTGCCATTCTGGATGCAATGAAACTCATACGCTCCCCACATGTTGATTCTTGTTCAGAATATGATCCTAATGACTATTCTAACCTCGAGGAGTCAAAGGCAGATGGCTCGTCCTGTTCACCCATCAAGGTGCCTGTTCTAATTTGGCAATGTTTTATTGGTTGTGGCTATCTTGCATATGTTGTCTTGCATTTCTTCTACTTTGTTGCACCGCCATCTGCTTAGTTTACTCATCATATATGTCGAGATGCCATGCCCATCCATTATCAATACATATTCCATCTGTCATCATACCACGTTTTTTTCACTCAAATGTTGTTATTGTGCATCAGACATCAAAAAGGAAGAGGGTGATTGCTGAACCTGAAGGAGCACCAGCAAAGTCCTTGAAAATTTTGGTGGTGTCAGAGAAATCAGACAACACCCCACTTATATTGGTTGTACAACTAGTGACACAAAACATAGGACCGACTCCAGCAGACTATACCCATACTTCACTGGCCACACCACTAGCCCCACTACACAGGACCTGCACTCCAGCAAAAGGTATACCGGTTTCATTTGCCATAGCACCAGCTGTACCACAGAAAAATCCCACTCTAGCAAAATGTACAGCAAGTCCACCAGCCAAAGACCTATCCCAACTGCAGATACGGCCAATTCCTGCAGATTGGAACCCCATTCCATTTATTCCCAGTTTAAAAGACAATGCTTTCGATGTTGTTAGGGACTATGTGCATATATTCCCATCATGGGAAGATTATTGTGAAGACAAACACCATTTTCACATCTTCCTGTCCAACTTACGTGTAAGTGCTATTATTCATGGTTATTATTTTCCTGTTTTCTACTGATTGAACACATCAATGATTTACCTTACATTGTTGTAACTAGGCGAGGGTCAATCTGGATAGTCATGACGAGCAAAGCTTGCTTGTGCTTTTCAAGGAAGCATTGCAACAGTATCGGTGTTACCTGAGGAAATCACACTTTGATGGCAAGTCTATAAACGAATTTCCAGTGAAGTCTCCTTTGCTAAATTTAGAAGACATTGAATGGAAAAACCATGTTATGCACTGGTCTCGTTCCCAGGATGAGGTACTGTATATGAAATCACATGACAATTTGAACTTTTACTTTTCCGCATGTGCCTTACGGATCTTTTTTGCAGGAAATCTGCTCGAAGAAGAATTTCGGTTTGACAAGAACGACAGGATATCGCAAATATGCTGCCCACTGCTTTGCTCTTGTTAGTACCTGTTGTCCTGTATCACTGTACTTGCATACATACCTGGTTCATTATGTGGCAGCAGTATGCATGATAGCTTTCTTATCAATTGTTCGCTCCAAATTATCTGATCTGTATGAATGGTTACATTAGTGTAGAATATATCCAATGCCAATATTTTTTTTAGCTCTGCATTGTTCTTGTAAGTACATGTTGTCCTTTATCAGTGTACTTATAATGACATGTAGTTGTTCATGTACCATCACTCTGCATCTTATTTTCCTTTGCCCTCCATTTTCTACACATTAGATCTATATTTACTCCTACCATAAGGTTGGTACTGAAGAAGTTTAGCTGTGCATTGCTCTTGGTTGTACCTTTTGCCTATATCGTTGCACTTACATTTATAGCTACTTGGTTATGTAGCATCACTCTTCATCTTATCTTAAATATTCTCCATTTTTTCGTATATTATCACATCTATATTTACTCTTAACAAAAATGTAGAATAAAGGCAATGTTTTTGAAGAAGATTCTGTGGTAAACTTCTTGAATTGCCCCCCTCCCCATCAGCATGGACAAGGCCTTTATAGAGCATGTCTTCACCAATAATGTAAGTTTGTCCATCTCAAGCCTTCAAACTTTGTTGTATATATTTGGTTAGGCATGACTGCAACAGCTATTTATTTTTGGTGTTCGCATCAAATTGCTTGTTTAAAGTTTATTATGTAGTTCATAAACAAAAGTTTGTCCTTTCTCAATTTAAGTTTTCAGTTGTACAACCAAGTTCCTTCTTCATACCATGTAAATTAAACTATATAGAGCAAGTGATCTTCTTTTGCACTGCATGTATGCTTCTGTTCTTCATCCGTAATCCAGTGGTGTGCTGAACCTACCCACTACAGCACAATGTCATATTCTGCAATGTCTTAAGTATGAACAATGTCTTATCATTCTACTATTATTTAAACTGTCTCTTTATTTGCCAATCTAAAATGGTATAAATTGACAGCACACTAACCATTGATACTTATGACTTCTTGATCTGTAATCCAGTGGTGTCGTGAAGCTGCCAACTCCTTCACAATGTCATTTCCTGCCATGTCTTGACATGAACAATACCATATTGTGTTAATGCAATTTGAAACTGTGTCACTTTATTCGTCAGTAAGAAATGTGATGAATTGTCAGCACTGATACTTTTATGTGCAAAACCTGTCATCTGTCTGCTTGTTTATCTTTCAGAGTGAGGAAGATATAAGTGTTGAACAAGCACAGTCTCATCATCTTGCTCAGCTGCTTGCGCTGCAGCTCCCCAGCAGGGCTAACCTTTCTCGAACTCTATTGAAGTGATGTCGGTTTTGTATATTATTTTGTCGGCGTGTTTATTTGCACTGGTGGCAATCTTTGATGCCCCGTGTATGTAATCTGCTATCTGCTTGTGCTTTATTATCATAGTGGTGAACTTTGATGCCCAGTGGATGTAATATGCCGTAATTTCTTTATTGTATAGTCTAGGTTTTTTTCTTATTCACGATGCTGCAGTTATTTTACTGTATATATATCATGTCTTCGTAGTAACCGGCCAAACCGTAAAATTACGGTACATAATCGGGCCGTCATGCAATCACGATGTAGGTTGGGCCTGAAACGTGCCGAATAGCTCACGGGCCGACAGCAGTCTGAAATGAACCCCGACCCATGATTGTGCGAATCAAATCACGGGCTTTTAACAAGCCAAAATTGTCTCGGTCCTTGTTTGGCCCAATCAGATATCGGCTGCGAGCAGGCCGGATGCAAACTGGGCCGTAGTTAGGCCCAACTATATGACGGGCTTTTAACAGGCCGATATTAATATAGGGTCGAAATGTTAAACGGGCCCTTAACAGGCCAAAACTAATATCAGCTCGAATTACTAAGCGGGCCTTTAGCAAGTGGGCCCAAAAGCATAGTGTCCAGTTGACGGGCCAAATCTGATATGGGCCATAATTGAGCCCAAAGCCTCTTAAAGGGCCGGACCTGATCTGGGCCGTAATTTGGCCCAGAACGTGGTAGGCTTTTAATGGGCAGGATCTCATATGGGCCACTATTAGGCCCGGAGCGTGGCAGGCCATTAATGGACCGGATCAAATATGGGCCGGCATTTGGCCCAAAACATGGGAGCCAGTTAATGGGCCGACCTACTAGGGTCCTCAAAATCTTGTGGGCCTACAGCTGGGCCGGCCCATTAATGTCGGCGAAATCTTGTGGGCCTTTAGCTGGGCCGGCTCATTATGATCTGCAAGAATCTTATGGGCCTTTACCTAGGCTGGCCTATTATGGCACACAAAAATCTTGCGGGCCTTTACCTGGGCTGGCCCATTATGGCCCGCAAAATCTTGTGGCGCTTTAACTGGGCCAGCCCATTATGGTCCGCAAAATCTCTGGGCCTTTAGCTAGGCCGGCCCATTATGGTTCGCAAAATCTTGTGGGCCTTCAGTTGGGCCGGCCCATTTAAACTTGATGGGCCGGTCCATGTGTCAACATATCATAGGCGCGTCTTGCCCATTGGATGAGTGACACCTGTGCCAACGCGGACCTGAGACGTGTCTTGTCCAGCCAATGATGATTTTACATGTGGAAAATCCCCATTGGTCGAGGCTGTTAATGGGTTATCGGATCCAAAACCCGACCCGATAGCTTAACGACATTCCGTTACGGTGGATGCCACGTGTCGGACACCCTTGATGAAATCACTTTTGTGACGCGTGATTTATCATCATGGAAGTGGACACTTCCGTGATGATAATTTTGGTAATGTCATGGAACACTACTACGACATCACATGTATGACTATCTTGATTCTGTCATAAATTTGTCATGGATGTACATGCATGACAAAAAACGCGACCTACTGTGACAAGCACGTGTCATCACGGAAGTGTATTTTTTGTAGTGTTGGGTCCGCCATCTATAGAGTGGAAAATGGAGAGGAGTAAGAAATGGGTAGAGATGAGTGTCCTATGGCTTATCTTAGTGGTCATGTCCTACAATCAGCGTGTGCTCTGATACCATCTTGTAGCGATCCAACCTCAAACGGTCAAATCTCTGTGCATAAGTGTCATTCCTGAATCGGTAATGCTGACACACACAATACTTGAAGGATTTAAAACAGAGTGCAATCACAAACTTATTACATCGAATAACTCATAAAAGAGTACTTATTACAATAATATGGCTTAAGGTCATCTAAATACGATAAGAGCGGAAGGCTTGGAAGATAAAGTGAGTCCATCAACTCCAACGGCATAGCTGAGTGCATGACAACGACCTAGCGCATCTTACTCTTCGTCTGAAAAGTCTGCAGCATAATATGTTGCAGCCTGATAACGGGTCAGCACATGGAATATGCTGGCAATATAACACAGTAGAGAAATGAACAGGTAAATGCTATTACTACATGCATATATGGCTGGTGGAGGCTCTACGGTTAATATGTTTTTGCGAAAAGCCAATTTTTCCCTACAACAAAGGAATATATTTTATTTAACTATCATGGTATTTGATAAACATTGATAAGGTTCCTCCAACTCAATCCCAATTAAGCAGTATTAATAAACCAACCAATTAATTTGGAGTGATGAAATCAACATGACAATCCAAGAACCAGATACTCAAGATGTCCATAAACGGGGACGCGGCTAACGATGATTAGTTTGTACACTCTGCAGAGGTTTGCACACTTTTCCCCACAAGACTCGCCCTCATCCATTGGATTTCTTGCACTACATGGTGTTTGAGAAATGGATGATCGAGACACAGTCTTTCAGAAGCATTCACTCTTTACTCTGGGTAGACAGTTACACCTACTTTCCCCTGCATCTGCTAGCCTACCACTAAAAGAGGTCACACAACATACTCAACTATGCCAAAGCCCATAATGGCTTGTGTCGGCACATGAAGGTTTCTAGCACGAATAATCTTATGGTCCCTTTGAGCCTGGGTGCCGAACCATAGGATGATCACACAGCTACTCCGGGATATCCTAGGACAACACTGGATTCTCCAGGTGCCCGCAACCAATCTCCCCAGATGTGTATTTAGGTAGCCACCTTAAGTTAACCATTAATTAACAACTCTCACATCTGTCATGGATAAACTAAACCAATCCATGTCTACGAGCATAGCATAGCATTATAAACATAACGTAGAAGTAACTCCCAGGATATGATAATAAAAGGCAGTAGGTTCTACCTCATCATCTACTTCCCAATACCCACATGTTAAGAGAATCCTACTCATGCAATATTTGAGGATTGGAACTAATGCATAAAAACTGGGTATAAAAGAATATGATCAATGTGTTACTTGCCTTGCTGACGATCTGCAAACCCTAGAGACTCGTAGTAGCACGCTTCGCACTCCAGAAATTCTATCGCAAACAAACAATAACATACATAAGCACTGAAGCATAGATGCAAGGGTAAAACTCAAATAAGAAAAGATCCCAACTGAAATTTCAACTGAAGAGCTTCAATATGCAAAAAGAATCAATTGAGTCGGAGCTACGAAACTGAAACTACGATCAAAAGAACTTCAAATTCAAATCTGCTTGAAACCAAATTTTAATTTGTTAAAACCATGTTCAAGTTGCTTAACTGGAATGAGGGCTTCGAGATGAAGATTTTGGCGTTGGTTTCACTGGATTTGGACGAACGGTTGAAAAGTTGCGAGGGTTTGAAGATCAGGGGCTAATCTGCGATAAAACGATTCACGGATAGGTCCCTGGCCGAAAATAAAATAAAACAAAAAAACTATCGGCCGAACGTCTGCTAACAGAGACTAACGAATGAATTTGTTCGTTATTAGATCTAAATGAACAAATGTTCACAAAATAGCTCTAAACCGAGAAAAACCGTTATAACCGGCGGAAAACCGAGAAAAACCGAACCGTGAAAAAAACTGAATTTAGATCTAGATCTAGGGTTTACCGGAAAAATCGACGAAAAACCGGAAAAAACCGGTTGGGGCGAACTCCGACGACGTCGGCGGGTGGCGGCGGCGGCGTGGAATTCGAGGCGGCATGCGTCACGAGGCGGGCGGGCGGCAGCTTGCGGCTGAGGTAGCCTCGGGCCTTGGCTATATATAGCCTGGGGCACCCTCGGTCTCCTGGCCCGAGCCGGCTCCTAAGTCGGCACGCTGCTGGGCCGGCTGGGCTTCGGCCCAGTTCGGCCCGAGAAACATTTTTAAATAATAATTCTGCCGAAGAAAATCCTAAATAAATATAAAAGAAAATCTAAAAATGCAAAAAACAATTTTCACCGTCTAAATAAAATATTTAGAACAAAGTAAAAAAAAATTCTGGCCTACAAATGCAATTTTGAAAAATGCATATTTTCTAATTCAAATAAAATAGCAATAAAAATCCAAATAAAATATTTATTGTATTTTAACATTTTTCCTCCAACATTTATTTTATTTTGGAGAAGTCATTCTATCTCCTCTCATTTATTTTATATTGGAAATATTTTGGAGAGAAAAATATTAAAGCCAAGGTGATCCTATTTTCAAATTTGAGAAAATTCAAATATGAAAATAGTGAAATCCCCAACTCTCTATGTGGGTCCTTGAGTTGCTTAGGATTTTCTAGGATCAGAAACGAGATGCAAATAAAATATGATATGCATATGATGTCCTATATAAAACATTCCAAATTAAAATTTGGGATGTTAGATGACAACTTTCTTTGGCCATGTTATTCTGAGAAGACATGATTGCTTTTTTAGTATGCTTGAAGTATTATTATTATTCTTATGTCAATATTAAACTTTTGTCTTGAATCTTTCGGATCTGAACATTCATGCCACAATAAAGAAAATTACATTGAGAATTATGCTAGTAGCATTCCAAATCAAAAATTCTGTTTTTATCATTTACATACTCGAGGACGAGCAGGAATTAAGCTTGGGGATGCTCGAGATGTCTCCAACATATCTATATTTTTTTATTGTTCCATGCTATTACATTATCTGTTTTGGATGTTTAATGGGATTTAATATACCTTTTTATATTATTTTTGGGACTAACCTACTAACCAAAGGCCCAATGCAAATTGCTGTTTTTTTTTGCCTATTTCAGTGTTTCGCAGAAAAGGAATATCAAACGGAATCCAAACGGAATGAATCCTTCAGGGAGAGTTATTTTTGGAACAAACGTGATCCAGGAGACTTGTAGTGGACGTAAAGAAAGAAGTGAGGAGGCCACGAGGCAGGAGGGCGCGCCCCCAACCTCGTGGGCCCCTCGCAGCTCCACCGATGTACTTCTTCCTCCTATATATACCCATATACCCCGAAAACATCCAGGAGCACCACGAAACCCTATTTCGACCGCTGAAACCTTCTGTACCCGTGAGATCCCATATTGGGGCCTTTTCCGGCGCTCCACCGGAGGGGGAATTGATCATGGAGGGCTTCATCAACACCGTAGCCTCTCCGATGATGTGTGAGGAGTTTACCACAGACCTTCGGGTCCATAGTTATTAGCTAGATGGCTTCTTCTCTCTCTTTGGATCTCAATACAAAGTTCTCCTCGATTCTCTTTGAGATCTATTCAATGTAATTCTTTTTGCGGTGTGTTTCTCGAGATCCGATGAATTGTGGGTTTATGATCAAGATTATCTTTGAACAATATTTGATTCTTCTCTGAAATCTTTTATGCATGATTTAATATCTTTGCAAGTCTCTTCGAATTATCAGTTTGGTTTGGCCTACTAGATTGATTTTTCTTGCAATGGAAGAAGTGCTTAGCTTTGGGTTCAATCTTGCGGTGTCCTTTCCCAGTGACAGCAGGGGCAACAAGGCACGTAATGTATTGTTACCATCGAGGATAAAAATATGGGGTTTATCCCTCTACATCATGTCATCTTGCCTAATGCGTTACTCTGTTCTTATTAACTGAATACTCTAGATGCATGCTGGATAGCGGTCGATATGTGGAGTAATGTAGTAGATGTAGAATTGTATTGGTCTACTTGTCGCGGACGTGAAACCTATATACATGATCATGCCTAGATATTCTCATAATTATTTGCTTTTCTATCAATTGCTCGACAGTAATTTGTTCACCCACCGTACAATTTGCTATCTTGAGAGAAGCCACTAGTGAAACCTATGGCCCTCGGGTCTATCTTCCATCATATTATTTTCATATCAACTTACTATTTCTATTTCCGTTTATTTTGCAATCTAAATCATAAAAATACCAAAAATATTTATCTTATTATCTCTATATGATCTCACTTTCGTAAGTGACCATGAAGGGATTGACAACCCCTTTATCGCGTTGGTTGCGAGGTTCTTGTTTGTTTGTGCAGGTACTAGGTGACTTGCATATTACCTCCTACTATATTGATACCTTGGTTCTCAAAAACTGAGGGAAATACTTACGCTACTGTGCTGCATCACCCTTTCCGCTTTAAGGGAAAACCAACGCATGCTCAAGAGTTTGCAAGAAGGATTTCTGGCGCCGTTGCCGGGGAGGCTACACACAAGTCAATACATACCAAGTACCCATCACAAACTCTTATCCCTCACATTACATTATTTTTGTACGTACTCCATGCATGCACCGCGCCAGAACCTATCCTCTCATTACTCTAGGGAAAATCGTTATTTCTATCTATCGGTCGTGCCATGGAGCAGAACCAAATTTTACAAGTTACAAGTTCAAAAGGAAAACCTTGCCGTGTTTGCGTCGCACCCCGCTGCCCACACGGTTGGTCCGGCACGCCACTCAAGGGGGAATGTGTGTTGTGTTGCATTTTCACTTACAAGTGGGACCGCAGTTGAGCAAACCGACTATCGGCAAACCCCCACCCTGCCCAGTGTGCGATGGCTGAGAAATCAGGAGGGAGAATATATTCTTGTAGCATGGACTCCAAGAAAATTAGTGTCGGATGGGACCCGTGTGGGTGGCCTGTGCCGTACGACTAGACGTGAATGCTAGTTATGGCCCATGCCACCCCACTATATCGAGCCTATCGCCCTGTTTGGATCCCTAAGTTAAAGTTACTTTTAGTTAGTTGGGGCTCAAATAACCAAAAAGTATCCAAACATGATGGGTTAGTTTGGGTTAGTTGGATCTAACCCACCCAAAAAACTAGCCCACACTAGAGGAGCTTATTTGGGTTAATTCTCCTGGACCCACTGATACGTCTCCAACGTATCTCTAATTTTTGATTGTTCCATGCTATTATATTATCTTTTTTCGATGTTTAATGGGCTTTAATATACCTTTTTATATTATTTTTGGTGCTAACCTACTAACTAAAGGCCAAGTGCAAATTGCTGTTTTTTTGCCTATTTCAGTGTTTCACAGAAAAGGAATATCAAATGGAATCCAAACGGAATGAAACCTTTGGGAGAGTTATTTTTGGAACAAACGTGATCCAGGAGACTTGGAGTGGACGTCAAGAAAGAAGCGAGGAGGCCACGAGACAGGAGGGTGCGCCTAGGGGGTAGGCGCGCCCGCACCGTCATGGGCCCCTCGCAGCTCCTCTGACGTACTTCTTCCTCCTATATATACACATATACCCCGAAAACATCCAGGAGCACCACGAAACTCCATTTCCACCGCCGCAACCTTCTGTACCCGTGAGATCCCATCTTGGGGCCTTTTCCGGCGCTCCGCCGGAGGGGGAATCGATCATGGAGGGCTTCTACATCAACACCATAGCCTCTCCGATGATGTGTGAGCAGTTTACCACACGCCTTCGGGTCCATAGTTATTAGCTAGATGGCTTCTTCTCTCTCTTTGGATCTCAATACAAAGTTATCCTCGATTCTCTTGGAGATCTATTCGATGTAATTCTTTTTGCAGTGTGTTTGTCGAGATCCGATGAATTGTGGGTTTATGATCAAGATTATCTATGAACAATATTTTATTCTTCTATGAAATCTTTTATGCATGATTTAATATCTTTGCAAGTCTCTTTTAATTATCAGTTTGGTTTGGCCTACTAGATTGTTTTTTCTTGCAATGGAATAAGTGCTTAGCTTTGGGTTCAATCTTGCGGTGTCCTTTCCTAGTCACGGCAGGGGCAGCAAGGCACGCATTGTATGGTTGCCATCAGGGATAAAAAATGGGGTTTATATCATATTGCTTGACTTTATATATCCCTCTACATCATGTCATCTTGCCTAATGCGTTACTCTGTTCTTATGAACTTAATACTCTAGATGCATGTTGGATAGCGGTCGATGTGTGGAGTAATAGTAGTAGATGCAGAAGCGTTTGGGTCTACTTGTCGCGGACGTGATGCCTATATACATGATCATTCCAAGATATTCTTATAATTATTCACTTTTCTATCAATTGCTCGACAGTAATTTGTTCACCCATCGTAGAATTTGCTATCTTGAGAGAAGCCACTAGTGAAACCTACGGCCTCCGGGTCTATCTTCCATCATATTATTTTCATATCAACTTGCTATTTCTATTTCCATTTATTTTGCAATCTTTATTTTCCAATCTATATCATAAAAATACCAAAAATATTTATCTTATTATCTCTATCTGATCTCACTTTCGTAAGTGCCCGTGAAGGGATTGACAACCCCTTTATCACGTTGGTTGCAAGGTTCTTGTTTGTGCAGGTAATAGGTGACTTGCATGTTACCTCCTACTGGATTGATACCTTGGTTCTCAAAAACTAAGGGAAATACTTATGCTACTGTGCTGCATCACCCTTTCCTCTTCAAGGGAAAACCAACGCATGCTCAAGAGGTAGCACCCACTAGAAAAAATAGTAAAAAAAGTTACCCCACCCATCCAAATAGGGTCCAAAGTAGTCAAATGATTGAGAAAGAATATTTATTATCAATCTAACCCTACCATCCAAATAGCTCTTTGGTTAGAGTTAGTTCAGGGTTAGTTCAGGGTTAGCATCTAACTCTAACTTCTAACTGAGTTAGAGTATCCAAACATGGCGTATATCGAGGTGCTAGTTATGTACAAAAAATTTACAGGAGTCTGTGCTCAGCTCTCCTCTATCTCTCTTCTCAGCCAGCCAGCAGACGCACGGAGCCCATCGTCTATTTTCTCACATGCGGTCCCACATGTCTGTGAAAAAGCAAGAGGACCCACTGAACCTGCACATCTTTTACCTCGACGTGCTAGTGATGAAAAATAAATCCAATAAAGATCTTTGGTGGCCGCTTTTGGAGTTACTCAAGAGTAGTAAGATTCTATTTACAGTTTAACCCAGGATGCACATCACGTGGCTTCAACTAGCACTCCATTTTCTTGCATGACATGACCTGGATGCTGGATGTTCCACGTGTCAGCAAAAGGAGGCAGACCGAAGGAGTAGGAAACATGACAAGCCCTGTGCGTACATCATACTACATACAAGCCTACCTCACGCAGTCATGCTATCACCATATTTCTCGGCCTCCGTGCGACACATAACTATTGGTTGGCTCTATGTGGTGTGGCAACTTCATACTATTACGGATGTTGGCTATACTACTACGACATTAACACTCCAAGAAGTGAGTCAAAAACCATTTATAAATTGAGTTTATGACATGCATATGCAAATGTACCATTCATTACATACAACAAGTCATCGACACACAACGACAACGAGGATACATGTTGGATTATAGATTAGTTCCAACAAAACATTCTAGTAAATAGTAAAGTTTTCATCACACAACAAATAAAAAGCAATGAAATGAACTTCAGCTCAACCACTCCTCGGCGTTGGAAACGCTTGCTTTGAACCAGAAGAGTTTGTCTCGGAAGGGCCAACTACTGTCAATCTCAAGACCAACGCAGGACTGATCATTCAGGCTGAAGCGGCCTATTTCATGACCCATATTGTGATAGCCACAATAGGGAAGCATAGCAATGTCCGAGGTATAGATACAATTGCTTCTCATAAATGGTAGTAATGTTGTGTCAACAATAGCTGGATCGCCTTTGACCATGATCAGATAGTTTTGTCCAAGGAAGAGCGAGTTTCCTCCAAGAGTATCGATACTAAACCAGGGAGAAGGTGTTGGCGCTAGCACAGTAGTATCAATCTCGAATACCCTGCAACGGATGTTGGAATAGGTCCAGAGAGTGTGACCATGGGAGATAAGACCTACTTCCTTAGTCACATCAGTGGTGCCCTGTATACAGACAAGAAGAGGTGATCCATCGGAATAAGTTGCCAGGCGCCACTGAGTATATGGGTCCTTGTGCTCGTGATCATCATCATCGTCATCTCCCCCTTGGTTATAAAAATTTTCATGTATAGGTGGTGGAATGTTCACAGGACCTTGGAAACACAAGAACGTTAATTAGTAAAGGGAAACTAGCTAACCCGCGTGCATGTGGATGAAACAATTATAATTACAGTGGAAGACAAACGTACCGAAAGCATAAGGATTCCATGCAAAAACTGTGCCACGAGTGGTGGCAGCAAACACAAGACCCTCGTATTGAATTGCATCACGGTACTCATCCTTGTATAGAAAGTGATTTTTGAGCAATATCCATCAAGTCGAACTATGAAGGAAGGCAAGAAGCTTGTCGAAGATAGCAAGAACTACATATTCCATTAAATCCCAAGAGCGGTCGGGAACTTGACATATTGCTTTCTTTTGTAGACGACAGTCACCATGACCGTACTTGAAAGTACGGTCATAACTGGTGTGCTCAACCTCTGGGCAGTCTGAGATTTTTGGAAGTGGAACCTGGTGAGGAGTGCACACATTCACACGTTCCCACTCGCAGTTGGACCCAATATAAACAACCCAATCTCCATTTGCGCCGGACCAAGCTTTACCCTCAACCTAAGGCATTTTAATGTTGTTGCACAACCAGCATACCAACGATGAATCTTGTTACTACCTTCAGATTTTTGCACTGTTAATGCTTATAGATTACATACCTCACTTTCATGAGATAAGTAAATTTTTTTGTACAGTGTCAAGAGGAAAGGTCAAGAGTGGGCACCTCCTCCTCCGGCTGTTCTCTTGATTCGTTTGATCAAGTTTTTATGTTTGACCGATTATCAAGATTGGGATAGCAATTTTTAGGTCCCCTCGAGTTCGAAATGATATTTACCTTGAAGGTACATGGTTTGCAATTTTTTATACTGTCATTAGTTAATAATGCTAGTTACCTTCAGACTTTTGTATTTGGTTTAATGCTTATGCACAGCTAGTATACCAATGCTGAAACTTGTTACCTTTACATTTTGTATTGTTAATTCTTATAGAAATCTTCCAGTGCTAGAGTTTATTGAAATATGTTCAGTAAAACCATTGTACTGTACCCTATAATAAAATAACTACTCTTCTGTTGCAATAGCCACTGGATTAGTGTATATTTGTACTATTCGAATTGTGTTGCATAAGCGTATGGACATAAATAAAGTGTGGCAAGCTTTCCCAGATATGTGCTCAAGAAAACTACTACCCGTTTTTTCTAAATACTAGTCGTTTGGGTACTTTAAATTGAACTGTGTAAACATCTTATATTAAGGAACAGAGGGTGTAGAGTACACTGAAATTATCCTGGTAATGCTAGTAACACCTTTGTTAAAATTAATGTTCATTACGTTATCGGAGGAGGTCTGTATGTTTGTCTCTAATGCCTTTCGACTACATATCTGACATCATGATGTAATGTTAAGTCATTTCCTTTGTACAGTATCACTGAATTGTCAAGGCGGTGATGGCATTTTGTTTTAGTTGAACTACACAAAATATGCTTAAAAGAAGAGGAAAGGTCAGGAATCAATCATTCTTTCAGAAAGAACTATATGCCTTCCTAACATCACCCGTTGTTGCCTTATTTATTCCTTCAAACAGGTGGTTAGAAACAGTCTTGCTACCTTTTCCCATTAAGAAATTGGAATGCTTATATTTGTGAGTCTATGATTCAACTAGTGCCACTTTTATAGTAATCACACTTTCAATATCTATGCAAACAGGGATGCTCGATTTTAGTGGAACTACAAAAAAAGTCCAAATGGTTCAACATTAGGAGCATGTTTTATTCCAAACCTTTATATCCAATTGGTGGCACTATGAGCTGTTCATTACGAAGGTACATGGTTTGCTACTATCTTGCTACTCTTTTTGTACTGTCATTAGATAGTAATACTAGTGGTTTGCATGTGAATTTATTAGCAGGGTGGACCTACATTGGAGGTGCAGGACATGATTCAATGATTGGATGCTCAATTTCGGCTATATCGATTTCACCTCTTCCATCACTGCGAACATGGATATCCTTGGTCTGATGAAGAATAGGCGCTATATTTCTTCTCTGAACCATCAAATCAATTTAGTATGAAATTGTCCAGGGCAATACATGACTGTATCAAATTGTCCAATGGAAAACATGACAGATGCTAAGTGGAAGGGATGTGTTTAAACCGAAAATACAAGGTGTGGTATATGTTTACTAGCTACTTGATATTTGTGCAGACAGAGATGTCTGCCCATTGCTATTTGGAAAACAAACAAAGTGACCGCAATTTTGGTTGAACTTCACAAGAGAATAGTATAGTCACTGCATGCAGTGCCATTTGAAAATAGACACAGAAAGATTGGATAGTCACTTCATGGACTGCAGAAAAGTAGTACTGTACTATTTATTGGCCAACACTAGGTGCTTCATTGCTTTTGTCTAATTATACAATGGGCATCATTTTGCCTAAGTTAAAAGCTTGTATTTCAAAAATAGTCTCGCCGTGTTATCGAGAGAAGACCAAATCATATTGCAGTGGATTTTCCTCCATCATGTGTGGTTCATTCTCATGGTTCCAGCTGTTGGTGAAACCACTTATGTTTGCAAGAGGAGTTGTAGACTTAACAAACAAATTTGTCTTTCAGTCTGTACTGAATGTTGGCCAAGAGAAGCATCCATGTTAGTAGGAAGAACAGATGTTTTTTCTAGATCTTTGCTTTTGGAGCTACATATTTGTATATGATCTGTGAATCATTGAGATGCATTAACATGTTGATGTTATGTATGGGAATCGTACTAGTTGGTTTTAAATTTGGGCTACTAATGTGAACATATTACAATGCCAGGCATGTGAGTCTCGTGTGAACATTTCGAACGGATCGGCTCTTACTGCTGTGCACATCATGATCCTTATTTTTGTGTTCTCAGTGTTTACAATTTACTAACAATTCCTTATTTCTGTTCACTCAGTGTTTACAAGTTTGAGATCGATCACTAGCTAGCCTACTAATGCGCTCCTGGCAGTTTTAGTTGTGATGCAAAATCTGAAGTGGCAGTTTTTTGAATAAAAATACCTACCTCTGAAGAAACTGACAAGCTGCTCTAAAGAAAATGTCATGCGAATCTGAAGAAACTGCCAGCAAAAATGTTCGCAAATGCGTTATCTCCCAGTGAACGTTCATCAGCTAATGCGATCCTACACATACACCATCTAACCTGCTCGATCCTACACGTACACTATCCGACCTACTCAATCCTACACCGATAAATAGCGGATCACGCACGTACTACCTCCTTTCCGGTTTGCAGGGCTCAACTCAAAAAATGACCTACTTGATCCTACACGAATAAATAGCAGATCACACATGTACTACCTCCTTTCCGGTTTGCAGGGCTTAACTCAAAACTCTCACCAACCAAGGTAGATGATGAGTGGTGGAATCATTTTTGACAAGGAGGGAGTACCTCATCTGGATGATTCGAGTGCACTCGTTTGACCATCATGCCAGCGTGCGACCCAGCATGGACGGGACGCACCACTGACGGGACGGGATGGCATAGTCATAATTTTAGTTTTTCTAGTTTCCACGGCAAGCTGGCGCGCTAAGCCATGCCTGCTTATGCATTGAATTCCGATGACCGTCGCGTTTCTCGTGACACGCTAGTTCGTCTACCTTCCGCCTATAATTATTGTTTCCCGGGCTTCTCCGGTGACACCATCACCCAACTCGCCCTATCCTCATAAGCCCGCACCGACCCAACGTCGCTCGCCACTTATCCTCGCTCTCTCCACGTCCGCCATGCCCCTGCCCGTCCGCGAGAGGCGATGCCGAAGGCGGTCACCGCTGGAGGGAGGAGGCATTCTATCGGTCTTTAGATGGCAATGCGGAGTATGAGGAGTTGTTGGAGCATGACCGCCTTGCGAAGGAGCAGCGGATCGCCGATTTGCGTAGCCAGCGGGACATGGAGCAGCAGCGCACCGACGCTCTGAGTCACGAGCAGAGCACCTGCAACTGGGACGACTACGTGGAGGCGGGCGCTCGATAAATAGTCCTGGAGGTTGCTGGGCACGCACGCATTCGCGACGCCGAATTTTACTACAAGCTTGTCAAGTGGGTTTCCTACTTAGAAGTAGAAGCTTCGGTGGACCACGCCAGCATGGAAAGGGCCAACGCGCGCAAGCAACTCGCCCTATCACACCTCTGGCAAGTCCGAGGCGAGGTGGCCGGCATCGTCTAGTTAGCTAAGAGTAAGTTAGTACTTGTACACTACTAGAGTATTAGTGGGAGTAGAGAGTTAACTTGCCTATGATGGTTGTCAACGTGGAAGTTCAGTACTCTATATCTGGATCAGACCTGTTCCTTTGCTATGAATGTTGAACTTTTCGTTTGAACATATGGAATGGGTTGTTAGTTTTTAAGTGGGTTGTATTTGTCCGCCACGGGGTTTAGAGGCTGACTTGTGGGCCTACTAGGTTGACGCGTACACAATCAGGAGATGATTGTATGTGGAGAGGATGACATCGGGGACCCACCAAGGTCATGGCAGTACGCAAGCAAGTGCCTCCTTATTTCAAGCCAATAAAAAATGGCTCCTAATGGATTTCTGACATTTGGGTCCCATGCCATTGTCAATGTAGTCAATAAACGAGAGAATTGCACAACGAGCGGCTGACACTAGGGACCCAGCAGCTCGCCCAGTTATTTTTTGGGTTAATTTGATAAATGCCACTCCCAATCTGGTGATTCCGAGAAATGCCACTGCAATTTCAAAACTTTGAAAAATGCCATTTCATCCCATTTCTAGTGGCATTTTCAAAGTCTGGAGTGGCGTTTTTCAAAGTTTGCAAATTGCAATGGATTTTTTCAAAGTTTGCAAAAATTGCAGTGGCATTTTTCAAAGTTTGAAAATTGCAGTGGCATTTTTATGAATTGCTATAATTGGAGTGGCATTTATCTAATTTTTTTAGACGGAAGTAGGGTGTCAACTGGGCTCTGCGGGGCACTCTGGCCTGTCTAGACAACCTTTTCTTTTATGTTTGCCACAGACCAGCCCAGTAGTTTTTTGTTCTTTCTGAAAATGGCTAGCCCAGTTTTTTTGGGATTTGTCAAGTAAGTCACTTGTCAGGCCTGTTGGGCTACAAACTTTCATGACGAGGAGACCTTCATTTGGTTGGCCGAGAAAATGGCCTATCAGTAATGAGAAATGGGTTGTACATCTTTAAAACACATCAAATCGGCAATTAGTTTCAATTTTTTTTCATTTCGAGATTTTAAATTGCATTAGTTTTTATGCATGGACAACTTGTTGGATTTTATATTGATATACATTTATTTTTAAAATCAGTTTGAATGTGACTCGAAATTTCGGGATTAAAAACAGTTCAGACCGCACCGAAATATGCAAAATTTCGTATAATTTTTTAACCATGTCCACAATATGGGTTGTAATGCTATCAAAAAGAATATGGGCTCCAAAAAACCATAAGAATTAGCAAATGGGCTGTAAATTATTAGCAATAATGGCGGATGGGATGTATGATGTTTACCATAGATTTGAGGCTTTCCTAAAAAAAAAGGTTGATGCACAAGCACTGACTGTTGGATGTCCAGCCAACGACCGTCGTGCTTCTTCAATCTCTGCTCTTCCTGCTCCAGCCGCTCAAATAAGCATCGGTGGGACTGCCTGCTCCCTCCTCCCGCGGCCAGCTGTGCTGCCTCGCAGGCCTCAGCGCCCCACCGTACTCCCATCGCTGGCCTAGCCATCCCTCTACTCACCCACACCTACTGTTATTCTCCGGCAATGGCAGCAGAACCAGTCAACCCTCGTACTCCCCAACGCGTGGGCAGACACTGCCGTGTCTTCCCCGGCTCCATGTCATTCCCTTCGCAGGCCTCGTCATCTTCCACTGCCCTGGTTCTCTCGGCGCGGCATGGTCAATGAACGACATCCATCGGAAGTGGACTGTACATGGAGAGGCTGATAGCTCGGTCCACTGCTGCACACAAGGAAATGCCTCCTTATTACATGCAAAATAATGGTTCCTCCACCTGACATCTGGGACCCACCGGAATGGGCCTCTATATTTCATGAAAAACACGTTCCCCCCGCTGACAACTCGTACCCACCAGCTATATCTTCGCACGCAAGGAAGTGGCTCCTTATTGCGCACAAAAAATGAATACTCCCCCTGCTAGCTGGGACCCAGCATAGTGGGAGGCTAACTTGCGGGCCTACTAAGTTGACAAGGACGGAGGGCTTTGTCAACTTAGTCAATATGAATGATTCTAGCTCCAGTGACCGTACGATGTCCATCCAACGGCCGTAGTGCTTCTTCAACCTCTGGTCTTCTTGCTTCATGCCACCTGCTCCTGCCTCCCGTGGCCGGCTGTGTTGCCGCGGAGGCCTCACTGGCCCCTACTCCTCTCCGCGTGGGCTTCCACTTTCGCGTTTTCCCTGGCTCCGCATCGTCCCCTTCCTAGGCCTCGCTGTCGTCCACCGCCCTGGTGCTCTCGACGCTGCATGGTCAACATGGTCAAGGAATGACTTCCATTGGAAGAGTACTATATGTGGAGAGGCTGACAGCTGGGTCCACCGCCACGGCAAGGAATTGTCTCCTTATTACATGCAAAATAATGATTCCTCCACCTGACAACAGGGACCCACCTGGTCGAAGCATACGTAGCGTTGTCATTCTGGTCGCGAACGTGTATGTACATACGATCGGTCTGTCTGTGGGCTGCAGCGATGAACCGTGGCCGTGCAAGGAAGGGCACGTGTCTTAGTAGAGGCGCGCATGTGTCGTAGTAGAGGCACGCACGTAGCATGTACACGTACGTACATCGTCCAGGGTGCAAGAAAGAAAATATGGCCACGTACATACATACGGGCGAGGTCTCGAATGCCTACTCGCGCATACGTACGTCCAGGGCTCGTGTACATGGTTGTGGCTGGGTCGGAATGGAGAAACTGTGTCGTCATCGTGTTCATGTGGAGGCAACAGAATGCGTCGTGTTCATCGGGAGGCAACGGAACGCGTGTTGTTCATCGGGAGCCAACCGGCTTAGATGGAACAGACGATGGAAACGAGGCCTAGCGTACCACAGAATGGAGGAAACGGCCTTGTGTTCAACCGGCCACGGTGGAAACGAGATCCTGTTCATCAGGAGGGGTCAGGCGTACCGCAAAACGGAGGAAACGAACCTCCTACAGTGGAAACGGGGTCCTGTATAGAGAAGGGTGTGGCGTACCCCAAAACAGAGGAAACAGACTTGTGTTGGAGCGCTACGGTCGAAACGGGGGTCCTGTTCATTGGGATGGGTGTGGCGTACCGCAAAACGGGACTCCACAGGACATTGTTCATCTCCACCATCGACCTCCTCCAGCCTACATGGGCTACTGTTCATCCACCATCGACCTCCTCTAGCCTCCACCTGCGACTGTTCATCCACGGGCTCCTATTCATCCAGCCTCCACTATGCGCTCCTCCACCGGCTACTGTTCAACCAGCCCTCTCCACGGGGTCCTGTTCAACCACCCTTTCACGGGCTACTTTTCATCCAGCCCTCCACTGGCTATTGTCCAACCAGCCCTCCACGGGGTCCTGTTCATCCAGCCCTCCACGGGGTCCTATTCATCCAGCCTTCCACGGGGTCCTGTTCATCCACCGGCTCGATCTATCGGGGTACTATTCATCCAGCCCCCCATCGGGAACTGTTCATCCAAACCCCCTCAACAATGCTCACTGTTCTTCTAGAGGCATCATCGATCAGCTTTAGTTAGCAGTAGTAGTGAAGGAATCACACTCGGGTTCATTTAACAGTAAGGGATCGATCGATCGGGTTCAGTAATGCGTAGCCTGCAGTGCAATCGCTCGGGTTCAGTTAGAGCCGAATGCCTCGCACACACGCACGTACGTACGAGAGAAACACACATCGCTTGGCTCCCGACCACCCACCGTAACCGGGAACTCCCCGATATTTTCCTCACCCTTGCTTCTACCATAGTTTTTTCCATCATGGACGGCCCAAAGAATGTCATGCAGCTGCTTCTCCGGCCCGCCCAGGACAAAAAGCCCATTTTCTTTCATAGAAGTAGGACCCCACCACATCTATGATGATACCAGGTTTTTTCACAATTATCGTCATAGATGTGTCATAAGTATGACACAAATTTTTTTCGTTCAGCCCAAAATGTCACGGATGTGTTTTTTGTAGTGCCTCCTCGCATCCGCGGCGCCAGGCTTGGAGCTCCGCGTATGCCCGTCGCTAGTGGAGCACCAGCTCATGGACGTAGTCGTCCCTCACCCACTTGAGGGCGGCCTCGTCATCGGGGGCGACCATGTCCGCATGCTCCGACTTCACGGGGAGCAGCCACGGCTCGAGCTTCGGCTAGACTAGGCGGAGGGAGCGCGGGGTGGGGTGGCCACCCTCGTTCATGATGAGGGCGCCGCTGCGGGTGCGGCGCCGAAGCGGCGTCTCCTCCTCCGGCTTCGGCTTGACGGGGTGAAGCGGCGGCGAGCCGGAGGAGAGCGAGTCAGAGCCCAACAAGGAGGACGTCCCCGACTCCATTCACCGCGGCGTCCAGGAGCTGCCACGACGGCGAGATAACGACGGGTGCGGCGGGTACTCCAGGCGTGGCGTGTTGCCGGTCTCGATGTGGTCGAGGATGGCCTCGAAGGTGCTGCCTGATACGTCTCCAACGTATCTATAATTTTTATTGTTCCATGTTGTTTTATTATCAATCTGGGATGTTTTATAATCATTTTATATCATTTTTTGGTACTAACCTATTGACATAGTGCCAAGTGCCAGTTCTTGTTTTTCGTGTTTTTTACATCGCAGAAAATCAATATCGAACGGAGTCTAAATGTCACGAAATTTTACAGGGATTTTTCATGGACCAGAAGGAACATGTTGGGCCTTGGTTGCACCTAGGGGGAGTCCCGAGGAGGGGACAACCCACCAGGGGGCACCAGGAGGCCGAGGCGCGCCTTGGTGGGTTGTGCTCACCTCGGGTGCCCTCTGGACCGCCTCTTTGCTCTATAAATACCCCAAAATAACAGAACCCTAGGGGAGTCGAGAAAATATCCATCCAGCCGCCGCAGAGTCCAGAACCACCAGATCCAATCTAGAGACCATCTCGAATGGGGTTCACCACCTCCATTGGTGCCTCTTCGATGATGCGTGAGTAGTTCTTTGTAGACCTTTGGGTCCGTAGTTAGTAGCTAGATGGCTTCATCTCTCTCTCTCTCTTGATTCTCAATACAATGGTCTCTTGGAGATCCATATGATGTAACCCTTTTTGCGATGTGTTTATTGGGAACTGATGAAATTTGAGTTTATGATCAGTCATATCTTTTTATATCCATGAAAGTTATTTGAGTTTCTTTGATCTCTTATATGCATGATCTCTTATAGCCTCGTATTTCTTCTCCGATCTTTGGGTTTTGTTTGGCCAACTTGATCTATTTATCTTGCAATGGGAAGAGGTGCCCGGTAGTGGGTTCGATCTTATGGTGCTTGATACCAATGACAGAAAGGGAACCGACACGTATGTATCATTGCTACTAAGGATAGAAAGATGGGATCTATATCTACGCAATAGATAAATGGATCTTGTCTACATCATGTCATTGTTCTTATTGCATTACTCCATTTTTCCATGAACTTAATACACTAGATGCATGCTGGATAGAAGTCGATGTGTGGAGTAATAGTAGTAGATGCAGGCAGGAGTCGGTCTACTAATCTTCGACGTGATGCCTATGTAATGATCATTTCCTGGATATCATCATAATTATTTGAGGTTCTATCAATTGCCGAACAATAATTTGTTTACCCACCGTATCTTTCTCAAGAGAAGCCACTAGTGAAACCTACGGCCCCCGGGTCTTCTTCCTCATATATTTGCTTGCGATCTACTTTTCCTTTGCATTTTTATTTACATATTTTAAACCAAAAATACAAAAATACTTTGCTGCACTTTATTTTATTTGCGATCTATTATTTCAATCTACTATAAATTTCTGGCATCGTTACCCGAAAGGGATTGACAACCCCTTTAACACGTCGGGTTGCGAGGTGTTGTTATTTGTGTGCAGGTGTTGTTTATGTTGCGTTGCTTGGTTCTCCTACTGGTTCGATAACCTTGGTTTCTCAATGAGGGTGTAGGATCGAAAGTATGTATAGAGGGGGGTGATTAGACTACTTGACCAAATAAAAATCTAGCCTTTTCCCAATTTTAAGTCTTGGTAGATTTTAGCAACTTAGAACAAGTCAAGCAATCAACCTACACATGCAAATCTCAGAGTATAGTAGTGGAATGTAAAACATTTGCATATGAAGGTAAAAGGAGGAGTTTGTAGGGAGAAAACGCAATGTAGACACGGAGATTTTTGGCGTGGTTCCGATAGGTGGTGCTATCGTACATCCACGTTGATGGAGACTTCAACCCACGAAGGGTAACGGCTGCGCGAGTCCACGGAGGGCTCCACCCACAAAGGGTCCACGAAAAAGCAACCTTGTCTATCCCACCATGGCCATCACCCACGTAGGGCTTGCCTCACTAGGGTAGATCTTCACAAAGTAGGCGATCTCCTTGCCCATACAAACTCCTTGGTTCAACTCCACAATCTTGACGGAGGCTCCCAAGTGACACCTAACCAATCTAGGAGACACCATTATCCAAAAGGTAATAGATGGTGTGTTGATGATAAACTCCATGCTCTTGTGCTTCAAATGATAGTCTCCCCAACACTCAACTCTCTCTCATGGATTTGGATTTGTTGGAAAGAAGATTTGAGTGGAAAGCAACTTGGGGAAGGCTAGAGATCAAGATTCTTGTGGTTGGTATGGAATATCTTGGTCTCAACACATGAGTAGGTGGTTCTCTCAGAAAATGTATGCTGGAAGTGTAGGCATGTTCTGATGGCTCTCTCCACGAATGAAGAGTGGGTGGAGGGGTATTTATAGCCTCCACACAGAATCTAACCGTTACACACAATTTACCAAACTCGTTGGGACCGAATCAAGAAACTCGGTCAGACCGATTTAGTTTAAAATGTGAACGTTAGGATTTTCGATGGGACTGACTTGTTAACTCAATATGACCGATTTCATTAGGATCATGGCATAACGTAATCTCGGTGAGACCGATCACATAAACTCAATAGGACCAATTTCTATAATAGGAAAACAGAGAGTTGGTCAGGCAAACTCGGTGGGACTGAATCGCTCATTTTAGTGAGACCGAAACATTACGAAAAGGAAACAGAGAGTTTGCATTGCGAACTCGGTGGGACCGATCGCTCATCTCGGTTGGAACAAAATGTTACGAAGGGAAAGAGAGAGTTTGCGATCCCATCTCGGTGAGACCGAGATCCCTATCGGTGAGACCGAAGTGACTAGGGTTTCTGGCAGTGGCTATGTCAAATGAACTCGATGGCGCCGGATAGGTAATTTCGGTGGGGCTGAGTTTGACTTTTAGTTTGGGACATATGTGGATATGATAAAGTGGTTGAGGGCTTTTGGAGTATATCAATAAGCATTTTGAGCAAGCAAGCCATTAAGCAACACCTCATCCCCTTTTAATAGTATTGGCTTTTCCTATGGACTCAATGTGATCTTAGATCACTAAATTGAAAATGTAGAGTCTTGAGCTTGAGCCAATATGTGTCCTTAGCATTTTGAGGGCTCCACATTCCTAATCCATGCCATGCCAATCATTGAACTTTCTGAAATGATCATCTTGAAATAGCATTAGTTCGATGAGCTATACATTGTTAGTAATTACCAAAACCACCCAGGGATAGTTGCACTTTCAATCTCCCCCTTTTTGGTAATTGATGATAACATATAGATCAAATCTTAGACAAATGATAATAAGATTTAAAGTACATCGTTGCTTTGAGAAGTATGTGATAAGCAAGAGCTCCCCCTAAATTTGTGCATTATTTGGAATTTTCTTTTGAATGCAAATGCACAATCGATTAGGATCATGGGTTACTCTTCCATGTCACATACATCTTGGTGCAGCACTCAAAATGATAGGAAGTAAAAAACATGCACTCATCACCAAGCAAAGTGAATGATCAAACACATGATCATACAAACAAGTATCTCACACACATGATCATACAAGCAAGTATCTCACACAAAGACATAAAGAGTATTAAACGAGCACACACAAAAGTATCAAGCAAATAGCAAGAGAGACAAAGAAGCAAAACACTCTCTCTCGAAGCCTATCATCTATACATTTCTCCCCCTTTGGCAACAATTTACCAAAAAGTTTGAAAATGCATGGTGCTACGTGTCTCTCTAGGCATGGTCTTCGGGTGGTGGTGTTGAGAGAACTCCAAGGACGAAGGCATCAGTGGATGTTGTTGGAGCTGGTGGAGTGGCAACTGGAGGTGGCACTGAAGCTATTGCTGCTGGTGCTGAAGAAGTTGCTCTTATGTCAGCCATGGGCACTGCAACTGATCTATGACCTCTAGGCACTCTCTGAAAAGTATATGTGGTAGCGTTTACTTTCTTCTCCTTTGCTTCCTCCTGGAGCTGCTCAACAACTGTCTGCATCTCAGTCACTTTCAGATCAAGATCATAAAATTTGGTCTCTATGATCCTCTCCAAGCTCTCCTGATTCTTGTTCAGGGTGGCCAAGCCCTTCTCAATCCCCAAAGTTGCTTATATTAGATATGCAAGTTGATCTTGTTTTGACTTTAGGAATACTTGAGATGCCTCCTCAACACTTGGCATCTTTGCAGCTTTCTCTGCCCTTGCCTTCTCTCTCTTCTCGTGTGCTTGCACTGATGTGGGATCATCCTCATTCATCACAACAATATTATCCTCAAATTCTGGTCTCAAAGGTAAATGCTCTTGTCCAACAAATAAGTGCTTGTGCCCATCTTGGAGTTGATGAGCACCTGAATATGTGGAGCATACCCACAAGATCTCTTCTGATCTGCAGCTGTCCTTTTGATTGTTTCAAGAATCAGGCTCATGACCTTGAATTTATGTGGCACATCAAATATCTGTAGCATGTTGATTGAATGGCCCTTGATCATCTTGTGATCTCCAGATTTGGGCAACAATGCATGCCTCAATATAGTGTTGATTGTAGCTAGACCAGACAACAAGCAATGTTCAAATCCAAGCTTATGTGTTTCCAAAGCTTTGTCTGGGATCTCTTTGTACATGTTGGCCATAGAGTTGTGGTCTTTCTTCTTCTTGGCATGGAAATCCAAGTCATCTTCATGCTCTTCAGGGGCATTTATCAACTTTGCCCACTCCTTAACAGTTAACTGGTACCTTGTAGCCTCAGACATCCATACAATTCTACCATCTGGATAAAAATGAGCAGTGGAGTAGAATTGCATGATCAGTTCATCATTCCATTTTGTCAGCTCTTGACCCACAAACTCGTCAACACCACATGCTTTGAAGCTCTCATGAACACCTGGGAAGTAATCTTCATTCTCATTGATGTATTCCCAATCAACCCACCTCATATCGCAGACTATGGGCTTCTTGTCAAGTAGTTCATAGAAATCTTGTTGTTCTTTGGTGTGGAACCTGTAGTCCACTACAGTTGTCCTCCTGACAGCATAAGGATCAGACTGTCTCTAGAGTCTGAGACCTGTATCCTTCCTGATGCTCATGTCTTCTGCCACTGCATGTGTTGGGGATATTTCTACTGGAGGTAAACCGGCCTTATATAGCCAGGTTGACTCCTTGAAGATTAGAGGCCCATGAAGATGCAAGGATGATGGCGCTTCACGGAGGCCCAAGGCCCAAAGGCGGGTCAAATCCTATAAATGTAAACCGACCTAGTCGTGTAACTTGTATTGTAAGATAGGAAGGATATAGACCGAACCGGATACTTATGATCCGGCTTCGGGACTCTGTAGCCCGGCGGGCGTCAACCTAAGTATATAAAGGGATGACCCGGCAGCGGTTTAGGGACAACAACTCGAGGGCCAGATAAAGCGGATTAGTTTCCCTGGCCTTCAAAACCCTAGCAATACCAATCACAACTAGACGTAGGCTTTTACCTTCTCCGAAGGGGCCGAACTAGTATAAAACTCCCCGTGTCCCCTTGTCCGGTTTAACCCCTTTAAGCTAACCCGTAGTGATGGCTCCACGACTAAGTCCTTTCACAAGGACATCTGCCGTGACAAACCCACGACAGTTGGCGCCCACCGTGGGGCTGTCGCACGATGGTTTCGAGTTCTTGAAGGGCAGCTTTGATGGAATTAAGGGATACGCTGTGGGCCGGATGACAAAGAGTCGTCGCGACAAGCTCTACATCGACAACGCAGGATGGGGTCCTGATGTCGATTCAATCAAATACGGCTACCGGGTCCCCTTTGGTGGAATTCACGTCTTCATCGGCAAGATCGGCGGACCGACCCCTGAGCTGGACATCTGCACGGACATCATCGAAACGGCTCGGTGTGCAAGTTCTTCGCCGGTTCAGCCCGTGGCAAAGCATGTTTTCGTAGGTGTCGTCCATGGAGCGGGGTACAAGGACGGGTCGGTTTCCGACGGAGAGACCGTAGTCTGTTCTAATGACGAGTCTTCTGGAGAAACCGAATCGCTTTACCAGTTGTAGGACGGCCGGGTTGATGGAGGATCCGAGGGCAACAGTACTCCGGATTCCCCTCATCTGCCAAACCGGGCCACCATCTTCATGGCCGGCACACAATCAGTGTCTCATTCATCTACCACAGCTGCAATGCTCTCCGGTTCAACAACGGCCACACCAGCAGGGGTGGGAAGCTCAGCACCGCCCCTGACCCAAGTCCTATCCGATTTATTCGACGCGTTGGCAACGTTGATGGCCGCGGAGGTGGATGTAGCGACCAGGGATCAGCACAATGTGGAGATTGTAAAGGTGAAAGATCAGATAGCTCAAGCTAAAGCGGACCTGGCGACAGAGAACGCTAGGATGGCTACAGAACAAGCTGAATTGGAAGCACATGCATACCGGATTAGGCTGGATTAGAATGCTTCAGAGGAAGCTATAAGAAGAAGGTACCGATCACGTTTCCCATCGATTTTTGAACCGGAGAACCTCTTCAACACACCAGGTACAGGAGCTGGTAACCAACCCATACTAAACCAGGTGGAGGCACCGGGGACAGGAGCGCCGGTTCAGCCGCGCACGGTGGACCCACCTCGCCAGAACAATGTTGTACCACAATATGTACCAACACCTCCTGTCGGGGATATACCCCGCGGTATGACCCGGCCGGAAATATGACCCGACCGGAAATATGACCCGGCCGGGCTTGGCGGTTTACTTGAGACCCGGTTAACACTTGGCGATTCACTGGCGACCCGCCTTGACCAGACGGTTTACTAGCAACCCGCCTGAACATTATGACTCAATTGTAACCCGGCGGGCGGGACAGACGGATGACAAGGCCCAAGGCCCAGAAGGCCGGTTTATGTTAATGGTGGGCCGGTTTAAGAGGAAAGGCGTAAGGAATATTTCCCTTACAAGGAGTCAAGACTCGGACTTGTATCCGGTTTATATTAGAAGGTAGACTAGTCCTAATACTAATAGGACTCCACATGTAACCCGCCCCTCTAACTTATATAAGGAGGGGCAGGGCTCCCCAAAGAGGGACAAGTTCCACAGGTTTTAACAAGTTAGGTTTAGACAGACAACTCAATAGCTCTCGAGATAGAGATCCCTTGTAATCGGGATCATCATCATCAATATCAATGAAGCAGGACGTAGGCTTTTACCTCCACCATGAGGGGCCGAACCTGGGTAAAACCTCGTGTATCTCGTTCCACTCAACCCCTCTCAAGCTACCACATAGATGTGTTGGCCTCATGACTAAGTCCTTTCAACGAGGACATCTGCCGTGACAATTCCACGACAGTTGGTGTCCACCGTGGGGGTCGCGCGCAGTGGTGTTGAGTCTTGGAGGGATCTCTTACAAGGATTGAGAGGTTCAAGAGAAATTTGGATTGGGTTGTGATCTGTTTCTTGCTGCAAGTCGCCGAGACCAAGCGGTCAAATCGCCGGAATCCTCGTTCTTCTCTGATTAACCAATCAAGATGCACACACACGAAGGAATCAGACCAACTGCGGTATCCTCAAAACAATGGGAAGACGCACCTCTTCGTACAAGATAACAGTAGCTATCGTACTAATTCAATTAGTATTCTGCCACATGATGGTCAGGTTGATCTACAAACTTCAAATTTTTTATTAGCCAAAATTGCTACATCGGGAAGTGGCCAAATTGGAACTGCCTTTGCAAATTCACACAGAGAATATATACACGGGTCACCTCCAGGGCTGCCTCTGTTAAACCGCTGCGCCTCGGAACCACCCCGTTTCCACCGGGTTGTTGCATTGATGCGTCAGGCTGAAACTCTGTTTCTGTTTGCTGATCTCTGTCCCTCATGGGTCAAGGTTTCAGTCCAAGTTTCTTCAGGAGCTAGCACCTGCCGTTCCTGTTATTCAACAAATCCCTCATACAGTACAAGCGTCGGATGAGTTCCTGGCACGATGGATTTACTCGAAGGACGATCCAACAAAAAGAAAATCATCAGATCAAAACGCTGGACGCAAAAGACCAGGTGTGTCCATAGCACGCAAGCCCCGCCGGGACAGCGCTCATAAAGTAGAACCAGCCGAAGATCCCACGGGAATGAAATCTCGTTTTCCAAAGCAATCTTGGAGGGTGCACCACGGACTCCCAAAGAAAATTTCCCTTTTTATGCAAAGAAGACAAGCTAATCTATGCTACTAGTACACATGACGTGGAGGAGAGAAGGCAATCTATGCTACTAGTACACATGACGTGGAGGAGTCCGCTTACACTAGTACTCCAATCGTACACAGTTTATTGAGACCATCAGGAATTTCTACTGCAGATTCAATCTGTGTAAGCGGACATGTCAGATTGCTCCTGTGTCTTCCTGTCCACACGTGGCTGTCCGAGTCCCCAGGAGATTGTTGGTACTTCTCACGTCTGCTGAGTCCCCAGGAGTACTAAGGGCCTGTTTGGTTCTAAGACTAGTATTGCCACACTTTGCCACATTTTTTTGCCAAGCTTGCCTAAGGTTAGTTCATCAAAATGAGAGCCACAAGTTGGCAAGCCTAAAGGAATCTTGTCACACTTTTTGTGTGTATGCCATGTGGGGCTCAAGTGTGGCTTGCCTAAGGTGTTGCTTGAACCAAACACTCAACTAAGTTGGTCAAACTTGCCTAACCTTAGTTGTGGCAATCTTTGGCTAAGTTAGTCACGAACCAAACAACCCCTAATATTTGGCATTTGAAGAAAAATCAAGTCTACATCACGTAGACACCTCAATCATGCTGGGCGCTCAAAGACAAGTCCAATAGTACACATTTGATGAAGCCAAAAGCATCAAGGTGCATTATCCAGCACTGGTGTCTGCGTTCATCTGATAAATATATTAGGTGATATCCATCCAAATTTATTTTATTAATAAATATTGTTTTTATTAAAGAACAATTACTTGGTTTGTGGTAGTTTATTTTATTAATAAACATTGTTTTTATTAAAGAACAATTACTTGGTTTGTGGTATTTTTTTCGCAGGACCATTATTCGTTGCGAAGGAGTTGTAAAGGGGCGTGCACCAATATTATTATTGCACTAGCGCTTGTCCGTGTCGTGTAGCTGGACGGATACGTGAGCACATCATCGCCCCCACTACATCAACACACGCAACTCACTCATTGTCCATGCCCACGGCCGATCCGCCTGCGTCCGTGCCATTTAAAACGCCGCGGTCGACTCCCGTCCGCACCGGCTTACAACGCCACGGACGACTCGCCTGTCCGCTTTCGCGACCGGTTCACATGTCCACACCAGCTTACAATGAGGAGGATAACTACTGGCCTGACATATTAGCTCCTGCAACTTGCAAGCCGGGGGCAATATGCAGTGATGGGATCCAATAGTGCTAAGCACTACTGATTATATAATGTACCTTTGGTACAACATCACTTGAGGAACGAAGGCAATCAGCCCATATTTTGAGTACAGAGCAATGAATCATTATGTCAGTCTACACGAACATCTTCTATTTGTCTAGCTGCATCCAACAATATCTAGTGCCAACAGTCGTGTTCATCCGGCAAAAATACCAGGTGTTATTCACCTTATGTATATTTTTTGTATACATTATTTGTTTGAGAACAATTACTCTGGCCTATATCTTTTTTATACAGGACAAGTACTCGCTATGAAAGTGATACCCTACCACGGACAGCGCGCGCTAGCTGTTCTACACCAGCATCTGCGCATGTTGCACTAATGAACAGGAACACAAACCGCCGCCCCCGCAGTCCGGATTACATCAACAATGCCGCAGCCGACTCTTTTGTTCGCATTGGCTTATAACACCGTGGCCGACTCAGCTATCTGTGCCGCCTCTGATGTTGCGGTCGTCTTTGCTGTCCGTCTCTCGCGGCCTGGTCTACATCAACACACCGGGCCACACCTATCTGCATGAGCTGTTTATTGAGTATAAAGCCAGTCACTGCTCGGGTAGCCCGGTTTTCCTCCAACAAAGTGGAGGCAAATTATTATATATACTATCAACCGCCATTTGCGTTGGATGGCTCAATGGACATGCGCACAAGTCGCCGCCACTATAGTTTGGTTAGACTTCAAACAACCAGCTGGGATGAACCACTGGCCGGATTACTGACACAAATCATACAGATTCATTTATAACCCGCCATGATCGACCTCAAGCTTCCGTGGATTTACATTGCGTTATCAACGCCAAGGATATACAATGAGTATTGCAAAGATCATTAACTCGCTATCTTGCTTCCAGCTTCAACATATGACAGCGGTCCGCTGTTCAGCTATATGCCGGTTTATATCAGGGCCAAGTATGAAGAATCTCAACCCAACTCCTCGAGTCATCTTAAGACTTGGGGGCTATGATGACATAACTCAGCAAATCTTGCCAGTTTCAGCAAATTTAAGAACCCTAGGACAATGGAGGGAAAGATAACCCGGTCCCAGAGGATACTGTTATATTGATGAAAATTTGAAGGCCGACAGAAAATTTCTGGCTTAAAAAGTATATGACAATTACAAAATCCCGACTCAATGAAGAAGTTCCGGGTCATCGGAAAGGATTCCGGTTCAAGAGACATCTCTCTCTCATAAAGCGTTGAAGCAGTCAAATATCCGATTTACAATCTAGTTCAATGGACATCTCTCTCCCATAAAGCGTTGAAGCTCTCAAATATCCGGTTTAAAATCCGGTTCAAGGGACGTCAGTCTTACAGCAGCTCTCAAATATCCGGCTTACAATCCGGTTCTAGGGAAATCTGTCTCCTACAAAGCTCTGAAGCTCTCAAATCCGATTTACGAATTTCCGGTTCAAAAAGAATTAATCTCTCGCAAAGTTCGAGTTTAAAGGCCGTCAAAAAATTCCGGCTGAAAATGAAGATTCCGGTTTAAGATCCGGTTCAAGGGAAAGATGTCTCCCACAAAGCTTTGAAGCTCTCAATATCCGGTTTAACATCCGGTTCAAGAAGTTATCTCTTGCAAAAAATTTAAAGATTGCTAAAGAAAACTTGCTGCCATGATGTGCGGTTCAAACATGGGCATCCTGCCTTATTGGTTTATCATATTATTGATCATTTGGGGGTTTCCTACTTGTTGATCACAGATTTGACTACCCTATTAATACGGCTATCAAGCCAATATTATCATAGGAGCACAGCTCTAGTTACTTCGGTAATCCGGCTATCAAGCCAATATGATCATAAGGTGCCAAAGAGAGTTTGCTGCAAAGCACAGCTCAAACATGAGTATCCCTCAAGCACAGCTCACAATATCACTTGGGGGCTATGTTCGAACCATAGTCACACCTCTTGATAGGCATAAGGGCACCAGGGAAATCACTTGGGGGCTTGGTCATATCCGAACCATAGCTACACCTCTTGATAGGCTTAAGGCCACCAGGGAAATCACATGGGGGCTTGGTCATATCCGAACCATAGCTACACCTCTTGATAGGCATAAGGCCACCAGGGAAATCACTTGGGGGCTATGGGTTTGAACCATAGTTACACCTCTTGATAGGCACAAGGGCACCAGGGAAATCACTTGGGGGCTTGGTCGTATTCGAACCATAGCTACACCTCTTGATCGGCGCAATGCCACAATTATGACTACTTGGGGGCTCTGGTCATATCCGAATCATAGCTTAAACCCTCTTGATCATACACATACATCATCATATATTGTGCCATACATTGGATCATCATTACATCATCATAGTATGTATCATATATGCATAGATATACTGGTTTATATTGCAGGAACCAGTTTTTCAAACCGGGTTATATTATTCAAATCTTTAATAGCCAACATGGCTGGACTTTTATTATGGTTATCAGTAACTAGTATTATGTTTAAGGTTTTCAAAGTCGCTTTAGTGCAATGGCTGTTATATTATCAATGGATATGATTTATTCTACAATTGAAGGAATAGTCCCGAGTCGCTGCAGGTTTACGACCCGACACTTGGGGGCTACATTATTTAAGTTGAGATTATATCAAATATGCAAGTCTCATGTCACTGCAAGCATGCACCATGACACTTGGGGGCTAATGCAAAGTCATTTTTTGGCCTTATTGAAGACCCGACTCATCACATCATAATGAGCCGGCCTTTGTGGGCTACCAATTGCTCCTATCAATGATTCAAGGTACACAAGTCTTAATCCGTTATATTCAAGGGTCCACTGCTCAGTTGGTAAAACACAAAGCTCTTAGCCTTGTGGACGTGGGTTCAAGCCCCATGGTGGAGTTACATCATATGATGTTATTTTCAAAGAAGCATGATTATATTTATAAAGTCCCTGCTCATTATTGCATAATGACTCGGCCCTTGGGGGCTACACTGGTTGAAGTTTTTTGAGCATCAGGCAATTACAAGTCCCAAGTTGCTGCAAGCATGACAACCCGGCACTTGGGGGCTACATAATATGGAGTATTCAGTTTTTATTAGTGATTGAGATGAACAACATGGATTTCTTCAAAGTGGAAGTATTTATATTGAAGCAAGTCTTAAGTTATCACTTTGTTCTGCTCAATACTTGGGGGCTACAGGTAATATGGATATAAGATCAATTACATGTCCCGATGTCAACAACAATTATGACCCGGCATCATCTGTTTTATAAACCGACAATTTTGATAATAATAAACCTGCATGTTTTACATCTTCAAGCCGGCTGAAAGTCGGATGAGTATTTAAAGACCAATATTTTTTAATCCGGCACTTTGGAAGCCAGTTCAAGTGGATTATTTCTTATAATATTTCTCTACAAGAGACCAATGTCAGCAAATTGACTCTAAAGCTGGCTTATTGACCCGGATTTCTCAAAAGAAGTATATGGATTTTTTGCATTCACAAAGTTTGAACGTATATGTTAAACGAGAATTGCTATGACTTCATGTGCATGTATCAAGAAGGAAATGACAAGGACTTAAGGATGATCAGGTGCCGATTTACAAGAATTCTTAACCTGGAGCACAGCCTGTCAATTTTGTTTCTTGTGTTTATTTTGCAGCATAAGTTTACCATGGATAAATCCAAGCTAAAGTGGGGGCTAATGTCGGGGATATACCCTGCGGTATGACCCGGCCGGAAATATGACCCGGCCGGGCTTGGCGGTTTACTTGAGACCCGGTTAACACTTGGCGATTCACTGGCGACCCGCCCTGACTAGAGGATTTACCAGCAAGCCGCCTGAACATTACGACTCACTGGTAAGCCGGCGGGTGGGACAGACGGCTGACAAGGCCCAAGGCCCAGAAGGCCGGTTTATGTTAATGGTGGGCCGGTTTAAGAGGAAAGGCGTAAGGAATATTTCCCTTACAAGGAGTCAAGACCCGGACTTGTATCCGATTTGTATTAGAAGGTAGACTAGTACTAATACTAATAGGACTCCACATGTAACCCGCCCCTCTAACTTATATAAGGAGGGGCAGGGCTCCCCAAAGAGGGACAAGTTCCACATGTTTTTACAAGTTAGGTTTAGACAGACAACTCAATAGCTCTCGAGATAGAGCTCCCTTGTAATCGAGATCATCATCATCAATATCAATGAAGCAGGACGTAGGCTTTTACCTCCACCGTGAGGGGCCGAACCTTTGTAAAACCTCGTGTATCTCGTTCCACTCAACCCCTCTCAAGCTACCACATAGATGTGTTGGCCTCACGACTAAGTCCTTTCAACGAGGACATCTGCCGTGACAATTCCACGACACCTCCCGGGCATTATTCCAACCCGTTGGACAATATTGTGGCTGCCGCTTCACGCCCGGCATCCCTCCCGACCGATGGCGAGACACCAGTTGCGGTGGAAGCACGCCGGGCGAGGGAACTCCTTCAAACAGCGCTAAATCAACAGCAGGCATATTCACACAGTCGTGAGAGGATTCATTCCACTCCCCGTCCAAGCCGAAGCTATAGCAGGCACGTTGAGGACGAACCGGCCATGTCCAGTAGTGCACGTCGCCGAAATTCACCATGAGGAAACAACCCGGCAGGTGGAGGTGCCAATGCGCAGGATGTTGTAGACCATGGCCGCGCACGTCGGGAGGCCGAGTTAGCTGCTCAACACGGAGCACGACAACATACTCCGGTTCACTCTACCGCTTCAGTAGAGCCATGGGTGGTGTTTAGTTCCTTAGGGGTGCCGTGTCTCACCCCCGCTTTACGTAATATAAGGCTGCCTAAGGACTTCAAGGGACCTCGCAAGGTACCAAATTACACCGCCGACTTACAACCAGAGGCGTGGGTGGAAAGCTATGAGATGGCAATGGAGATGTTAGATGTGGATGAGGCAGTGTGTGCTAAATATTTCACCATGATGTTGGAAGGAACAGCTCCCACGTGGTTAAAGAGCTTACTGACCAACTCTGTCGGATCATGGGCTGAATTGAAGCATCGGTTTATTCAGAACTTCAAAGATACTTGTAAGCAGCCGATGTCAATCGTCGATCTAGCCGCTTGTGTCCAATAAGAAGGGGAGTCCACAACCCATTGGGTCAAATGGGTCTCAGCGATTTTGCATTCATCAGATCGTATCAATGCAGACACCGCAGTGTTAACATTAGAGGGCAATTGCCGTTTCTTGCCGCTCAAACAGAAATTGGGAAGGCTCAAGCGTCACTGCAATGATATGTCAACGCTCATGGACGCTTTGGTTAAATACTCCAATTTAGATAATACCAAAGACCCGGATTTGGAGGAGGACAAACCGGGGAAAGGTAAGAAGAACGGCAACGCCAATGGTCAGCAACATAATCTGGCAGGCCATGGAAACGGCGGTAAGCGCAAGGCTAACAGCAACTTGGACTTTGTTGCTAACACTAATGCATAGGAGAATGGCCAACGCCGTAAAGGCAAACAGCCCCAGAGGGGCGGAGGTTCAGGCCCCAAATCGGAACGCCTGTTAAATCAACCCTGTCCAAAGCATGGATCAAAGGAGAAGCCAGCATCACACCTTTGGAAGGACTGTTATATCATGTGGGATTTGAAGAATTCCAATATGTTCTAGTATGATAACGTCCCGCCTGGCGGTTCATGAGGAGGTTTCCATGGGCCGGGTTACGGAGGTGGTGGTTCCGGTTTAGGATTTCAAGGCAATCAAACCGGACACATCAATCAAGGGCACCAAGGCAACCAGGGAGGTTACAACCATCAGGGAAATCAGCAGTAGCAGCAGCAGTCGGGTTATCAGAGCAATCCCAAGAAGCTAAATAGCGGGCAATATCATGTCTTCACCACCAGTTTATGTAAGCGTGATCAGAAGCTTCACAAGAGAGCAGTACACTCTGTTGAACCGGCAGTGCCTCAGTATTTACGCTGGTCTGAGCAACCTATTTTGTGGAGTAGAGTGGATCACCCACCCCAGGTTGATAATCTAGGTCACTTGGCCCTGGTGGTAGCCCCTCAAGTTGGGGGATACAATTTTACTAAGGTACTCATGGATGGGGGAAGTAGTATCAACATTTTATATTATGATACATTCCGCTGTATGGGGTTGACAGATAAGGATCTTAAACCATCAAATACGGTCTTTCATGGTGTGGTGCCTGGTAAGTCTGCATATCCTGTGGGCAAGATACCCTTAGAGGTAGCTTTTGGAGATGACTATGATTCAAGGTCAGAAACATTGACATTTGAGGTGGTAAAGATCAAAAGTCCGTACCACGCCTTGTTTGGGCGGCTAGCTTATGCTAAATTCATGGCGAGGCCATGTTATGTTTATCTACAACTTAAAATGCCAGGTCATAAGGGGACTATCACAGCACATGGAAGCAGAAAGATTGCTTTGGAGTGTGAGGAAGGTGATGCGGCTTATGCTGAATCGGTTCAACGGAAGAGTTGAAATTCCATAAGGAGCAAGTTGATCCGGCAGATATGACCACTTTGAAAAAGCCGACTACTGAACATGATCCGGCTTTGAAATTCAAATCGGCTATAGATACTAAGATGGTTGACTTTGTTCCTGGCAACTCATCCAAACAGTTCAGCATTAGCGCCAACCTGGATCCCAAATAGGAAAGCGCGCTCATCGAGTTCATTCATGAGAATCGGGACATCTTTGCATGGAAACCTTCTGACATGCCAGGTGTACCGAGAGAACTCGCTGAGAACACACTCAACATTGATCCTAAGTTTAAACCGGTCCGGCAGTTTCTCCGCCGCTTCAATGAAGAAAGACGTAAGGCTATCGGTGAAGAGGTAGCCCGTCTGTTGGCCGCAGGGTTTATTGTAGAGGTCTTTCATCCAGAGTGGTTGGCTAATCCGGTGCTGGTTCTTAAGAAAAACGGCACTTGGCGTATGTGTGTGGATTACACAGATTTAAACAAAGCTTGCCCTGCAGACCCCTTTGCTCTCCCTCTCATTGATCAGATACTTGATGCTATGGCAGGTTGTGACCGTTTGTGTTTTCTGGATGCTTACGCTGGTTATCATCAGATCAAAATGGCGGTTAAGGACCAGGAGAAGACAACTTTGATAAATCCCTTTGGAGCCTTCTGATATGTTTCCATGCCTTTTGGACTCAAGGGTGCCCAGGCAACTTACCAGTGATGTGTTCAGAATTGCCTTCATAAGCAAATTGGGCGCAATGTTCATCATATGTGGATGATATTGTGGTAAACTCCAAAAAGCAGGAGATATTGAAAGATGATTTGAGAGAAACCTTTGACAATCTCCGGGTTTACAAGATGATGCTCAATCTGGAGAAGTGTGTCTTTGGTGTCCCGGCAGGGAAGCTCTTGGGTTTTCTGGTGTCCAACAGAGGCATCGAGGCTAATCCGGAAAAGATTGCAGCAATTACATCCTTGGCTAAACCGGCGTGTATCAATGACGTTCAACGTCTGGCCGGCTGGATTACAGTCTTGAGCCGTTTTACCAGTCGCCTTGGAGAGAAGGCCATCCCTTTATATCAGATGCTCAAGAAAACAGATAACTTTGTCTGGAGCGAGGCAGCTCATAAAGCATTCAAGGATCTGAAGAGGCAGCTAGTTGAACCGCCCGTACTTGTAGCACCAATCGATAAAGAGCCGCTATTGCTATACGTGGCTGCTAATGCCCGGGCTGTTAGCATAGCTATTGTGGTAGAGCGCAAGGAGCTTGGCAAAGAATATCCAGTTCAACAGCTGGTTTATTATATCAGTGAGGTGCTCATTGAGTCAAAGCAGAGGTATCCGCATTGGCAGAAGTTGGTGTATGGAGTGTTCATGGCAAGCCGGAAGCTTAAACATTATTTTCAGGGCCATCCCATCACAGTGGTCAGTTTAGCTCCTCTGGGTGATATCATTCAAAATAGAGAAGCAACTGGCCGGATTGCCAAGTGGGCTATTGAGCTTGGACCTCATGGGCTCAAATATATACCCCGCACAGCGATCAAATCCCAGGCACTCGTGGACTTCATCAATGATTGGACGGAGTTGCAGGCACCTGATGAGAAACTAGATAATACATATTCGACTATTCATTTTGATGGGTCCAGACAGTTGGAGGGCTCAGGGGCTGGAGTCATACTAACTTCACCACGAGGTGACAAGTTTTGTTATGTCCTCCGTTTATTGTTCCCTTGTACTAACAATGGAGCTGAATATGAGGCTTTGCTCCACGGTCTTCGGATGGCTAAGGAGATGAATTTGAGCCCGGTTAAGTGCTTTGGCGATTCAGATCTAGTGGCTCAGCAGGTGTCTGGCACTTGGGATTCTAAAGACCCAATCATGGCTGCATATCAGCGAGAGGTGGACACAGTGGCTGGTCACTTTAAGGGTTATCAGGTGGACCATATAGACCAGCGAAAGAATGAAGCAACAGACGCTTTAAGTTGTCTTGGTTCCCAGTGTAAACAGGTCCCGCCCAATGTCTTTCTTGATGTATTGCATAATCTGTCAGTCAAGGTGCCAACTGAAGAAGATTTGGCTATTCCTGATCCGGAGGCTCAGTTGGTGGCAGCTCTGCATGCCATACCGGATTGGACAATCCCGTATCTGGCTTACATGAACCGGGGCGAGTTACCAGACGATGAAACGTTGGCCTGACAGATAATCCGGCGTTCCAAGTCCATGACCATACTCAACGGGGAGTTACATCGCTACAGCGTTTCAGGAGCAATTCAGCATTGTGTTTCTCCTCAAGAAGGTTGTGAGATTTTTCCATGAAGGGGACTGCGGTCACCATGTCGGTTCAAAGTCTTTGGTTGCTAAAGCTTTTTGCCACAGTTTTTACTGGTTGACAGCACACGCCGATGCGGAGGATTTGGTCAAGAGATGTGACGGCTGTCAGAAATTCGCACGTCGTGCTCACATGCCGCTCAAGAGCTGAAGATGATTCCAATAACTTGGTCGTTTGCGACTTGCGGGCTTGATATGGTTGGACCCTTCAAACGATCCAAGGATAAAAAGACCCATTTATTAGTGGCAGTCGATAAATTCACCAAGTGGGTGGAAGCAGAGCCAGTCAGCAAGTGTGACGCGGCCACGACGGTTCAATTCATCAAAAAGGTGATATTCCGGTTTGGTTTTCCACACAGCATTATAATTGATAATGGGACTAACCTATCAAAAGGGGAGATGGAGGAATTTTGCCAGCGTGAGCACATCCGGCTTGATCTAGCATCAGTGGCTCACCCCTAGTCTAATGGTCAAGTGGAAAGGGCAAACCAAGAAATTCTACGAGGTATCAAACCCAGGCATATGGTCCCCTTAAAGCGGACACTGGGTTGTTGGGTTGAGGAGCTATCCTTTGTGTTGTGGAGCATCAACACCACACCCAATAGATCTATGGGTTACACACCTTTCTTCATGGTCTATGGAGCGGAGGCCGTTCTTCCTAGTGATATCCGTCACGACTCGCCCCGTGTGACGGCTTATGTTGAAGCTGATAATGAAAATGCACGTCAGGATTCTCTGGACCTATTGGATGAAGAGTGTGATCTTGCAGCAGCACGATCGGTGATTTGTCAACAAGATCTCCGACGTTATCACAACTGCCAGGTTAAAACCAGAACCTTTCAAGAAGGAGATTTGGTGGTCCGGCTCATCCAGGATCAGACTGATATGCACAAGTTATCCCCACCTTGGGAAGGACCCTTCGTGGTCAGCCAAAATCTGCACAACGGGTCTTACTACCTCATTGATGTTCGAGAGCATAAAGACTCACGTCAATCGGAGGAGGAGACCAAGCGGCCATGGAACATAGCTCTCCTTTGGCCTTATTATACTTGAAGCCATAGGCTCTTCATCTGTACATATTTATGACAGTGTATATATCATATAATAAACCGGAGCCTCCTTTATAAGCAGGGTATCTGTTCTTTTTACATCATGTGTGTGCTTATAAGAGTTTACTAACAAAACGAATTTTTTTCTTAATCCGGTGTTAGCAGATACACAGGTTTGCAGAAAATCACTAGGGGGCTTGGTCATATTTGAACTACAGCTACACCTTTTGATTGGTTTTGAAACCACAAAGGGAAATCACTAGGGGGCTTGGTTGTTATCACACCATAGCTACACCTCTTGATAGGCATTTAGGCCACAACAGAAAAATATGTGGAGCCAAAGAGAGTGTTGCACAAAGCACCGACTCAAACATGGGCACACACTGAGCACAGCTCACAAAGTTACTTGGGGGCTCTTTTTGCAAAGCAACAAAGAGTTTGAAAGGACCCTTGTAATTGGCTATCCAGCCATGGCTTGGAAGCCTGGTATATTCACCTAAAAACCCGGGTTAACCTGCCTTCATCAAGTAAGCCACTCCTGTCCAGGTAATCCTGGTATGACCCATCGAACGTTTGACATGTCAATCTTTTATAGACCCTGAACTTGTCAAAGTTAAAATGATGATTGGTTAATTGGAGGCCCATCTTACAAGGCTTTGTTAAATGGTTTAACTCAGAGGCCTGGCAGCCCATGAAAAGCCTCGATTTGGAGCCTGGCAGCTCATAAAAAGCCTTCCATATTTTTCCTTTGTGAAGTTTTATTTGTTGAAGTTCATTCGAATCTTTTTATAATCTGGCGTCCTTGACTCGGCTCGCTTTTCAACTATAAGTTGTCAGCACATGATCAGTTATAAACCGGTGTTTATTGACCCGGTCTGGTTTGACTAAATCGCTAGTGTTATAAAGAAAACCCGGTCATTATCCCGGTCCGGTTTAATAAATAGACCTGCATTACAGAGATGGAGTTATCAACGTTCCGGATTGGTATTAACACCTTTGTCGTATACACAGTTGGTCAACCAAAGAGGTATGTTCTGTACATTGCTTTTTGTACAAACACTTGATTATTCATCTAGGTGTTATATACTTCTTGGACATCATGACCCGTCTAGCGGTAAACCGCTAGATACTTTTAAGTTGTTGTACCCAGGAACACAATTCATCAAGGGTTATGCATAAATATATCCCAAAAAGTGGCACAAGATTGTCATGAAGCATTACGAAACATGCTCGATGGCATGGCAGATAACGAAGTTTTTGGCTATCCTATTACAAGAAGCCTTCAAAGCGGCTCCAATGGTATCAGTTTTTCATAGTAGCCATGTAAATCAGCGACCGGATCAGGACTCTTCATCTGGACGGTTTGATGGTTGAGGGTCAATTGGTGTGGGCACTTCTTCATCCCTCCCTAGACGCTGGTAATCAACCATTGACCAATCGATTCCAGTTAAAGCTTGAAACACTGCTTCTTCATGGATAAGATTGGAAGGGTTAACATCAGGAGCATAAGTGTGCTTATGAATCGGAGGCACAAGTTCTTCAACTTCATGGATGTCGGTCGGCTGTCTTTTACCCTCCGCATCATAAAACGGTTGAAAATGGGACAAATCTGTGTCATCGGCCAACTTGTTGGCTGCTGGTCGCATCTGTTTGGTCAGCCTCCGGAGGTCATCATTGTTGAAGTTTGAACCGGCCTCTTTAACACCTGGATACCCTTTAATGATATCCTCCGCTTCAAGGTCGGGAATCCAGGCTTTAGCTCGAATAAGTGCGGTTAAAGCTCCTACTCTGGCAGCTGCTCTCTTCAACTCGACAATACGGGCTGGTAACATGGCCAATTTTTCAAGTGTTTCTTTAATCAAAGTTGGAGCCGGTTTGTTATAAGTTGCTGTGCAAATTGCCCGCTGAGACCCAGAGTACAACTGTTCAACCAATGTATATGCCGCTTTGAGCTTCATGCACATATCTGTACCAAGATGAGCAATCCGGGTGCCTGTCACGGTTTAACATTAGCATTCTGGTCAAAGAGAAGGTTCCACAAGTTATGCCAAATACTGAAAGGACACACTTACCAAAAATTGCAGAAGTCATGGCGTTAATTTTCCATTTTAAGCCAGACAGTTCCTCCGCAACCGGTTTCAAGGCAGCCTTGGCGTCTTCGGCACTCTTTATTGAACCAAATTTCTCGATCTCCCATTCAGCACAGTCTTTGTTAAAAGATTCTTTGATTTTTTCCATGGCGGTGAGGGCTTTCGTCAGCTCCTCTTTGGTTTTGGTGGCTTCTTCTTGTTGGGACTTCACATTGTTTTGCAAATCAATGTTTCGGGCCTCTTTATTCGTCAGATCAGCCTGCACACATTGAAGATATATCAAAGGACAGGTTACGTATATATTCTAAGTACAAATCGCATAACAGGTTATGCACTTCGTACTTGGGGGCTAATGCTTATTTTCTCTACATTGCTACAGTTTATACAAGTCTCCAGAACAATGTAAAAATTATCCTTGACACTTGGGGGCTAATGTATGCTGATTCAAAAACAGATGCATGGATTACAACCCAGATTAAACTTGTTCGAGTTAAACCGGTCTTTGGGGGATACGCGGCAGAAAGCTATCTACTTGTTAAAAGGGTAAATCTGGTTCTTATCAGTGGCTTAAAGTGCTAGGAATACTCGGGTTATGATTCACATTATAAACCTGGCCCTTGGGGGCTATTTGGGCTAGCATTTTCAGACTATGAGTCAAGATAAAAAGGAGGAAGAAAATACCTCATATCGCTCCTTCATCAAATTTACCAAACCGGCTTCGTAATCTCGGTTTGCGTGCAAGCGATTCAAGAATACAGAGTGAAGCTCCTCTGCGTTGAGATGAGCATAGCTTGCCATATCATTGCTCCATTTGCCTCTTTCTCTAGCAACATGTTCTTCTTTGGCACTATGTTGAGCCAAAACTACGGGATGGCCAGGAGAGCTATGGCCTATTCCAGTAATAATAACGTCATCACCTTGGCCTTAAGGTTTTTGGTTGGTGGTATTGGAATTTCAGCATCTTTCACCGGACTAGCCCGGTTTGGTTCTGCCGTTTCAGCATCGGGCGCGGCAGGCTCAGCGTCTGTGGGCTCGTCAGTATTTTAGCCTTGAAGGGACGGGTTATTAGAAGCAGCTTCGGGATGAGGACCTTCTGGTTCACAAGTTTGTTCCGGTTCACCTCTTGGTTCTTCTTCTTCGGCGACCGGATCTTCGGGTGGATTGGTGGCCTGAGCTTTCTTGCTGGGTCTGGCTTTGGCCCTGCAAACAGGATAAAAGAGGATTAACATATTATTCAAAGGATTTATGACGCATTGAAAGGAACGTTTTTTGTAACTTACCCATCCACAGTTTTCAAAGGGGGGAGTTGAGTTGCGGTCGATTCACCGGAAGATCAAGGAGGTGTCACCTGATAATTTGAATCGGACGGATTAAGACGCTGTCTGAAATAACCTGCCTTGGGATAAGAATGGTCAGAAGTAGGAGAGACCTCAGACCGGTTGAAGTGACCTGTTGGCCACTATGCCAGGTTGTCCGGCGAGCTTCATGCTGCCGAGTCTTCAAAATAAATGTTGTATCCAAGTGAGCAAGAGGATGAGAAAAGCTTACTTTCCGGACTGCTTGGCGGGGTTTTTGTGTTGGCATAGAGTCTGAACCAGAGGAAAGGGTAATTACCTCTACATCATCAGCTTGGCTAGCTTCTGCGTCCTCCCGAGGAAGATCATTGTTAATGAGATGCATGACAAGAGAGCCAAGTGAGTCAAGTTCTACCTCAACTTCTGGATCATCAGTGTCATCATCAAGCTCCATGTTAATCCGGTCAGTCGTTTTCTGCTTTGACGTCCGCTTTACGGCTTTTGTTTTTGGGCGGGATGGCTTGACCGCTTTATCCCCAGTCGGCTTTGCCGCTTTCTCTATGGTTTTCCATTTCCAGAAGGGGTCGTCACCCTACATACAAAGAAGAAGGATTACAGGTTGCATAAGCTAAAAATATTTGAGATGAAAGGGAAGTATAGTGCTTACAGCAGGCGGTTTGTTCTTGGCATAGAAGGGACTCAGACCGGTTTGACTACAGATCAATTCCGATTCATTCAGAATCTTCTTCACGCCTTCGGTGACTTCTTCCTTAGATAATTGAAGTTTGCAATGGAGTTGAGGGTCGTCAACCTCACTGGTATACTCACACATTAAACCGGGACGCCGGCTTAACGGCAAGATACTCCAGGATATCAAACAACTTACAAAGTCCACGCCTGTTAAACCATTCGCCATAAAGGCCCAGAGTTTGGCGAGTTGAGGGGAATATTTCACCCTTTCTGAAGAGCTCAGGCGTTGTGGCATTGGATGGGTGTTGGATAATCTGTGATCACGAAAGCCGGGGAGGAGATTTTCATCTTCAGGGGATGTATCCCTCCAGTAAAACCAAGTCTGGTTCCATTCCTTTGGATGGTTGTGCAGTTTGGCTTGAGGAAATTCAACCTCTTTCCGCTTTTGAATTGAGACACCCCCAAGTTCAGTATTAGGGCCGTTTACGATTTCTTTGCACCGGTTTAAATGAAAGAAGTCCCGGAACAGCTCGGCGGTTGGTTCTTCTTGTAAATATACTTCACAGAAGACCTGGAAGTTGCATAAATTGGAGACTGAGTTGGGGCCAATATCTTGCGGATGAAGTTGGAAGATGGCAAGCACATCTAGAAAGAAGTTTGACCCTGGAGGTTTGAAGCCACGGCCTATGTGGTCAACAAAGACCACCACCTCGCCCTGCCTTGGGGTCGGAGGATTTTCTGTTCCTGGAGCTCGCCATTTAATTTCAGTCTTCTTAGGCAAGGAGCCAATGCTGAGCATATCATTCAACTGATCATCGGTGACCCGGGAGCGAGCCCAGTTGCAGGCAGTGAATTGTTTGGCCATAGCGGAAAAAACAAGCTGAAAATAAAAGGCCGGTTTACAAATCACTCATGATGATATACAAAGATACAATGGAGTATGAAACGTACTGATATGAGACATGACATAAACCAGAGGCCAAAGCGATGAGGATAAAAGGTAATACCAGCATAGGAGTACTCAGGCACTGTTAAACCGGAGTATAACTATGAAGGTAAAAGACTCCTCCCGTTTATCAGAGGGCTAATGGTACAGATTATCTATACAAAGTTAAAGCGCTTATGTTGGCATGACGAGAAACAGATTTCACAGAAGACATATGACAATTTCGGATCTAAGATAAGACAGAAAAGTAAAAATAAGTGGAGCTAGAAAGGGTGAAGAACCAAAGCAACTTATAAAGGATTAGATCAGTCCTTTGCGCATAAGGGTTTGTGATGATAGCAGAAGATTAGCTACGGCAAGGAGTACGTCAGGTACGAAGTATTCACCTAAAGGCCAAGGAAGAACAGCGCGGGAAGCTCTAATGAACCTCAAGAACAGCGAAGAGCAAGGAAACCCTAATGTATCTAGGAAAGAAGGGGAAAGGAGTTACTGCGACCGCGAAAACAGCGGAAGGGCGCTGTGGAACTTTGGTGCGAACAGGTTGATGCAGCGTCCGACGGTGAAGCAGAGGCGAGGTTCGAAGATGACGGCGGCGCTCGGGTGCGGGGTCGTCAAGAGGAAGAATAAGAGATGAATGGGTGGCGGAAAGAAAAGAAAGGGGTCCTCTGCCCCTATTTATAAGGCAAAGCGATAAAACGGCAAGCGCGGGAATCGAGGAGCCCAAAAATGGATAAGTTAATAAAAGTGTCGCCTCGGTGGCTGAATACACATTAAATGAAGGTAATCGTCGACATCAACGGATAGATGACGTCAGGGCGGTTTATCATAATCTAGAAGTATGACGTCACAGTGGTTTACAAGATCAAGGTGAAGATATGAGGGAAGATTTTTTCTAAGTATAGAAGATTGACATGAACAAGTTCAAACCAATCTGGGGCCTAATGTTGGGGATATTACTACTGGAGGTAAACCGGCCTTATATAGCCTGGTTGACACCTTGAAGATTAGAGGCCCATGAAGATGCAAGGATGATGGCGCTTCACGGAGGCCCAAGGCCCAAAGGCGGGTTAAAGCCTGTAAATGTAAACCGACCTAGGCGTGTAACTTGTATTGTAAGATAGGATGGATAGAGACCGAACCGGATACTTATGATCCGGCTTCGGGACTCTGTAGCCCGGCGGTCGTCAACCTACGTATATAAAGGGACGACCCGGCAGCGGTTTAGGGACAACAACTCGAGAGCCAAACAAAGCGGATTCGCTCCCTGGCCTTCGAAACCCTAGCAATACCAATCACAACTAGACGTAGGCTTTTACCTTCTCCGAAGGGGCCAAACTAGTATAAAACTCCCCGCGTCCCCTTGTCCGGTTTAACCCCTTTAAGCTAACCCGTAGCGATGGCTCCACGACTAAGTCCTTTCACAAGGACATCTGCTGTGACAAACCCACGATAGGATGGCTGTCATTGTGATCTAGAATCTTTGGTTTAAGTTTCCTGAGCACTTGGGCTTCAGCATCTTCTTCTTCCATTTCAGGCACTAGGGCCATGGTCTTCTCTGCAGCTGGAATGCTCCTATTGGGCTTTGAAGTCTTTTGAGCTTTAGCGGCAGCCTTGGGGGCAGTCTTTGGCTTCGAAGTAGCAGCCCCTGACTTAATTGCATCCCCCATCAGCTTTTGGGACTTGGGTGCTGGTGCAGCATCCGCTTCCTCTTCTTCTTCAGCTTGATCTATCATTATAGAGGATCTTCCAATGACTCTAGCAGTGGTCTTCTTGACCCTCTCTTTCCTTTTCCTACTCTCTCCAGCAGCCTCTTCATTTGGCTTAGAAATTTCAACAATTGAGACTGTCGGTGTCAAAACCGGCGGATCTCGGGTAGGGGGTCCCGAACTGTGCGTCTAGGCCGGATGGTAAGAGGAGGCAAGGGACACGAAGTTTTACCCAGGTTCGGGCCCTCTTGATGGAGGTAAAACCCTACGTCCTGCTTGATTAATATTGATGATATGGGTAGTACAAGAGTAGATCTACCACGAGATCGAAGAGGCTAAACCCTAGAAGCTAGCCTATGGTATGATTGTTGATGTGTACGTTGTCCTATGGACTAAAACCCTCCGGTTTATATAGACATCGGAGAGGGTTAGGGTTACACAAAGTCGGCTACAATGGTAGGAGATCTGCATATCCGTATCGCCAAGCTTGCCTTCCACGCCAAGGAAAGTCCCTTCCGGACACGGGACGAAGTCTTCAATCTTGTATCTTCATAGTCCAGGAGTCCGGCTGAAGGTATAGTCCGGCCATCCGGACACCCCCTAATCCAGGACTCCCTCAGTAGCCCCTGAACCAGGCTTCAATGATGTCGAGTCCGGTGCGCAGATTGTCTTCGGCATTGCAAGTCGGGTTCCTCCTCCAAGTACTTCATAGGAGATTTTGAACACAAAGATAGTGTCCGGCTCTGCAAAATAAGTTTCCACATATTGCCATAGAGAGAGTAACATTTACACCAATCTAATCTGCTGACGTATTCCGTAGCGCGACACACCTTGGCCAAGCCTTTATCCGAGTCGTTTCATTATCCCACCTCAGCGCGCCATGCGAGGCGGTTTCCTTGGCACGTCTGGTTAAAGTAGAGATCGTGTCCCCCTTATTCCGGGATTCTCATCAATACGGGCGTGGGTAAACCAACCGCTTCTAGGACTCCTAGATTATAGGCAAGTCCAAATGGACACGGAGAGGACGCTTGATATCCACCCTCTTTATAAAGAGATAAGGCTTTTATTTTTCCCTCCCATGCTCAATCGAATCCTTCCCTCGCCTCAAGCTCAAACGCCCAAAGTTTAGGTCAGGTGCTCTGAACCTTCAATCATGTCCGGATCTAGCCTTCAAGGCCGATAGGTGCCTTCCTCCGTCACGGAAGAAGACATCAAAAAGTTGAGGGAGGCCAGATATCTGACCGACGAGATCTTGCATCGGCTGCCTCCCCAGGGGCAGGCCATCCCCTCCCCCGAACCCAACGAGAGCATCATGTTCGTCTCCCACTTCCTCTGAGGTCTAGGCCTTGCTCTGGATCCATTCGTTAGGGGCTTGATGTTTTACTACGGTCTAGATTTCCATGATCTAGCTCTGGACTCCTTTCTTCATATCACAACATTTATCATCGTGTGTGAGGCCTTCCTCCGGGTTACCCCTCACTTTGGCCTATGGCTCAAGACCTTTGAAGTAAAGCCGAAGATGATCGAGGGGCAATAGGCGGCGTGTGGAGGTGCCTCAATACGCAAGATGACGGGACCTTCGCGGCCCAAAGGTTCCATTCCAGAGGTATCTAAATTGTGGCAACAGGAGTGGTTCTACATCACGGCTCCTAGAAGTGCCAAGTGGGCGGCCGACCCCATTTTCTGCTCGGGCCCTCCACCACAACTGATGTCATGGATTAGCAGAGGACTGATCTGGGGTCTAGCCAAGTATGTGCCTATACTGCAAAGCCGCATTCGAGATCTCTTTAATGGATATTTCAGTTTGGTTGCGGTAATACAAGTTATGCTGGTCCGTCAAGTCCAGCCTTGCAAACGCCGGCCTCTTCACCTGTGGGAGTTCAATCCCAAGGGACCGCGTGCCATTCAAAATTTTCTCGGCCTGACGCAGGAGGAGATGTACAAGTCATTCTTTGGACCTCAGGTAGAGTGTCCGGAAATCACCAAGGACGTGGGCCTGAGTAGTAACCGCACTGCCGAACAGGTAAAGAATCTTCCGGCCGAATATACTATCTCTCATTTGCTACAAAGTTATCTCTGAGAGTTTGCTTTTTGACCAGGACTGGCTAACAAAGGCGAAGTTGATTCGGTGTTCCGCCCCCCTCCCTGAGGGTTTGGAAAATCCGGTATTGGAAAAGATGCTCCAGACCGCACCTTGCCCGGAGCCCTTGAAGGAAGATACTGTGGAGGATAATACGGGCGGACGCGGGTCCCCAACGCTGCCCATTCTAACCGAGGGAGCGAGCTTCTCCATGAAGGAAGACGACCAGAAGAGGAAAAGGACTGCGCCCGGGGATTCGGAAGCTGGAGCTTCCAAACAGGAGAAGAAGTCTCCCACAGAGGGTCCTACCCTGGGGGCGATGTTGCTGCACAAAGTCCGTGGGGGGATCAATTCTCCCGCGAGTCGTAAGTGACCCGAAATACTTTGATAGTACAGATATGCCATCTTTTTCTTCTGAGAAAATAACCACCGCATATATCTTTGCAGTTCGGGCCTTAGCCCCTCTCAAATGAGCTCGTTTTCGGGGGATCTTCTTTCGGAGATGATGGAGAGTGAAACGCCTCCTCCGGACTCCTCCGCTTCGTAAGCGGGCGACCCTGAAGTGTCGTCGCGGAGGGCCTCTCCGAGTCCGGTGAGGCCAGAAGATAATCCCATTGACCCCCGAAGCTCCCAGTGTGCGGCTCTCGAAGAGAGCAGACAAAAGAGTCTGGCACCGTCTAGTGTGAGATCGGATGTTCTAAGGGAGTTGGTGGGGCGAGCGGCCATCTCAGATGAACACCGTGTGCTGATGAATACGGTGATGGAGAGGATATCGTCCGCCGAAAGTGGATTGCATGAAGCTTTTATGAGTCTACTGACAGGCTTTGAGGTACGTAAAAGAATGTATGATAGTCCTGCACATGCTAGGTGTGCCCTGTGTAGATAGTAGCCCCTGAGACTCTGGTTTGTCGTCGGAAACAATGACGAACAGTGGATCATATTCCCAAGTAATAACCATACTGCCTCTATGTGCAGGTGATGGAAGCTCCGGTGGCTAGCCGGACTAGCGAGTTTGCCCATTTAGAATGGCAGTTGGATGCGGCAGACGCCGACATCGAGCTTGTTAACAAAAGGCTTGACGAGGCATAGGGTAAGTGTACTTATCTGGTAAACGCCACATAGGAAGAGCAGCATGATGTCAGTATCTTTGACATGTTGTGACTGCAGATGGAGCTGCCACTGTTGAAGCCTTGCGGGCAGAACTTGCCCGAGCCAAGGAATAAGCGAGGTTGGGTAATGCGGCTGCTTTAAAGGCGGCCGAAGAGTTGCAAGCCGAGAAGGCCGCGCATGGCGAGAGTCGGGACAGGATGGCCAAGATGGCCATAGAATTATAAGCCGCCGCCGACCGTTGCCGGGTTCTCGAAAAGGAAAACCAAGCGAAGGCATCGGACCTTGAGAAGGCTGCTGCGACGAGAAAGGACCTCCGCTCTGCTATGAGGGCAAAGAAGGAGGAGCTGCGGGAAGCCGGGGATATTGTAGCTGGGAAATCCTTTATGTTGCGGAGGAAGTTCGTAGATCCATGATATGCCCCTCTGGATCGGCTGTGGAGTTCGGAGGATGTATATATGGATTTGGCGGCGAGCGCTGCTGATGCGGCCAAGTATTTCCAGGGTCAAACGGACCTTGAAGTAGACCGGCTGTTTTGGAGACAATTCCATTCTCCCGAGCGTCCGCTTTCATTGAGTGACCAATTAGCCGAATGGGCCGAACTAAATAGGTTGTTCGGACTCTCCATGAGGTCTGTTGTGGATCAGCTATGGCCAGAATGGTTAAAACCGAACATCTATTTCGGCTTGTTGCAGTAGTTCCTTGACGTGGTGCCACACATTAATGCGATGAAGAGATCGGCATGCATAGAGGGTGCATAGATGGCCTTTGCCCGTGTTAAAGCATACTGGGCGGAGATGGATGCTACCACTATTGCAGCGCGGGATTCGGCCATAGGTCGAAGGGCTGCTGAGCACTACTTTGAAGAAGTTCTTGAGGGTGCTCGTTGGATAGAGACCCAGTGCTCAAAAAATATTATGTTTGAGTGATATGTAATCTCATTGTAAGCGAAATGCTTTTATAAATTTTTATAAGGCTATTTTTATACTTTTACCTGAAAGTAATATGATGCCTCCTGGGCGGCCGTTTATGTGTACATGTGTATAACCTGAAAGATTGCAGCCGTCGGCTTCAACCCTCACGCATATAATGCGGAGGTGCTCGCAAAAACATGCGTTCACACTTAACCCAACGTCTTGGTCCTATTAAGGAGGTGATAGCGGAGCCAGCGAGGCAACCGGACTATAATGCTTTAGCACTTTCACTTAGCCATAGGAGTTTGACAATGGGGCTACTAGATAGCCCCTGGTGGCTCCGCACTCTCCCGATCCTAGGGTGCGTACATGCCTGGCCGGAAAACGGCCCTTCGTTAAGGCGGAGGAATTCTAACATTCCGACAGGTCATCGAGTGGTTGACCAGTCTCACGCTATATCATGATAGTCAGTTTTCGGCTTTCTCTACTGAGGTGCTCGTCCGGATGAACCAGGGCACAATCGCAGTAGTTCTCCTGGTGCTACCTTAGCCGGTAAAGCGGAACGTAAGGCGCCAAAACACAGGAGCCGGGCAAACCCAACATTTGACCAAAGACAATGATTCGGAGCTGATGCATATAAGGCCGAACTCGCGACGCCGAACACTCCCTAAGGTATTCGGTCTTAGTGGTATAAACCGGGCCTAAATAATGGCCTTTGTAAGAAGCCCCTTCTGTCCAGGTACGTGCATTGTTCTGGCGTGGCCACATGCCAAGACGTCAGCATCCTTCGGTGGATATGTATTAATAAGAGGCAGTAAAAAAGGTTTACGCAGGGTCTTAATCTAAAAAGAATCCTTGGAACGGGTCCCTGCTGCACGTCTGCGCCTGTGTCTCCGTTGTGCCGTATCCTAGACGGGTGTAGCACGGTGATCGTCTGTAAAAGAGAGGAATTTAGGTGAAAAAGTTGTCGTGCAAAAAGATAGTTTAAAGAAACCATGCATAATTCAAGATGAGAAGAAATTGTCACTTGTCTGCGCGCTTTGAGCCCCTTGGATTGAAAAATAGGGGTGTGACCATTTGTTTGGTATAAGTAGCGGCGCCGGACTCGATTAGTTGTGTCTGCGTCTTGACGACCTATTGGACGCTTTCTGGTCCGGGCGCCTTTAGCGTGCGGCTGCCAAGGCAGCCTCACTCTCTTCGGCGCGCAGAGATCGCTTGATATTTCTGTGCACTGTAATGATGCCACGTGGACCGTGCATCTTGAGTGTGACGGAGGCATAGTGTGGTATTGCATTAAAGAGAGCGAAAGCTTCGCGTCCGAGCAGTGCTTGATAGCCACTTTGAAGCGGAGCGATGTGGAAAGTTAAAT
>NC_041386.1:525668947-525686427 GCF_002162155.2 Triticum dicoccoides | reverse complement strand
AGGTGTTACTCCTTTAAAGGTAGTATTGCTATGGTGAATTTGTGTTGGGTCTAACACCATCCCGCGGATTGTATCCTGATATATTAGGTTTAGGCTACTGCCGCCATCCATCAAGACTCGTGTGAAGTGATATCCGCCAATTACTGGGTCTAATACCAGGGCAGCCCATCCTGCGTGCCAGATACATGCTGAGTAATCGTGATGGTCGAAAGTGATCGGTTGAGACGACCAGTGGCAGGACTTCGCGGTGACAGGCACTTGGGTATATTCTTCTGGGAGTGACGTGTTGTTTTTTCCCTTGATCACGTGTAACACGTTTACTGTTTTGACTTCTGGTGGAAATTTCTTTTGTTCCCCCGTGTCTTGCTTGGGGGGCTCGTCCTCGTCTTCACTTGGTGTATCCTCCCCCTTGTGTACGGCATTGAGCCTGCCGGACTGCTTGAAGACCCAACATTCTCTGTGGGTATGATTGGCAGGTTTACCAGGGGTACTATGGATTTGACATACTTGGTCCAGAATTTTGTTGAGGCTGGACAGTTCATCCCTGATGCCTTTAGGGGGCGGCTTTTGACCTGACCGATAGCTTTTGAATCCGGCATTTACTGCCGTTCCCTTTGTGCTATCTTCTTTATTCCGGCGTTTGTTATTGCTGTTGCGCCATGATTTCCCGTTTCCATCTCTAACTTCAGATCTACTGGGGTCGCTGGTGCTGCATCTAGCTAGCCAGCTGTCCTCACCCGCGCAAAAGCGGGTCATGAGGTTTGTTAGTGCGGCCATCTTTCTCGTCTTATTTTGACCGAGGTGTCTGGCGAGCCATTCGTCATGGACGCTATGCTTGAAAGCTGCCAAGGCTTCGGCGTCCGGACAGTCGACGATCAGGTTCTTTTTAGTAAGAAACCTGTTCCAAAGCTTTCGGGCTGACTCTCCGGGCTGTTGAGGTATGTGACTCAAATCGTTCGCATCCGGAGGTCGGACATAAGTCCCTTGAAAATTTGCCCGAAAGGCGTCTTCGAGCTCTTCCCAACTTCCAATGGAGCTTTCGGGGAGGCCTTTGAGCCAGTGATGAGCTGGCCCTTTAAGCTTGAGGGGTAAGTACTTGATGGCGTGGAGATCATCTCCTCGAGCCATATGGATGTGAAGGATGTTGTCCTCAATCCAGACCCCAGGGTCTGTTGTCCTGTCGTATGCCTCTATGTTTACGGGCATGAATCCCTCTAGAAATTCATGGTCCAGCACCTCATCGGTGAAACATAGGGGGTGTGCGGCACCCCTATAGCTGGGTGTACCGCGTTGTTCGGATGTTTGCTGTGTTGCATTGTATGCTAGGGCGCGCTTGTGTGGTCCATAGATGGATCTTGTTGCGCTGTCCTTTGGGTGCGAGCCCTCGCATGGGTCGCGTATTGTCTTGTGAGCGGCGTTGTATGCCGCTCTGTGTTGGTAGAGGGGTCGTCTATCCGACCAGGTGCCTGCTTTGATATTTGGTTGTGGGGGGTCTGAGGCCTCCTCATCGAATTCGGGTAGCAGCTTCCGCTTTGGGTAGCTCTTGGAAGGGCGATTGTCGCCGTACCTTGCTGCAGTGTTGAGTATTTTACTCCATCTGATTTGGAGTGTGTCTTGCACGGCCTTGAGCCTTTGCTTCTACTTTTTAAGACTCCTCGCGGTGGCAACAAGCCTTTTACGGGCAGTCTGCTGCTCCGGGTGCCTGTCCGGTGTTATGTCGTCTGGACCATTATCCTTGATAGGATTTGTTTGTTCGGTTTGATTATCCGGATTGCCGTTGTCCGGCAGCAGTTCGCCCTGCTCCAGCACTGGGTCTGTATGATCGCAATTTTTGTCGAGGCGGGATTTGGGGCAGCGCTTGCGTCGCCGCTTTGACTGTTTTTCGAGGGAACAAGCCTTCGGTGCGTCCTTCTGCTCCTCGTCGTCATCTTTTGGTGCGTCCACCATGTATACGTCATATGACGAGGTGGCGTTCCAGGGCCCAATAGGCGCTGGTTCTTCATCGTCCCCTTCATCGGCGTCCATACCGTTGATGTCTTCAGAGTCGAAGTCGAGCATGTCAGTTAAATCATCGACAGTGGCTACAAAGTGGGTGGTGGGTGGGCATTGAATTTCTTCATCGTCCGAATGCCAACCTTGCTGACCGTAGTCTGGCCAGGGCTCTCCTGATAAAGAGAGAGACTTTAGTGTCTTCAGAATATCGCCGAAAGGCGAGTGCTGAAAGATGTCCGCGACAGTAAACTCCATAATCGGCACCCAATCGGATTCGATTGGTAGGGGCGCGGAGGGTTCGGAGTCCGGAGAGGAGTCCGGCTCCTTGGAGTCACGAGTATCGCAGAGTGCGGGGCTGGTGTTCGGCTCGATCGCCGTTGGGATTGCAGCCCCCGAGGCGGCGTCCAACCACCCATCCTTGATTGGCGCAGTTGGCTCCGAATTAAGGGTCGAAGCCGATGCGGGTGCGGTCGCCAGGGCACTGTTCGGTGGCAGAGCTAGATCATGCTCGTCGTGATAGCGCGGCGCGCTCGGCAGTGGCTCGAATCCGTCGAAGATCAAGTCCCCGCGGATGTCAGCCGTGTAGTTTAAGCTTCCAAATCTGACCTGACGGCCAGGGGCATAGTTTTCGATCTGCTCCAGATGGCCAAGTGAATCGGCCCGCAGTGCGAAGCTGCCGAAGACGAAGATCTGTCCAGGGAGGAAGGTCTCACCCTGGACTGCATCGCCATTGATGATCGTAGGAGCCATCAAGCCTGACGGCGACGACACAGAGGAACTCTCAATGAAAGCACCAATGTCGGTGTCAAAACCGGCGGATCTCGGGTAGGGGGTCCCGAACTGTGCGTCTAGGCCGGATGGTAACAGGAGGCAAGGGACACGAAGTTTTACCCAGGTTCGGGCCTCTCGATGGAGGTAAAACCCTACGTCCTTCTTGATTAATATTGATGATATGGGTAGTACAAGAGTAGATCTACCACGAGAGCGAAGAGGCTAAACCCTAGAAGCTAGCCTATGGTATGATTGTTGATGTGTATGTTGTCCTACGGACTAAAACCCTCCGGTTTATATAGACACCGGAGAGGGTTAGGGTTACACAAAGTCGGTTACAATGGTAGGAGATCTGCATATCCTTATCGCCAAGCTTGCCTTCCACACCAAGGAAAGTCCCTTCTGGACACGGGACGAAGTCTTCAATCTTGTATCTTCATAGTCCAGGAGTCCGGCCATCCGGACACCCCCTAATCCAGGACTCCCTCAGAGACCCTGGCCTTTAAGGTTGGCACCCTCTTGGCAGGGGCCTTCTTATGCAATCTAGGCTTTGTTGTAGCAGCAGTACCATATTCCTTCTTCAGGACTTCCTTCTTGGAGCTAACTTCCTCAGTGGCCACATAGTCCTCATCCTCAAAGTCTGAGGTTCTCTTCTTCCTTGATCTAGTGGCTACCTTGGGCAGGTTGCTTGGAGTGCTCCTGCTGCCATCATCATAGCTGCTTGAGGGACTAGTGCCCTCACTCATATGCACTTGCTCTTCTGATTTGTTCTGGCTATCACTCTGGTCAGACATTCTGGCAAGCAAACTGACAGCAGACCCTGTGAATGGATATAGATGAGTAGATTGGACGAGCATCACAAAGTGCAAAGTTTTTGCAAAACAGATGAGTCAAAAACTTAGTTTTAGTTCTCCACGGAAATCATTTCGGAACTACCGATTTTTTAAACTCGGTGACACTGAAGCAACTTTTGGAGTCTAAACTAGTGAACTCGGTCAGACCAAGTCATAGTTCGGTGGCTCTGAGATTGCTAGGGTTTGACAAAGAGTCGAACTCGGTCACACCGATTTGCATCTTTCGGTCAGACTGAAAAGTGCAAGTGCAATGGCCTAAGCCAAATCGGCGAGGCCGATTTCTACAACTCGGTCGGTCCGAGATGAGTTTGGCGGAAACCTAACCCTAAATTTTCGAATCAAACTTAATCTAATGAATGTTTTCGCTAGATAGATTGATCTCATACTTGGTAAAGAACATGGCATTGCATTGTGCTAAGAATCAGAGTAAGGAATTAGCACAAAAGATCAAACTCATACCCTAGTTTGGCGGTGAGTTGGCTACGGTGGCAATGGAGGGGTTGAATCCCGTTGACGGCGATGGAAACCAGTGGCGAGAGGTCGCTGGCGGTGAGAAGACGATCCGGAGACCCGAGGCGGCAGAGCAGGACACGCGCGGGCTAAGAGGTTTTGAAGAAATTTCCAAAATCTCACCCATGGGTATATATCCTGCCCCTGTCGGTGTGACCGAGTGGAACAACTCGGTGGCACCGAGATACAGAATCCCGAGCGATTACTGCAACTAGGTGTGACCAAAGACTTCAAATCAGTTGCATCGCAATTGAAAACCTAGATCAATTCACTGAACTTGGTGTGACCGAAGTGGATGAATCGGTCAGACCGAAATGCACAGAGAGGTTTTGGAAGTCTAAGTCTATGACAAATTGGGGACTCCAAGTGCATCTCACACAGAGTGGTTCAAATCTTACTTGATCAAACTTTGTGATGTAGCATGAATAGAGTTGGAGACGAGAAAAGCATAGATAGCTAGAGGGAGTTCTTAGGCATTCTTGTCCATCCATTTGGCAAAAGAGAAATAGCCTAACAATCAAAGCAACAAATGGATGTCCTTGAATGAGTAAAAAATATGCAATCAACGGGCTCACACAATAAAATGGCAAATGAAATATGTGGCAAAGCATGCACAAACACTCTAGCATCTATCAAGCAATTGGCGATGACTAGGTCATCTATATATGAGTATATTGACTTAGGAGTCAAATGAGAACATTTGATCATAGGTCATACTCATCGTTTAAGCACAAGTGGGGTTACCACTTTTACATAAAGCATTGTTGTGTTCACACCATTAGAGCTGCTTTAGCTCAATTGATTAGAGTAAAGCCCCCCTGGATATGATATCCCCCGAAGAGGGATGAACTAACCTTGGGTTTTGTCGATGATTACTTCATGTAGATGTTGAAGATGTGGATGCTCAATGTTGATGTAGATCATTCAGAGCAATCCATTGGAGTGAGTTGCACTTTCAGTACCTACACGGGTTAGTCCCACAAGGAACAAACAAGGATATCCATAGACATAGAGTGAAGTTCACATAATGTGATGTCCATGAAAGCATTAGGTTACCTTGTCCCTTGTCTTACCAACAAGAGGGTTTGTGACTCCTTGAACTAGTGCAAGATGTGAAAGTTGTTTGCACTTGTCCGTGCCAAAATGATATGAGTGAAGTATGTTGGCGGAGTGACCCTCAAGAACTCTCTAGTTCTTCTTCTTCGGGATCCACATCATCTTGATGGAAATCCTTGGAGTGGTAGTTGTACTTGATGAAGTAGAACTCGATGTAGTCTTGGGAACCCACTTGACCAAGGCCTTAGGAGTTTCTTCAAATGCATCAATCTCCTCTTGAAGTTTGTCCTTGCCCTTTTGCTTGTGGTCTTGTGGTGGAAGATCATCTTGAGCTTGTGTCCCTTGGAAGGAAGTAGGATCATACTTCTCTTGTTGAGGAACAAACTTCGTCTTCGGGTATTGATCTTCATCCCACTCAACTCCATTGGCATTGAACTTTTGTTCAAAACCAATACCTTGATTCTTCCGGTGCCTTCCTTTCTTGCGTACAATTTCCTCAAATTACTTACTTCCGGCAAGGATCTTGAAAACACCCTTCTCTATAATTCCCTTCAATAAGCTATTTTCTTGCTCAAGTGTAACTTGGCTAAGAGAATTATTAGTGGAATCAAGAGAACTACTAGAAGCAACAATATTGGATTTAACATGATTATTGTTTCTACTAGAGGAAGAATCTTTCTTACTCTTGTTGCTAGTTTTTACTTGTGGCATGTAAGTAGACAAGAGTAAACGCTTGGCAATGTAAGAAGAACTTTTCTTGCGAAGATCATCATTGATTGCCTTTAAGAACCCATGCACTTGCTCAAGCTTGAGCTTTTCAAAGCGTAGATTCTCATGAGTCTTTAAAAGTTCTCGATGATCTTCCAAGGTAGTTTCATGAGCGAACTTAAGAGTGTTTAGCTCTTTAGTTAGACGCTCAATCTCCTTCTTATCATCATCATTCGTTTTATCTAGACTAATGATACGTCTCCAACGTATCTATAATTTTTTTATTGTTCCATGCTATTATATTATCTGTTTTCGATATTAATGGGCTTTATTTACACTTTTATATTATTTTCGGGACTAACCTATTAACCGGAGGCCCAGCCCAAATTGTTGTTTTTTGCCTATTTCAGTGTTTCGTAAAAAAGGAATATCAAACGGAGTCCAAACGTAACGAAACCTTCGGGAACGTGATTTTCTCAATAAACATGATCTAGGAGACTTGGAGTGCAGTGTTTCGTAAAAAAGCAATATCAAACGGAGTCCAAACAGAATGAAACCTTTGGGAACGTGATTTTCTCAATAAACGTGATCCAGGAGACTTGGAGTGGACGTCAAGAAACAATCGAGGAGTCCACGAGGCAGGGGGGTGCGCCTACCCCCTGGGCGCACCCTCCACCCTCGTGGGCCCCTCGTTGCTCCACCGACCTAATTCTTCCTCCTATATATATCCACGTACCCCGAAAACATCCAGGAGCACTACGAAACCCTATTTCCACCGCCGCAACCTTTTGTACCCAAGAGATCCCATCTTGGGGCCATTTCCGGAGCTCCGCCGGAGGGGGCATTGATCACGGAGGGCCTCTACATCAACTCCATGGCCTCTCCGATGATGTGTGAGTAGTTTACTTCAGACCTACGGGTCCATAGCTAGTAGCTAGATGGCTTCATCTATCTCTCTCTGGATCTCAATACAAAGTTATCCTCGATTCTCTTCGAGATCTATTCGATGTAATCTTCTTTTGCGATGTGTTTGTCGAGATCCGATGAATTGTGGGTTTATGATCAAGTCTATCTATGAACAATATTTAAACTTCTCTGAATTCTTTTATGTATGATTGGTTTATCTTTGCAAGTCTCTTCGAATTATCAGTTTGGTTTGGCCTACTAGATTCATCTTTCTTGCAATGGGATAAGTGCTTATCTTTGGGTTCAATCTTGCGGTGCTCGATCCCAGTGGCAGAAAGGGAACCGACACGTATTGTATTGTTGCCATCGAGGATAAAAAGATGGGATTTACATCATATTGCATGAGTTTATCCCTCTACATCGTGTCATCTTGCTTAAGGCGTTACTCTGTTCTTACGAACTTAATACTCTAGATGCATGCTGGATAGCGGTCGATGTGTGGAGTAATAGTAGTAGATGCAGGGAGGAGTCGATCTACTTGTCGCGGACGTGATGCCTATATACATGATCACGCCTAGATATTCTCATAATTATTCGCTTTTCTATCAATTGCTCGACAGTAATTTGTTCACCCACCGTAATACTTATGCTATCTTGATAGAAGCCACTAGTGAAACCTATGGCCCCCGGGTCTATTTTCCATCATACTAGTCTCCCATCAAGAAGCTATTTCTGGCGTCATTTATTTTGCTTTATTTACTTGGAATCTATATCATAAAAATACCCAAAATATTTATCTTATTATTATCATCCTATCGGATCTCACTATTGCAAGTGGCCGTGAAGGGATTGATAACCCCTTTATCGCATTGGTTGCTAGGTTCTTATTTGTTTGTGTAGGTACGAGGTGACTCGCGCGTGGTCTCCTACTGGATTGATACCTTGGTTCTCAAAAACCGAGGGAAATACTTACGCTGCTTTACTGCATCACCATTTCCTCTTCAAGGGAAAACCAACACAGTGCTCAAGAGGTAGCAAGAAGGATTTGTGGCGACGTTGCTCGGGAGATCTACGCCAAGTAAAGACATACCAAGTACCCATCACAACTCTTATCCTTCACATTACATTATTTGCCATTTGCCTATCGTTTTCCTCTCCCCCACTTCACCCTTGCTGTTTTATTCGCCCCTTTTCTTTGCCTTTTTCCCGTATGTATCTTTGTTTGTGTTTCCTTGTGCCTTCCATTTTCTTGCATCTTTGCTTGCTAAAAATCTATTGATATGGATCCACTTAAAGTGTTTTACTTGGATCATATTCAATCCTTATGCGCTCATGCTGAAACCCCAACTAGCCTAGTTGATGGGAAATCTTTAGATGAGCATGCTCATTTTGTGCGTCACCATTTGTCTGAAAAAGGGACACTCTTATGGGATCAAATAAACAGATTGCTATGTTATGCTTGGAATCTTTGTGAAATTTGTGATCTTACTTGTTGCTCTTCGAACCCTAAAAAACACCTCCCCTACCTATGTGAGTTTAATGATAATGAAATCTTCTCTTCTTATGCAAAGGGTGTTCATAGTTACTACGATATCGAACAAATTGAAGAATTTTTTTGCTTTTAAGGGTGCTTATGAAGTTGCTTCTTTGTTTGAAAAGTATGACATTAATCTCTATGAATCTGAAAATCTTGACATACTTAAATAATGCTACGAAAACTATGCTCATAATGTCTATGTCAAAGAATTTATTGAAAGAATGACCGCTACTTCGGAAGAAAATAGTGATATGCATGAATCTATAGATAATTATGATTCCGATGATTTGATTGAAATATCCCTTGATGAACATGATGCTTGCTATTCTTGTGGCCATGATGCCAATATTTATGAAGATGAATTTGCTATAGTTCCTTATGTTAAACATTAGATCGTTGCTATTGCACCCATACTTGATAGTTCCTTCGATGAAAAGTGTGATTGCAATATTATAAATTCTCTTAATGTCAATTGTGTTAATGATATGCAAAACCCCAAGCTTGGGGATGCTAGTTTTGCTATGTCCACTACTTGTTGCAATGATCATGATTGGGGTGATTATTCTTTTGATCTTGAGAATTTATTTAAGCCCCATGATGAATATGAGATTGATAATAGTATTTGCAATAATACTGAAAGTGGGTTTGGAGAGGTCATGACTTTAGTTAATGTTAATCCCACTATTTTGGAAGAGTGTCAACTTTTCATATATGTGGATCTTGTTAAGAATATGTTTTGTGATAGCTATATTGTTGAATTTTCTTATGATCCTACATGTAATTATTATGAGAGAGGAAAATATGGTTGTAGAAATTTTCATGTTACTAAATTGCCTCTCGTTATGTTGAGATTGCTATTGTTTCATTCCGCTTCCTTGCATATGCTAGTTTTTGCTTGCCTTGATATTTTTTTGCCTATAAGATGCATATGCATAGGAAGTATGTTAGACTTAGATGTGTTTGTCACATGTTTCATGATGCTCTATTTGTCTCAATTATTATCTTCCGTGTGAGCATCGTTGAAATATTATGCCTAGCTAGCAGCGTTAAACGATAGCGCTTGTTGGGAGGCAACCCAATTTTATTTTTATTCCTTGCTTTTTGTTCCTGTTTAGTAATAAATAATTTATCTAGCCTATGTTTTTGTTGTGTTTTTGTGTTTAATTAGTGTTTGTGCCAAGTAGAACCATTAGGAAGACTTGGGGAAAGTCCTTTTGATCTTGCTGTAAAAAACAGAAACTTTAGCGCTCACGAGAATAGCTACCATTTTTTATTGCAGAGTGATATTTAGTTAATTCTTTTTGCAGATGATTAAGATAAATTCCTGACGTCAAGAAATTTATTTTAGAATTTTTGGGGTTCCAGAAGTTTGCGTTAGCTACAGATTACTACAGACTATTCTGTTTTTGACAGATTCTGTTTTTCGTGTGTTGTTTGCTTATTTTGATGAATCTATGGCTAGTAATAGAGTTTATAAACCATAGAAAAGTTGGAATACAGTAGGTTTAACACCAATATAAATCAAGAATGAGTTCATTATAGTACCTTGAAGTGGTGGTTTTTTTTCTTTCGCTAACGGAGCTCACGATATTTTCTATTTTGAGTTTTGTGTTGTGAAGTTTTCAAGTTTTGGGTAAAGATCTGATGGATTATGGAACAAGGAGTGGAAAGAGCCTAAGCTTGGGGATGCCCAAGTCACCCCAAGGTAAAATGCAAGGACACCAAAAATCCTAAGCTTGGGGATGCCCCGGAAGGCATCCCCTCTTTCGTCTTTGTTTATTGGTAACTTTACTTGGAGCTATGTTTTTATTCGCCACATGATATGTGTTTTGCTTGGAGCGTCTTGTATGATTTGAGTCTTTTCTTTTTAGTTTACCACAATCATCCTTGCTGTACACACCTTTTGGGAGAGACGCACATGAATGGGAATTTATTAGAATACTCGATGTGCTTCACTTATATCTTTTGAGCTATATAGTTTTTGCTCTAGTGCTTCACTTATATCTTTTAGAGCACGGTGGTGGTTTCATTTTATAGAAATAATTGATCTCTCATGCTTCACTTATATTATTTTGCGATTCCTTTAGAACAACATGGCAATTTGCTTTTAGGAATAAAAAAACTTTCATATAAGTGCATTGAATACTATGAGAAGTTTGATACTTGATAATTGTTTTGAGATATGGAGATGCTGATATTAGAGTCATGCTAGGTGACACAACAGAAATCAGGTTCTTTGCTGTGCGCCATGGCGGACGGCAAACATCTTTGTCGTCCACTAGCGGATGACAAACTATCTGGATGAATGACTGCCAGCAAAGGCATTCTTTGCTGTCCGCTTCTTAGACACAGACGGCAAAGGATTATGCTATCCGCCATCCGAGACCAGCAGACAGCAAAGACAGCTGACGGCAGTGCAGTGGCATGAGAGCCGTTAGGGGGTTAATGGAGCTCTTTGCTATCTGCCAGCGGACGGCAAAGGGTCAAAGATCTTTGCCGTCTTCTGGCAGACGGCAAAGAGCCCAGCTAGGCAGCACTAGGAAGCTGCCACGTGTCCAGATATGTCGTCCGCCAGCAAACGGCAAAGATGTTTGAATCATTGCCGTCTGCTGGCCGACGGCATAGCTGGTCACTTTGCCGTCCGCCAGTAGACGGCAAAATGACCAAATAGGAAGCCAGTGTTCCCAGTTTGCACAGGTGACTACCACGTGTCCTCTTTGCCTTCTGCTAGCAGACGGCAAAGAGGCTATATATCCCCTATTTTTATTTAAATCCCTTTAATTAGACATGGTTTCAAACATAGATATACATGCATACATATCCATCATATCCAACAGCATGTCCAACAACATATTTCATCCAATCCAACAACATAGTTCAACAAAGTCCAACATATCCATATATACATAACCAGAAACAAGTTTCCAACAACATATCCATATAGACATACATATCCAAACAAGTTTTCATAAACAACAAGGAAGCACCACAAGAATAGTACACTCCATGAATCCAAGCTTCCTCATGTAAAGCAAATCTACAAATTGGGAAAGATGAAAGTTAGAAGAAGAAGAAGAAGACTACTTAGAACAAGAAGAAGATTTTATCTTATTCTTCTTCTAACTAAGGTAGGTAAAAATGTCATTTTATTGCTAAGCTAGGTAAAAATGCTAAGTGTAGGTCATTTTAGAGCTAAGGTAGGTAAATAGGTCATTTTGGAGCTTAGTAAGGTTATTATGTCATTTTCGAGGAAAATAAGCTAAGTCTATATCATTTTGGAGCTAACAAAGATTATCATGCCATTTTTTACCTAAGTATGCTAAGTATGTCATAAATGAACTGAATAAGCTAAGTATGGCTCATTTTTTTATCTAACTTAGGTAATTATGCCATTTAGGAGGAAAATAAGCTAAGTATCCATTTGTAAAGAAAAACACTAGAGAAAACTTACCCTAATCACAAAAATGTGATGAAGATCGCAACAAAGGTAACAACTGATCCAATGGCATAATGATACCAAGCCTCATTATCAATGGCATGTTTTCTAATCTTCTTAAGCTTCAGGCGCATTGCATCCATCTTCAAGCGCATGGCATTCATCTTCATCTTGTGATCATCGATGACATCGGCAACATACAACTCCAATGTCATCTTCTCTTCTTCAATTCTTTTAATTTTTTCTTTCAAATACTCATTTTCTTTTTCAACTAAATTTAACTTCTCGACAAGAGGGTCCGTTTCAAATTCTGGTTCACATACCTCCTAGATTAAAATATCTCGATGTCAACTTGATGGCCATAATTGTCATAAATGTGAAATGCAACAAATAGTTATGAAAGAGAATTTACCACATCCGAATCATAAAGCGGGCGAGGGCCGACCGAGACGGACATCAAGACCATGGCACTATGTATGAGAAACAATCATACAAAGTAAGAAAATTATAAATACCAACTATATAAAACATACAATCATACAAATAATTATATAAGTCAAGTACAACGTAAAAATTGAATACCTAATAATCACTATCGGTAATGATGTGCTCTTCATCATCATTAATAAAAGCATCATCATCATCACTATCGGTAATGACGTGCTCATCAACATCATTAATAAATGCATCATCATGTGGAAGGCCACCTGTAATCGTTCAAGCATTGACATGTCATCTGCAGTAGTAACTTCTTCTTCCGGCTCTTCTTATTCCGGCTCAGGGGTGAAGTCGGATTCACTATCATTGTCTACTTCAATGTTCTGGGGTGGAGTAGAGCGGTTCTTGAAATGTTTTTTGGAAAGACGTGTTTCTTGGAAGAATTCTCCTTCGTCATATGTGTCTTTGTTAATGTGAGTTTCATAATCCTTTTCATTGGGGGGAGGTGGTCTAACACGTGGCGGCACTTCATAAACGACGTCCCAACCACTGAGATTTGGATCACTTTGACAGGCCCATGGTAGATAGAAAACTTGGGTTGCCCGTTGAGCCATAATATAGACATCAGGAACATCCAAATGGGTGCTTTGTTTCATTTCGACTAGCCCTATATGTTCATGAGTCCTTCTAGTCTCCCTCGGCTGGAACCAATAAAATTTGGAGACGACGACGTTTGGTGGGTTTTCACCATAGAATTCAAGTTCATAAATTGCTTCAACTCTTCCATAATACTCGACACCTCCTTCGCCGATAGCAGAGACACAATAGTTTGTAGACTTTCGGTCGTCCATAGATAGCTCTTTGCCATAGGTACGAAAGCGATACCCGTTGATGTCGTATTTGTCAAATGAACGGACCTTATAGTCAAAACCATTAGCTACTTGTCTCAATTCGGCATTCATAATCTCTGAATTAGCCTACAAGTTTAATACGAAAGGATTGTTGCATTAGTCGCAAATTAGCCAAAGAAAAGATAGGGTCTAATGGAAATTACCGTTTTTTTGAACCAAGAGATGAAACCGGGAAATGCGGCTCTTTGTTTTGCCAGAAGCTCATACTCTTCGACGGAATCCTTTTGGATCACCAATCCATACGAGAATATGGCGACGTATTGACTACATCAAATATCCAGGAATAAGAGAAGTTCAAAGGAATTAGAAGTTGTGAAACAATGTACCGAGATCTTACTCGATGTACGGCCGCACTTATGTTAGGTTGTTGAAGAGATACAACGAAATGGTCCACCATTCTTCAACATCCAACCTTACTGGTTTCCAACCACTGGCTGGTGCGAGATTCCCTTTGAATAGGCTGAGGTCGGATTGACCCATTTGAGGTTTGTCAGCATTGTACTGAGGCTTCGGATTATGCAAATGACGATTTTTGTCTTCGTAGTGTGCGGTCACAAAGTTTGCCGCCTCCTCAGTGATGAATGCCTACGCCATCGATGCTTCTATTCTATGTTTATTTTTACATTTTGCTCAAAGCGTCTTCTCGATCCTCTTAGTTGAGTAGCACCAACGATTTTGCACGCCCCCCCAATCGTGCCTCGGTCGGGAGATGCAAAATCAAGTGTTGCATTGGATTAAAGAAGCTTGGTGAAAAGATCTTCTCTAACATGCAGATCAACTCCGGCGCCAACTGTTCCATTTCTTCTAGGAGGCCAGGCGATAGTTCTTTCGCACAAAGAACACTGAAGAAATAGCTCAGTTCTGCCAGTACTAGCCATTCATCCTCAGGGATGAAGCCATACAACATCATCGGCATTATCCGCTCAATCCATATGTGCCAATCATGACTTTTTAGACCAAATATTTTCAATTTTTGAAGAATAGCTCCCCTCTTTAGATTTGCTGCATACCCATCGGGGAACATCAACTGCATTTTCACCCACAAAATAATTTCCTTCATAGCTGGCCTTCCAAGATTGAACCATGCCTTTCTCTACGTCCAGTTGATCCCCTTTCCTTTTGGTTCTTTCATGTTTTGTAACGGTCTATCACATAGCTCCTCTTGATCGACTCTAGCCTTAGTATTATCCTTTGACTTCCCCTCTATGCCGAACAATGTACCAAAAATGGCTTTGGTGATATTCTTTTCAGTGTGCATCACGTCGATGTTGTGTGGGCAAAGGAGGTCTTTGAAGTAAGGCAGATCCCAGAAGCATGTCTTGTAAGTCCAGGCATGTTCCTTATTATACCCCTTGAAATACACTGGACGCTCTAGATCTGGCTCAAGAGCGTTTAACTGATCTAGGGTCTGTTGGCCTGTCAACGCAGGTGGTGCAGAGTGTTTGACAACTCTACCTTTGATGAAGTTCTTCTTGTCTTTCCTGAACTTATGGCCAGGATGTAGAAACGGTCTATGTAAGTCGAAGCAACTATATATACTTGCGCCCTGCCGTCAGCCAATGAAACTCAAGAGCTCCCTTGCATGTGGGGCACGGTAACCTTCCATGCACACACCAACCAATGAATAGCGCATACGCCGGCAAGTCATGCATCGAGTACATGTACCAGGCACGCATTATGAAGTTTTGTTTGCTAAAGGCGTCATATGTGTTGAACCCATTATCCCAAGCTTCTTGCAATTTGTCCTTAAGCGGCTGCATGTACACATTCATATTCTTCCCTGGATAGTTGGGCCCTGGAATTATCAACGTCAAGAAAATATTCTTTCATTGCATAATCTGCCCGGGGGGGAGATTGAGTGGAATGACAAACATGGGCCAATAGTTGTATGAGGCTGCCATCTAACCAAACACACTGAACTCATCTGTGCTGAAGGCGACTCGAGGATGCCTTGGATCTGCCATTTTTTCCTTATGTAATGCATCGAAGCGCTTCCACGCTTCACCAACCGATGTGTGCACCATCATCACATTCCCATCTGCATCAAGTTTGGTTCTTTTTCCCGATTTGTGCCATGTCATTTGTCTGGCCGTCTCTTCGACCATGAAAAGACGTTGAAGTCTTGGTACGATTGGCATATACCGAAGAACATTAACAGGTCTTTTGGTCTGCATCTTCTCACCCACATCGTTGTCTACCATAGCATACCTGGAAGAATGGCAAATGGGACAATAGTTCAAGTCCTCATACTGAAGCCTAAATAAGACACATCCTTTCTCACAGGCATGTATCTTCTCATAGGGCATCTTAAGAGCATGGAGGATTTTGTCTGACTGGTACATGTTTGGAGGTAGCACATGGCCTTTGTGTAGAAATCATCCGAATACTATCATCATCGCGTCGTAGCATTCTCTGCCCAAGTTGAATTGAGCCTTCAAAGCCATTATTTGTGAGATGGCATCCAGCTGACAAAGCTCAGTGTGCTCGTGGAGAGGATGTTTTGAGGACTCCAACATTTTAGTGAAGGCCTTTGTAGATTCCTCCATCTCCTTGTTCGAGTCCCAAGCATCGTCAAAGTCTTGCACCATGTCTGCGGTCCCGGTACCATGCTCGTCGGTGCGACGATGAACCTCGGCTCTGGCACATTGGGCAGACTCGCCATGTAATGTCTAGACCGTGTAACCAGGCATAAAACCAAACTTCTGCAGGTCTTTACTCATATGAAGCTCGTCCCTCTTTTTATAGTTGTCGCAATGGGCATAGGGGCACCAGCTAAATTCCTGGCCATTTGCAAATGTGGCTCTAACAAACCCCTTGGTTTTTGATAACCATTCCTCGGTCCAAACTTTCTGACTAGTGTAACCGGTGTACATCCATCCACGATCACTCGTATTGACTTCCTACTAGACACACAAGAAATATATACATAATTAAGCAAACTATATCCATCAGTTAATGGAGTTTGTCACTTTTATTACGTCCATGCAACCTACATGCTAATAGGTAAAGATAGGTCCTAATCCCACCCGAGTATGTGTAGATCGGGTTTGTTTTCCCATGCTCTGCTCTGGATCCGACGCAAAATTTTGGCAGCACCTCCCCATTGTTCTCCTGATACACATCTCGGCAATAAGCAGAGAGAATGTGCACCCCGAGAACAACAGGGAGGCACTGACGAAATTCTGCATCAGATCTGGAGCTGAGCATATGGGAAAACGAACCCAATCTACACATACTCGGGCTGTCCATGGATAACATTGGACAATTCGAAAGAATCACGATTATAAATATGCAAATGCATGCATATTTACAGATGTAACCCTTTCGAACGGGAGACGCATAGTGGTTACGCATACTGGTGATTGACACCTATAGCTAGCAAGTTTCATCGGGAGATGTCATTTGTGCTCACCAACAAACGCAGGGGCGGAGTTCGTTGAACACTAGACCCACGCAGCGATGAAATAATTGTACATCTAAATCCAAAGATGAGTAACATAGCGACCCCCTAACCCGCTCGTCCCCGGGTAAACTAAATAGCAACTACCATCGGTGCAAGTTACATGAGGCGGTCAGCGTTGAACACTAGATCCACATCCCACAAGTGAAGCCAGCGTCCGGCGTCCCACAACAATAGTTCTGGTGGCCGATGACGGCTGAACACCTTGGCTAATTTGTCTGGCAGCCTCTGCGATGAGGATTAAACCCAAGTTTTGAAATTCCAAACAACCAAACCGACTTGAGTCAGTTTGGGTGTTTCAAGTTTCAACACTTGCCTTTTAATCGTCATTCCAGAGGCTACCAGACAAATTCGCAATGGTGTTCGACCGCCATCGACGCCGAGAATAGTTGCTTTGGGACGCCGAACGTCGGCGTCACTTGTGGGACATGGATGTAGTATTCGACACTGACGGCCACATGTACCTCGCACCGACGATACTTGCTATTTAGGGTTCCATCGACACCGAGGAACCCCCTAACCCGCTCATCCCCGGGCGCCCTCTTTTCCTACTTCTTTTTTTCATCTTCAACTTCTACTTCTTTTTTTCATCTTCTTCTTCTTCTTCTACTACTACTTATTATTCTTTCTTCTTCTTCTTCTTCTTCTTCTTCTTCTTCTTCTTCCTCTTCTTTTTTTTCTTTTTTTTCATCTTTCTTGATTATTCTTAAAAACAGGAAAAAACCCTAAATAAAACTATAAACTAAATGTAACCTAAAATAAACTAAATTAACCTAAACTAACCTAAACTAAACTAAATAAACTAAACTATCCTAAACTAAAGAAATATAAATTAAATCTAAAAAAACAAAAAAAACTCACCACGATGAAGGGCGGGGCGGCGGCGGGGCAGGGTCGGGCG
>NC_041386.1:525648294-525668626 GCF_002162155.2 Triticum dicoccoides | reverse complement strand
AGGAGTTGGGGTCGGGGCGGCTCGGGGGCGGGCGTGGCCCCTTATCTGATAGGTCACAGCTCTTTGCCGTCTGCCAGTAGACGGCAAAGAGCGTACCTAGTGGGGTGGGGCCGGGGGGGGGGACTGGCGAACTAACGGCCATCTTCTTTACCGTCTGCTGGCGGATGGCAAAGATGTTTTGCCGTCAGCTGATGTCTACTACACAACCTTCTTCTTGTAGATGTTGTTGGGCCTCCAAGTGCAGAGGTTTGTAGGACAGTAGAAAATTTCCCTCAAGTGGATGACCTAAGGTTTATGAATCCGTAGGAGGGGTAGGATGAAGATGGTCTCTCTCAAGCAACCCTGCAACCAAATAACAAAGAGTCTCTTGTGTCCCCAACACACCCAATACAATGGTAAATTGTATAGGTGCACTAGTTCAGCGAAGAGATGGTGATACAAGTGGTATATGGATAGTAGATAAAGGTATTTGTAATCTGAAATAATAAAAACAGCAAGGTAACGAATGAAGAAAGTGAGCGTAAACGGTATTGCAATGATAGAAAACAAGGCCTAGGGTTCATACTTTCACAAGTGTAAGTTCCCTAAACAATACTAACATAATTGGATCACATAACTATCCCTCAACATGCAACAAAGAATCACTCCAAAGTCACTAATAGCGGAGAACGAACGAAGAGAATATGGTAGGGTACGAAACCACCTCAAAGTTATTCTTTCCAATCAATCCGTTGGGCTATTCCTATAAGTGTCACAAACAGCCCTAGAGTTCATACTAGAATAACACCTTAAGACACAAATCAATCAAAACCCTAATGTCACCTAGATACTCCAATGTCACCACAAGTATCTCTGGGCATGATTATACGATATGCATCACACAATCTCAATTCATCTATTCAACCAACACATAGAACCTCAAAGAGTGCCCCAAAGTTCTACCGGAGAATCCCGACGAAAACGTGTGCCAACACCTATGCATAGGTTCATGGGCGGAACCCGCAAGTTGATCACCAAAACATACATCAAGTGAATCACGTGATATCCCATTGTCACCACAGATATCCACGGCAAGACATACATCAAGTGTTCTCAAATCTTTAAAGACTCAATCCGATAAGATTACTTCACAGGGGAAACTCAATTCATTACATGAGAGAAGAGGGAGAGGAGAAACATAGGATCCAACTATAATAGCAAAGCTCGCGATACATCAAGATCGTGCCAAATCAAGAACACGAGAGAGAGAGAGAGAGAGAGAGAGATCAAACACATAGCTACTGGTACATACCCTCAGCCCCGAGGGAGAACTACTCCCTCCTCGTCATGGAGAGCACCGGGATGATGAAGATGGCCACCGGTGAGGGCTCCCCCCTCCGGCAGGGTGCCGGAACAGGGTCCCGATTGACTTTTGGTGGCTACGGAGGCTTTTGGCGGCGGAACTCCCGATCTATCTTGCGTTCTGGAAGTTTTAGGTCACGTGGGTATATATGGTTGCAGGGAGGACGTCGGAGGAGCCACAGGGGTCCCACGAGATAGGGGGCGCGCCCTAGGGGGGGCACCCCCCACCCTCATGAGCACCTCATGTCTCCCCTGACGTGGGGTCCAAGTTCATCAGGTGTGTTTCCTTCCAAAAATAACTTCTCCAGTTGATTTCGTTCTGTTTCGACTCCGTCTGATATTCCTTTTCTTCAAAACACTGAAATAGGCATAAAACAGCAAATCTGGGCTGGGCCTCCGGTTAATAGGTTAGTCCCAAAAATAATATAAAAGTGGAAAATAAAGCCCAATATTGCCCAAAACAGTAGATAATATAGCATGGAGCAATCAAAAATTATAGATACGTTGGAGACGTATCAAGCATCCCCAAGCTTAATTCCTGCTTGTCCTCGAGTAGGTAAATGGTAAAAAAAGAATTTTTGATGCAGAGTGCTACTTGGCATAATTTCAATGTAATTCTTCCTACTTGTGATATGAATATTCAGATCCATAAGATTCAAGACAGAAGTTCATATTGACATAAAAACAATAATACTTCAAGCATACTAACAAAGCAATTATGTCTTCTCAAAATAACATGGCCAAAGCAAGTTATCCCTACAAAATCATATAGTCTGGCTATGCTCCATCTTCACCACACAAAATATCTAAATCATGCACAACCCCGATGACAAGCCAAGCAATTGTTTCATACTTTTGATGTTCTCAAACTTTTTCAATCTTCACGAAATATATGAGCGTGAGCCATGGACATAGCACTATAGGTGGAATAGAATGGTGGTTGTGGAGAAGACAAAAAGGGAGAAGATAGTCTCACAGCAACTAGGCGTATCAACGGGCTATGGAGATGCCCATCAATAGATATCAATGTGAGTGAGTAGGGATTTCCATGCAACGAATGCACTAGAGCTATAAGTGTATGAAAGCTCAACAAAAGAAACTAGTGGGTGTGCATCCAACTTGCTTGCTCACGAAGACCTAGGGCAATTTGAGGAAGCCCATCATTGGAATATACAAGCCAAGTTCTATAATGTAAAATTCCCACTAGTATATGAAAGTGACAACATATGAGACTCTCTATATGAAGAACGTGGTGCTACTTTGAAGCACAATATATGAGACTCGCTATATCATGGTGCTACTTTGAAGCACAAGTGTGGAAAAAGGATAGTAGCATTGCCCATTTTTATTTATTTCCTTTTTTATTTGGCCTTTCCTTTTTTATTTGGCCTTTCCTTTTTTTGGCCTTTCCCTTTTTTTGGCGTTTTTATGGGACAATGCTCTATTGAATGGTGATCATCACACTTCTATTTATTTACAACTCAAGAATTACAACTCGATACTAGAACAAAGATGACTCTATATGAATGCCTCCGGTGGTGTACCGGGATATGCAATGAATCAAGAGTGACATGTATGAAATAATTATGAATGGCGGCTTTGCCACAAATACAATGTCAACTACATGATCATGCAAAGCAATATGACAATGATGAAGCGTGTCATAATAAATGGAACGGTGGAAAGTTGCATGGCAATATATCTTGGAATGGCTATGGAAATGCCATAATAGGTAGGTATGGTGGCTGTTTTGAGGAAGGTATATGGTGGGTTTATGATACCGGCGGAAGTTGCGCGGTACTAGAGAGGCTAGAAAAGGTGGAAGGGTGAGAGTGTGTATAATCCATGGACTCAACATTAGTCATAAAGAACTCACATACTTATTGCAAAAATCAATTAGTTATCGAAACAAAGTAATATGCGCATGCTCCTAGGGGGATAGATTGGTAGGAAAAGACCATCGCTCGTCCCCGACCGCCACTCATAAGGAGGACAATCAATAAACACCTCATGCTCCGACTTCGTTACATAACGGTTCACCATACGTGCATGCAACGGGAATCACAAACTTCAACACAAGTATCTCTCAAATTCATAACCACTCAACTAGCATGACTCTAATATCACCATCTCCATATCTCAAAACTATATCCAAGCATCAAACTTCTCTTAGTATTCAACACACTCATAAGAGAGTTTTTATTATTCTTGAATACCTAGCATATTAGGATTTTAAGAAAATTACCATGTTATTTAAGACTCTCAAAATAATATAAGTGAAGCATGAGAGTTCATCTATTTCTTCAAAATAAAACTACCACCATGCTCTAAAAGATATAAGTGAAGCACTAGAGCAAATGACAAACTACTCCGAAAGATATAAGTGAAGATCAATGAGTAGTCAAATAATTATGCAACTATGTGAAGACTCTCTATCATTTAATAATTTCAGATCTTGGTGTTTTATTCAAAAAGCAAGAAAAACCTAAAAAAATAAATTGATGCTCCAAGCAAAACACATATCATGTGGTGAATAAAAATATAGCTCCAAGTAAAGTTACCGATGAACGAAGACGAAAGAGGGGATGCCTTCCAGGGCATCCCCAAGCTTAGGCTCTTGGTTGTCCTTGAATATTACCTAGGGGTGCCTTGGGCATCCCCAAGCTTAGGCTCTTGCCACTCCTTATTCCATGGTCCATCGAATCCTTACCCAAAACTTGAAAACTTCACAACACAAAACTTAACAGAAAACTCGTAAGCTCCGTTAGTATAAGAAAATAAATCACCACTTCAAGGTACTGTAATGTACTCATTCTTTATTTATATTGGTGTTAAACCTACTGTATTCCAACTTCTCTATGGTTTATAAACTATTTTACTAGCCATAGATTCATCAAAATAAGTAAACAACACATGAAAAACAGAATCTGTCAAAAACAGAACAGTCTGTAGTAATCTGGATCAAACGTATACTTCTGGAACTCATAAAATTCTCAAATAAATTGCTGGACATGAGGAATTTATCTATTAATCATCTTCAAAAGTAATTAACTAAATAGCACTCTCCAAATAAAAATTTCAGCAATTCTCGTGAGCGCTTAAGTTTCTATTTTTGACAGCATGATCAACAAGACTTTCCCCAAGTCTTCCCAAAGGTTCTACTTGGCACAAACATTAATTAAAAGCATAAAACCACATATAAGCATAGGCTAGATGAATTATTTATTACTAAACAGGAGCGAAAATCAAGGAATAAAAATAAAATAGGGTTGCCTCCCAACAAGCGCTATCGTTTAACGCCCCTAGCTAGGCATGATGATTTCAATGATGCTCATATAAAAGATAAGAATTGAAACATAAAGAGAGCATCATTAAGAATATGACTAGCACATTTAAGTCTAACATACTTCCTATGCATAGGGATTTTGTGAGCAAACAACTTATGGGAGCAATAATCAACTTGCATAGGAAGGTAAAACATGCATAACTTCGAAACTTTAAGCACATAGAGAGGAAACTTGGTATTATTACAATTCCTACAAGCATATATTCCTCCCTCATAATAATTTTCAGTAGCATCATGAATGAATTCAACAATATAACCAGAACTTAAAGAATTCTTTTCATGATCTACAAGCATAGACAATTTACTACTCTCCACATAAGCAAAATTCTTATCATGAATAATAGTGGGAGCAAACTCAACAAAATAACTATCATGTGATTGAAAATTAAGATCAAGATGACAAGGTTCATTGTTATTATTGTTCTTTAAATCATATGTGTCATCACCATAATCATCGTAGATCGGAGGCATGCTTTCATCATAATAAATTTGCTCATCAAAACTTGGGGGACAAAAAATATCATCTTCATCAAACATAGCTTACCCAAACTTGTGGCTTTCCATATCATTAGCATCATGGATATTCAAAGAATTTGTACTAACAACATTGCAATCATGCTCATCATTCAAATATTTAGTGCCAAACATTTTATAGATTTCTTCTTCTAGCACTTGAGCACAATTTTCCTTTCCATCATAGTCACGAAAGATATGAAAAAGGTGAAGCGTCTGAGACAAACTCAATTCCATTTTTTGTAATTTTCTTTTATAGACTAAACTAGTGATAAAACAAGAAACTAAAGGACTCGATTGCAAGATCTAAAGATATACCTTCAAGCACTCACCTCCCCGGCAACGGCGCCAGAAAAGAGCTTGATGTCTACTACACAACCTTCTTCTGGTAGACGTTGTTGGGCCTCCAAGTGCAGAGGTTTGTAGGACAGTAGAAAATTTCCCTCAAGTGGATAACCTAAGGTTTATCAGTCCGTAGGAGGCGTAGGATGAAGATGGTCTCTCTCAAGCAACCCTGCAACCAAATAACAAAGAGTCTCTTGTGTCCCCAACACACCCAATACAATGGTAAATTGTATAGGTGCACTAGTTCGGCGAAGAGATGGTGATACAAGTGGTATATGGATAGTAGATAAAGGTATTTGTAATCTGAAATAATAAAAACAGCAAGGTAACGAATGATAAAAGTGAGCGTAAATGGTATTGCAATGATAGAAAACAAGGCCTAGAGTTCATACTTTCACTAGTGTAAGTTCCCTCAACAATACTAACATAATTGGATCACATAACTTCCCTCAACATGCAACAAAGAGTCACTCCAAAGTCACTAATAGCGGAGAACGAACGAAGAGATTATGGTAGGGTACGAAACCACCTCAAAGTTATTCTTTCCAATCAATCCGTTGGGCTATTCCTATAAGTGTGACAAACAGCCCTAGAGTTCGTACTAGAATAACACCTTAAGACACAAATCAATCAAAACCCTAATGTCACCTAGATACTCCAATGTCACCACAAGTATCCATGGGCATGATTATACGATATGCATCACACAATCTCAATTCATCTATTCAACCAACACATAGAACCGCAAAGAGTGCTCCAAAGTTCTACCGGAGAATCCCGACGAAAACGTGTGCCAACACCTATGCATAGGTTCATGGGAGAAACCCACAAGTTGATCACCAAAACATACATCAAGTGAATCACGTGATATCCCATTGTCACCACAGATATCCACGGCAAGATATACATCAAGTGTTCTCAAATCTTTAAAGACTCAATCCGATAAGATTACTTCACAGGGGAAAATCAATTCATTACATGAGAGAAGAGGGGGAGGAGAAACATAGGATCCAACAATAGTAGCAAAGCTCGCGATACATCAAGATCACGCCAAATCAAGAACACGAGAGAGAGAGAGAGAGAGAGATCAAACACATAGCTACTGGTACATACCCTCAGCCCCGAGGGAGAACTACTCCCTCCTTGTCATGGAAGGCACCGGGATGATGAAGATGGCCACCGGTGAGGGTTCCCCCCTCCGGCAGGGTGCCGGAACAGGGTCCCGATTGACTTTTGGTGGCTACAGATGCTTCTGGCGTCGGAACTCCCGATCTATCTTGCGTTCTGGAAGTTTTAGGTCACGTGGGTATATATGGGTGTAGGGAGGACGTCGGAGGAGCCACAGGGGTCCCACGAGACAGGGGTCGCGCCCTAGGGGGGGCGCCCCCCACCCTCGTGAGCACCTCGTGTCTCCCCTGACGTGGGGTCCAAGTTCATCAGGTGTGTTTCCTTCCAAAAATAACTTCTCTAGTTGATTTCGTTCCGTTTTGACTCCGTCTGATATTCCTTCTCTTCAAAACACTGAAATAGGCATAAAACAACAAATCTGGGCTGGGCCTCCGGTTAATAGGTTAGTCCCAAAAATAATATAAAAGTGGAAAATAAAGCCCAATATTGCCCAAAACTGTAGATAATATAGCATGGAGCAATCAAAAATTATAGATACGTTGGAGACGTATCATCAGCCAGCAGACGGCAAACAAGATGGCCGTTAGTTCGCCCCGGTACGCCCGCCATCCACCCCGTTTGCCGTCAGCTACCAGACGACAAAGATATGCAGATGGCAAAGCCATCCTTTGCCGGCCGTTGTCTCTTTGCCGTCAGTTTTCCGGTATTTGATGACAAAGCCTTTCTTTGCCATCAGCTAGCGGACGGCAAAGAAGTGGCAGACGGCAAAGAAGTGGATTCCAGTAGTGCGAGTAGTTGTGAATTTCAGAAATATTTGTGTTGAAGTTTGTGATTCTCGTAGCATGCACGTATGGTGAACCGTTATGTGATGAAGTCGGAGCATGATTTATTTATTGATTGCCTTCCTTATGAGTGGTGGTCGGGGACGAGCGATGGTCTTTTCCTACCAATCTATCCCCCTAGGAGCATGCGTGTAGTACTTTGTTTTGATAACTAATAGATTTTTGCAATAAGTATGTGAGTTATTTATGACTAATGTTGAGTCCATGGATTATACGCACTCTCACCCTTCCACCATTGCTAGCCTCTCTAGTACCGCGCAACTTTCGCCGGTACCATAAACCCAACATATACCTTACTCAAAACAACCACCATACCTACCTATTATGGCATTTTCATAGCCATTCCGAGATATATTGCCATGCAACTTTCCGCCGTTCCGTTTGGTATGACACGCTTCATCATTGTCATATTGCCATGCATGATCATGTAGTTGACATCGTATTTATGGCAAAGCCACTGTTCATAATTCTTTTATACATGTCACTCATGAATCATTGCATATCCCGGTACACCGCCGGAGGCATTCACATAGAGTCATATTTTGTTCTAAGTATTGAGTTGTAATTCTTGAGTTGTAAGTAAAAAGAAGTGTGATGATCATCATTATTAGAGCATTGTCCCAGTGAGGAAAGGATGATAGATACTATGATTCCCCCACAAGTCGGGATGAGACTCCGGACGAAAAAAAAGAAAAGATGCCAAAATAAAAAAAAGAGAGAGAAAGAAGGCCCAGATAAAAAAATGAGAGATAAAGAGAGAAGGGACAATGTTACTATCCTTATACCACACTTGTGCTTCAAAGTAGCACCAAGATCTTCATGATAGGGAGTCTCCTATGTTGTCACTTTCATATACTAGGGGAATTTTACATTATAGAACTTGGCTTGTATATTCCAATGATGGGCTTCCTCAAATTGCCCTAGGTCTTCGTGAGCAAGCAAGCTGGATGAACACCCACTTAGGTTCTTTTATTGAGCTTTCATACACTTATAGTTGTAGTGCATCTGTTGCATGGAAATCCCTACTCACTCACATTGATATCTATTAATGGGCATCTCCATAGCCCGTTGATATGCCTAGTAGATGTGAGACTATCTTCTCCTTTTTGTCTTATCCACAATCGTCATTCTATTCCACATACAGTGCTCTGTCCATGGCTCACGCTCATATATTGCGTGAAGATTGAAAAAGTTTGAGAACATCAAAAGTATGAAACAATTGCTTGGCTTGTCATCGGGGTTGTGCATGATTTAAATATTTTGTGTGGTGAAGATAGAGCATAGCCAGACTATATGATTTTGTAGGGATAACTTTCTTTGGCCATGTTATTTTGAGAAGACATGATTTCTTAGTTAGTATGCTTGAAGTATTACTATTTTTATGTCAATATTAAACTTTTATCTTTAATCTTTCGGATTTGAACATTCATGCCACAATAAAGAAAAATTACATTGAGAAATATGTTAGGAAGCATTCCACATCAAAAATTCTTTTCTTTATCATTTACCTACTCGAGGACGAGCAGGAATTAAGCTTGGGGATGCTTCATACGTCTCCAACGTATCTATAATTTTTTATTCTTCCATGCTATTATATTATCAGTTTTGGATATTAATGGGCTTTATTTTACACTTTTATATTATTTTTGGGACTAACCTATTAACTGGAGGCCCAGCCCAAATTGCTGTTTTTTCCCTATTTCAGTGTTTCATAGAAAAGGAATATCAAACGGAGTCCAAACGGAATGAAATCTTCTGGAACGTGATTTTCTCAACAAACGTGATCTAGGAGACTTGGAGTGGACGTCAAGAAACAATCAAGGAGGCCACGAGGCAAGGGGCACGCCTACCCCCCTAGGCACTCCCTCCACCCTCGTGGGGCCCTCATTGCTCCACCGACCTACTTCTTCCTCCTATATATATCCACGTACCCCAAAAACATCCAGGAGCACCACGAAACCCTATTTCCACCGCCGCAACCTTCTGTACCCAAGAGATCCCATCTTGGGGCCTTTTTCCGGAGCTCTGGTGGAGGGGGCATTGATCACGGAGGGCCTCTACATCAACTCCATGGCCTCTCCCATGATGTGTGAGTAGTTTACTTCAGACCTAAGGGTCCATAGATAGGAGTTAGATGGCTTGTTCTCTCTCTCTGGATCTCAATACAAAGTTCTCCTCAATTCTCTTGGAGGTCTAGTCGATGTAATCTTCTTTTGCGGTGTGTTTGTCGAGATCCGATGAATTGTGGGTTTATGATCAAGTCTATGTATGAACAATATTTGAATCTTCTCTGAATTCTTTTATGTATGATTGGTTTATCTTTGCAAGTCTCTTCGAATTATCAGTTTGGTTTGGCCTACTAGATTAATCTTTCTTGCAATGGGAGAAGTGCTTAGCTTTGGGTTCAAGCTTGCGGTGCTCGATTCTAGTGACAGAAAGGGAACTGACACGTATTGTATTGTTGCCATCGAGGATAAAAATATGGGAAAATTTTGTTTTTGCCACTCTAGATTTTGTCAATTTTTCTTATGCCACTCTGGATTTTGACATTTCAGTTTTGCCACTCTTAGCTTTTGACAATTATCACAATTGCCATTCCGTGGCAAAAAAAAATTAGAGTGGCAATTGTGACACATTGTCAAAATCTAGAGTGGCAAAAGTGAAATAAAATTAATTTGCTATTGCCACATAATGGCAATTATGATATTTTTCAAAAGCTAAGAGTGGCAATACTGAAATGTCAAAATCTAGAGTGGCATAACGAAAATTGGCAAAATCTAGAGTGGCAAAAACAAAAAATTTCCTAAAAATTTGGGGTTTACATCATATTGCATGAGTTTATCCCTCTACATCATATCATCTCGCTTAAGGCGTTACTCTGTTCTTATGAACTTAATACTCTAGATGCATGCTGGATAGCAGTCGATGTGTGGAGTAATAGTAGTAGATGCAGGCAATAGTTGGTCTACTCGTCGCGGACGTGATGCCTATATACATGATCATGCCTAGATATTCTCATAATTATTCGCTTTTCTATGAATTGCTCGACAGTAATTTGTTCACCCACCGTAATACTTATGCTATCTTGAGAGAAGCCGCTAGTGGAACCTATGGCCCCCGGGTCTATTTTCCATCATATTAATCTCCCGTCAACAAGCTATTTTTGGCGCAGTTTATTTTTCTTTATTTACTTTCAATCAATATCATACAAATACCAAAAATATTTATCTTATTATTATCATCTCTATCAGATCTCACTCTTGCAAGTGGCCGTGAAGGGATCGACAACCCCTTTATCACGTTGGTTGCGAGGTTCTTATTTGTTTGTGTAGGTACGAGGTGACTCACACGTGGTCACCTACTGGATTGATACCTTGGTTCTCAAAAACTGAGGGAAATACTTACGCTGCTTTACCGCATCACCCTTTCCTCTTCAAGGGAAAACCAACGCAGTGCTCAAGAGGTAGGAATTAACATGATTAATAGCAAGTTCGTCATAGTTTTCATCACTAGAGTTGTCAACAAGTAAATCATCATCACCTAGCAAATCATCTTCATCACTATTGAAATCAACATACTCGGGGTGTGATACCTTTGGGCCTTTAGCCATGAAACATCTTCCAATTCCTTCATTTGGTGAGTCAAATATATCTTAGGAGTTGGTTGACACAAGTGCTAGACTGGCAACACCTTCATCTTGAGTATATTCGGAGTCAGAGTGATAACTTCTCTCGGAGTGATTTTCGGAGTCAGAGCCGGATAGCCATTCACCAACATGAGCTTGATGTCTTCATTTTGTGTAGCTCCTTGATGACTTGTCCTTCTTTTCCCAATCCTTGCTTCTCCGAGATGTTCTTCGTTCATAGTGATCATCTCTACTCCTCCTCTCTCTTGGTGGTGATTCTTCTCTTCTACTTCTCCTTTTGGGTGAATCTTCTCTTCGTTTGTAGGGAGCCGTACACTCATTTGAGTAGTGTCCGAGTCTTCCACAATTGTAGCAATTACGTTCACCACTCCAAGATCTTTTGTCATTGTAGGACCTTGACTTGGAACATCTTTCTTTGCTTCTACTCTTGTAGAACTTGTTGAAATTCTTCACCATTAAGCTCAATTCTTCATTGAAGGCTTGTTTCTCACTTGATGATGTAGGAGCATCACATGAGGCTTTGTAAGAACCACTAGACTTGTTGTGAAGCTCTTCTTTATCCTTGAGTGACATCTCATGAGCAACAATTCTTCCAATTACTTCCATTGGCTTGAGATCTTTGTAATTGGGCATCATTTGGGTCAATGTGCACACGGTATCATATTTTCCATCCAAGGCTCTTAGGATCTTCTTAATGATGAATCTATCGGTCATCTCTTCACTTCCTAAGCCGACAATCTAATTTGTGATGAGAGCAAGCCTAGAGTACATTTCAGCGACACCTTCACTATCCTTCATTTTGAACTTGTCAAGCTGACTTTGAAGCACATCCAATTTGGATTCTTTGATGGAGTCGGTACCCTCGTGCATATCAATCAAATTATCCCAAATTTCCTTTGCATTCTGAAGACGGCTGATTTAATTGAAATCTTCGGAGCACAATCCGTTAAATAGGATATCGCAAGCTTGAGCATTGTATTGCAGCATATTCAACTCTTCCGCGCCAGCTTCACGATTTGGTTCTCTCCAATCAAAGAATTCACCTTCCAAGCCAATACACACAATAGCCCAAACGACGGGGTTATGTCCAAGAATATGCATTTTCATCTTATGCTTCCAACTAGCAAAATTAGTACCATCAAAGTAAGGTCCTCTACGGCGGTAATTTCCCTCTCTAGACACCATACTCTCCTAGGTTGTTAAGCCAAGGCTGTGATCACCAAAAGCTATGGAAATCAAGGCAAATGGAGACCAAAGCTCTGATACCACTTGTAGGATCAAAAGTATGTCTAGAGGGGGGTGATTAGACTACTTGACCAAATAAAAATCTAGCCTTTTCCCAATTTGAAGTCTTGGCATATTTTAGCAACTTAGAACAAAGTCAAGTAATCAACCTACACATGCAAATGTAAGAGTATAGCAGTGGAATGTAAAACATTTGCATATGAAGGTAAAGAGAGGAGTTTGGAGGGAGCAAACGCAATGTAGACATGGAGATTTTTGGCGTGGTTCCGATAGGTGGTGCTATCGTACATCCACTTTGATGAAGACTTCAACCCACAAAGGGTAATGGCTGCGTGATTCCACGGAGGGCTCCACCCACGAAGGGTCCACGAAGAAGCAACCTTGTCTATCGCACCATGGCCATCGCCCATGAAGGACTTGCCTCACTAGGGTAGATCTTCACGAAGTAGGATATCTCCTTGCTCGTACAAACTCCTTGGTTCAACTCCACAATCTTGATGGAGGCCCCCAAGTGACACCTAACCAATCTAGGAGACACCACTCTGCAAAAGGTAATAGATGGTGTGTCGATGATGAACTCCTTACTCTTGTGTTTCAAATGATAGTCTCCCCAACACTCAACTCTCTCTCATGGATTTGGATTTGATGGAAATAAGATTTGAGTGGAAAGCAACTTGGGGAAGGCTAGAGATCAAGATTCTTGTGGTTGTAATGGAATATCTTGGTCTCAACACATGAGTAGGTGGTTCTCTCTCAGAAAATGTATGTTGGAAGTGTAGGCACGTTCTGATGACTCTCTCCATGAATGAAGAGTGGGTGGAGGGGTATTTATAGCCTCCACACAAAATCTAACCATTACACACTGTCGGTGTCAAAACCGGCGGATCTCGGGTAGGGGGTCCCAAACTGTGCGTCTTAGGCAGATGGTAATAGGAGGCAGGGGACACGATGTTTACCCAGGTTCGGGCCCTCTTGATGGAGGTAATACCCTACATCCTACTTGATTGGTATTGATGATATGAGTATTACAAGAGTTGATCTAGCACGAGATCATAGAGGCTAAACCCTAGATGCTAGCCTATGGTATGATTATTGTTGTCCTACGTACTAAACCCTCCGGTTTATATAGACGTCGGAGGGGGCTAGGGTTACACAGAGTCGGTTACAAGAGAGGAGATCTACATATCCGTATTGCCAAGCTTGCCTTCCACGCCAAGGAAAGTCCCATCTGGACACGGGACGAAGTCTTTAATCTTGTATCTTCATAGTCCAATAGTCTGGCCAAAGGATATAGTCCGGCTGTCCGGAGACCCCCTAATCCAGGACTCCCTCTGTAGCCCCCGAACCAGGCTTCAATGACGACGAGTCCGGCGCTCAAATTGTCTTCGGCATTGCAAGGCGGGTTCTTCCCCAAATTTTTGAATATCTGATGAGTAGTGTCCGGCTCCCCATAAATGGTTGCGCTTCTTGGATTCTGCGCCCAATAAGGTCTATCCTCCACGTGTCGAGTGAATGCGAGGAGCCAAGGCATTTTTACATTTGCCACCCTAGCCATGTAACTAAACTGTCTACTTAAAGAGACGGGGATTCTTAGATCCAAACCACACCATCCTCCCACACCGAGTATCCATCGGAGCGTGCTCGGAAAAATCCATTCCAACATGGCCGGCCATCGCATCTCCTCCTCTCACTCCCGTAGCCCTAAGCCCGGTGATTGGGAGAAGTGTTCCGTCCTGCACAGCCAATTAGTAGGGTTACAGACCCAGGGATTTCTCCCCCCAGCGTATATGATCCCTGTTCGAGCCGGGCTCGCCACTTATAATGGCAGGGAGCAAGTGGAGAGCCTCCCCAATCCCTCCAAGGGGGAGCGGGTATGCCTTGTCCCTTATTTACTAAGGGGACTTGGATTTCCAATCCATCCGTTCCTCCGCAGGATCCTGGAGTTTTATGGCCTCCGGTTGCATAATTTCACCCCTGCTTCCATATTACACATCACTGGTTATGTCGCCCTTTGTGAGCTGTTTCTGGGCTGCGAAGCTCATTTTGAGTTGTGGAAGAGGCTATTCTTCCTTGTGCTCCATACACAGAAGGGGTCAATATATCAAGTGGGCGGAGCCGAAATGTGGCTCATCGCCAAGACCCGATACCTGTCCGTTACCCCGAAGAAGACATCCAAAGACTGGCCTTCGGAGTGGTTTTCCATGGAGGACGTCCCGCTTCCAGATCCTATTCGGATGGGTCTTCCCGATTTCGACAATGCTCCTTTGAAGATACACCGAAGCTGGCACCTACGGAGCCCTCAGGAGGATGATAATGGAGAAGTCCTTTACCTGATGGGCCGGATAAAAGCGCTAGCTCAATCAGGACTGACAATAATCGAGGTTATGTCAGTATGTATAATGCGGGGGGTGCAACCACTTCAATATCGAGGGCACCCCATGTGGCACTTTAACGCGGAAGATGATGCCACCCGCTGCGGGTGTAAGGGGTCGGACTCAGTTGCTGCTCTAGCAAAAATTCTTTCTGATTTATACAAGGGAGAGGAAGAGGAGTTCCTCTGTAATAAGCCACGGGATGGATTCTCCATGTACAACCCTCCAAGCTGGGTGAGCCGTAATTTTTTACTCCCACCTTCCCGCATTCTTCGTCATAAATACTCACCTTGCCGTTTCATGGCAGGAACTTCGAAAAGCTGTAAGGGAGGTCAACAGCCCGCCTCCACAACCAGAGGACCGTGACCGGGCCCTCGATCCCGGACTCGAAGAGGATCAGGACATATTTGTGGAGCTGATTGACAGGAAACTCTATCAATTGAGCTGCGATGATGCCCTGATGGCCATCATAGCTGACTATCCTGGGCTACTCCCTGCATCACAAGTAAGAAAAACCGGAGTCTCAACTTCCGAGAAGGATCCCCTCTTATGCACTTCACCTACCGTACACATATGGTGTTTTACAGGGAAGGCCCTCGGGACGCCATGCCGCACCCGCAGTGACTCGCCAACAAGGGGCACTACAACCGGGTAGGCTAAAAATGAAGGTGGTCATGACTGAGACGCCGGCGCAAAGGTATGATACAAAACCTCGCTACGTGGTTCTCGTCTTGCTTAAAATATAATGACGCCCATGTTTCCTAGTAGGAAAAACGCTCGCCGGACTATATCCGGAGAGGTTGCTTATCAAGCCTCCACCAGTCGGGCTCCAGGGCCGGACATAGAGGCGGAGGCTAACACGGGGAGAACGCTAGATGCTCCTCCTACAGAGGATGCAGATGGACTATCCGCTACAAATTCCGAAGTGGAGAGCGCCATGAATCACAGGCGTCGTCGGGCCATACTCTGTGACGCTTGTTTCTCCCAAGAGGCGTTTGATGCCTTCAACTCAAGAGACGTGTACATCCGTGCTGCTCAAAACGGTCTCGCCAGAGCCACGTACCAGTATGTAAAGGATATATGGGTAAGAAAATCTGACGATTATATATATATATCAGTAGCCCCTAAGACTTGAAACAGTTAACACAACTGATTTAAGGATCATTATTTGTGCAGGTTCTTACAGAGAAGAATACCCAATTGTCTCAAGAGTTGGAAGAGTGCAAAGCCCAGCTACGGGCCACGGTTGCCGTGTTGGAGGAGTTCGAGAAGGCCCCCTCTGGTAACACTTGTTTCCATTGCAAAGAATGACAGGTACCAGATAGTATGCGACAGGCATGCAAATCTAACAATAGATGTTGCAGATGACTCCGGAGTGAATCCGGAGGCCGTGCCGGAGAATGCGCAACATGCTAAACGACAGCTAAATGCTAGCGAGTGCGTGCTTATGCGGGTCAGGCAAGAGAAAAATAATCTCCAGGACGCCAATATCTGGCTGGGCGTGGAACTGAAAGATGTCTGAGCCCATCTTGCGGACTACCTGAACGAGAATAAGCGGCTTCGACGCGATATTTTCAGTAAGTGCTTGAACGAACTTTTGAAAGAGTTCGGCGAAGAAGCCGGCTAACAGAGTTATGTCTGCAGGTATGCTGATGGGTCGTCCCACGGAGGAGATGCCCGGGTCTGCGGTGATCTTCTACTAGAGCTCACACAACTGCACGAACAAGTTCGACAGGTGATGTAGGGTATTGCCCGAGCCTTGTGGCCATCCGCCTCCCCGCCAGGAGGCATGTGGGAGCTTATAGAGAAGCTCAAGGGAGCGGGGCGGCGCTTCCGATTATGTAAGATGTCAGCTTGCCGACAAGTTGCAAGGGAAGCCTGGGCCATGGTGAAGACGCGATATACCAAAGCTGACCCAAACCACATGGCCGAGGTCGGACCTGTGGAGCCCGATGGGAAAGAGATCCCCGTCAGTTTAGTGCATGACCAAGTAGAATTAGCCGCAAAGTATTCCCAACAGGATTGTAGGCTAGACAGCCTGTTGGATGGTATAGAAGAATAATTTAGTCAGTCTTAGTTACTATGTACTTGAAATAACATATATAATGTATCTAGCCAGATTGTAAATCATTTTTCATGGCAGACCTTTTCGCTTCGACTTCTGGACCCGATAGTCTGGAGTGTATCCGAATACCGCTCGGTTATGTAAAAACCGGTGTATGCATGGAAACCAGGCGTAGGGGTCATAAGTGCTTGAACAGACAAGCACCCAACTAGCTATGTTCTATTACATGGATAGTAAGAACCATCTTCCAGGGAGAATAGTTCCATTAAGGGTTCCTTTCCCTGGGTACGCATGCCCTAATGTCCATGTCCGAACTGTGAAACGAGACGCAAGCTATAAACATCTGGGGGCATGTATCAAAATAAATAAAAGTCATCTTTTGTTCACCGACCGAATATTCCCTTAAGAACTCTAGCTTTCGGCTTCACCCAGTCTGAGGTACACATCCGGCTACCCGGCAGTAACAATCGCAGAGGTGCTCTCCTTATGCCCTAGCCAAATTAATGGGAACATAGGGCATAAATACAAGAGCCAGGCAACCCAGATTGGCCAAAACTTAAGTCATATCGATGCATATAATGGCGAAAAAGGTACATGCGGAAGAATAACACATGTGTGGGGCATAAAGCCCAGAAAAATAGTTATATTAAGCTTATGTATAGGAAGCCCCCAGGTATAATGAGTGCGGTTAGCGCGTCAAGATTGTGTAGTGAAGACACAAGTTAGCCTTTTAAGGCCTTGAGAAGAGGAAAAAAGAAGAGAGAAAGAGAGAAAAGACAGATAATGAATACGCAAAAATTTGACGGGGGTAAGGAGACGAACATAGAGTCCGGCGCTAGGCGTAGAATCTTCGGAGTCTGGCTGTGTTCCATGGGTTTGGCTCGAGTCGATTGTCCGATGCATCCCGCAGACAGTACACTCCACCGTCAGAACCTGGTCAATAATGAAGGGACCTTCCCATTTGGTCTTGAGCTTGTTATTTTTGTTCTCCGGCAGGCATAGAACTAGTTCACCAACGTTATAGGTTTTGGCCCATACTTCTCTGCTTTGATACCTTTGAGCCTGTTGCTGATAGAATGCAGAATGGGCTTTTGCCACATCGCGCTCCTCCTCCAGGGCGTCCAAACTGTCCTGCCAATCGACCTTGGCCTCTTTCTCTTCGTACATGCACACTCGAGGTGAGTCATGAATTATGTCGCAGGGCAGAACCGCCTCTGCGCCGTACACCATAGAAAACGGTGTGTACCCGGTAGTATGATTCGGCGTGGTCCACAGCCCCCATAGTACATAGTCAAGCTCCTCTACCGAGTGCGTGTTTGATTCCTTTAAGGACCGCAGTAATCTGGGTTTGATGCCGCTCATGATAAGACCATTTGCTCGCTCGACTTGACCATTAGTTTGCGGGTGATAGACAGAAGCATAATCGAGCATGATGCCCATGTTGCTGCACCAGAGTTTTACCTTGTCGGTTGTAAAGTTTGTGCCGTTGTTAGTGATGATGCTGTGGGGGACGCCATAACGGTGTACAGCCGCAGATATGAAGTCTATCACGGTCCGGATTCAGCCGTTTTAACGGGTTTGGCTTCTATCCATTTGGTGAATTTATCCACCATGACCAATAAGTATTTTTTCTTATGGGTTCCCCCTTTGAGGGGTCCGACCATATCAAGCCACTAGACTGCAAAGGGCCAAGTAATGGAGATTGTTTGGAGAGCCCTAGGCGGCATATGGCTTTGGTTTGCAAAAAGCTGGCAACTGATGCAACGTTGGAACAGATACTGTGAATCTGCTCGGGCCGTCGGCCAATAGAAACCTATACGGAAGGCCTTGCTTACAAGAGCCCGGGCTGCGGCGTGGTGGCCGCCGAGTCTAGCATGGATTTCTGCCAAAAGCCTCCGCCCTTCCTCTTCAGAGATGCACCTTTGAAGGACTCCGGTAGTGCTTTTCTTATAAAGCTCTCCCTCGTGGACCTTGTAGACTTTGGATCGCCGCACTATGCAGCGTGCCTCATTTTGGTCCTCGGGTAGTTCCTGCCTGGTTAGGTAGGCCAGGAATGGTTCTGTCCACGGGGCTATTACGGCCATTGTCACGTGGGCTGAAGGTGGTATTTCGGTGGCAGAGCCTCCGATTGTGTTAGAGTGTTCGGTATCTGGTGTTGTGGCCGGGTCTGGACTACTGTTACCGGCGTCCCCTTCCCATACCACGGATGGCTTAAATAGCTTTTCCAGGAAGATGTTAGGTGGGACAGGGTCGCGCTTAGCACCGATACAGGCATGGATATCCGCCGCCTGATTGTTTCCCGAGCCACATGGTGGAATTCAAGTCCCTCGAACCGAGCTGGCATTTTGAGGACGGCGTTGCGATATGCCGCCATTTTCGGATCCTTGGCATCGAAGTCTCCATTTATTTGAGATATTGCGAGGTTCGAATCCCCGCGCACCTCCAAGCGTTGAATGCCCATGGAAACTGCCATCCGGAGATCATGTAATAGGGCCTCGTATTCGGGTGCGTTGTTGGAGTCTGTGTATAGTATTTGGAGTACGTATTGGACTGTATCTCCGGTGGGGGACGTCAGGACGACGCCAGCCCCCAGACCAGCCAACATTTTAGAGCCGTCAAAGTGCATGATCCAATTGGAGTACTCGCTGTACTCTTTAGGGAGCTCGGCTTCTGTCCACTCGGTGACGAAATCGGCCAGTACTTGCGACTCAATGGCTCGCCGTGGTCTATATGTTATGTCAAGCGGGAGGAGCTCGATAGCCCATTTGGCAATCCGGCCCGTGGCATCGCAGTTGTTTATTATGTCGTTGAGTGGTACTTCTGAGGCCACCGTCACTACTAGGAAAAGGGCTATAGATGGAATTGACACTAATGGCGCACCAGACATGTGGTGCGCCACTACTATATACTAATGGCGCACCATCTGTTGGTGCGCCATTAGTGTGGAAGACACTAGGCACACGGTGCGCCACTAGTAACAACATGTTTTTTTATTTTTTCAAACATACTAATGGCGCATCCGGGCAGAGTGCGCCATTAGTAGTTAGAACTACTAATGGCGCACCAGCCATAGAGTGCGCCACTACTGTATTTTTTTTACTTTTTTGCAAAACTACTAATGGCGCACCGCTGCATAGTGCGCCATTACTAGTTTAAACTAGTAATGGCACACTGTGCCATGGTGCTCCATTAGTATAGATTTTTTTTTCTTTTTTGCAAAACTACTAATGGCGCATGTCTGTGTGGTGCGCCATTAGTATGTTGGGTTACTAATGGCTCATGTCTCTGTAGTGCGCCATTAGTAACCTGGGACCAGCTAGATATTTTTGGACAGCCACACCTACACACTCACTTTCCCCACTTCATTCCCCCCCACCTCCTTCTCTAAGCTTGTCGGCTGCCTCCTCCTCCTCACCTCATCTCAATCGCTATCCCACCTTGCCAGATCCAGTCCCCCTCGCCGCCGAGCACCCCCTGCACCATCTCCCC
>NC_041386.1:525647562-525648284 GCF_002162155.2 Triticum dicoccoides | reverse complement strand
CATCCAAATAAGATAAGGAAAAGAGAGGGAAACCTACTTGGAGTAGGTTTCCCCCTCCTCATGGCGCGCCCCCCCTAGGGCCGGCCACCTCCTCCCTCCCTCCTTTATATACGGGGGTAGGGGGGCACCCTAGAACACACAAGTTGATCATTGATCGTTCCTTAGCCGTGTGCGGTGCCCCCCTCCACGATATTACACCTCGGTCATATTGTAGCGGTGCTTAGGCGAAGCCCTGCAACAGGAGAACATCAAGATCGTCACCACGCCGTCGTGCTGACGGAACTCCCCCTCGGCGCCTCTGCTGGATCGGAGATCGAGGGTGCGTCATCGAGCTGTACGCGTGTCAAGAACTCGGAGGTGCCGGAGTAACGGTACTTGGATCGGTTGAACCGGAGGACGTATGACTACTTCCTCTACGTTGCGTCAACGCTTCCGCTTCGGTCTACAAGGGTACGTAGACAACACTCTCCCCTCGTTGCTATATCATCACCATGATCTTGCGTGTGCGTAGGAAATTTTTTGAAATTACTACGTTCCCCAACACCCGCACCCTCCCCCACTCCACCGCCGCCGCCGACCCACCGCACCCTCCCCCGCTCCACGGGCCACCGCCGCCGACCCCCGGCCCGCACCCTCCCCCACTCCACCGTCGCCGATGACCCACCGCACCCTCTCCCCTGCACCCTCCCCGGCCCGCTCCACCATCACAAATGAATGCAACT
>NC_041386.1:525646855-525647552 GCF_002162155.2 Triticum dicoccoides | reverse complement strand
CCCTCCCCCACTCCACTGTCGCCGACGACCCACCGCACCCTCTCCCCCGCACCCTCCCCGGCCCACTCCACCGTCACAAATGAATGCAACTAAAATTGCAAAAAAAACAAATTTGATTATATTTTTTCATATTCATAAATATTTTCAAATAACAAATTTGATGATATTTTTTAAAAAATTATTACTTTTTTTATAAAAAATATTACTATTATGATTTAAACAAGTTTGAACATATTTAAACATAAACAAATATCAAACAACATTTTAAATGCATAAAAACAAAAATTGGGGAGCCTGGGAATAGAACCCAGGACCTCCTACTGTGTGTGCTTCGTGCTGACCAGTCGGGCTAGTGGGCGTGTTCTGATGGAGTAAGGGTTAGGTGGAATATAACCTGACCAGCCGGGCTAGTAGTTAAAACAAAATTCTAATGGCGCACCAGGGGGAGGTGCGCCATTAGTATCGTCGTACTTATGGCGCACTAGGGGGAGGTGCGCCATTGCTAACCCTCCCCCATTCCACCTATTCCCCTCGCACTGTGGCCTCCCTCCCTCGCCAGATCCCCCACTCGACCCCAAACGTATGCCGCCGCCCCCTTGCTCTGCCCCCTCCGTCCGCCACGCCTGCACGCCGTCGGCGCCGCCGCTGCCGCTGTGGTCTTGCGCTGCCCCGACCCCCGCGGAACTCCACCCCCGCC
>NC_041386.1:525616358-525646845 GCF_002162155.2 Triticum dicoccoides | reverse complement strand
ACTCCACCGTCGCCGACGACCCACCGCACCCTCTCCCCCGCACCCTCCCCGGCCCGCTCCACCTTCACAAATGAATGCCACTAAAATTGCAAAAAGAAAACAAATTTCATTATCTTTTTTCATATTCATAAATATTTTCAAAAAACAAATTTGATGATATTTTTTGAAAAATTATTACTTTTTTATAAAAAATATTACTGTTATGATTTAAACACGTTTGAACATATTTAAACACAAATAAATATCAAACAACATTTTAAATGCATAAAAACAAAAATTGGGGAGCCTGGGAATCGAACCCAGGACCTCCTAGTGTGTGTGCTGCGTGTTGACCAGTCGAGCTAGTGGGCGTGTTCTGATGGAGATGGGTTAGGTGGAATATAACCTGACCAGTCGGACTAGTAATTAAAACAAAATTCTAATGGCGCACCAGGGGGAGGTGCGCCATTAGTATCGTCGTACTTATGGCGCACTAGGGGGAGGTGCGCCATTGCTAACCCTCCCCCACTCCACCTATTCCCCTCGCACTGTGGCCTCCCTCCCTCGCTAGATCCCCCACTCGACCTCAAACGTACGCCGCCGCCCCCTTGCTCCGCCCCCTCCGCCCGCCGCGCCTGCACGCCGTCGGCGCCGCCGCTGCCGCTGTGGTCTTGCGCTGCCCCGACGCCGCCGCCCCGACCCTCGCAGGACTCCACCCCCGCCGCACCCGCGCCCCCCGAACGGCGTCGGCCGAGCGCGCGCCGCCCGCTCCTCTCCTCTCCTCCTCCCTCCGACGAGCGAGGGCCTCCTCCGGCCCCAGCAGCAGCCGGCGAGCGCGGACCCGACGCACCCACCCCGCCTGCCCCTGCCGTCCTCCGCCATCGGCCCCTGCTCTCCTTCGATCGCGGCGAGCGAGGACCCGGACGAGCTCGGACCCCGACCCCGACCCCTTCGCCGACCCTGACCCCTCCGGCGACCAAGTACCTCTCCTCCTTCCTCCTTCCTCCCTCTCTCCACCATTCCACATTCCCTCCCTCCGTCCCCTCTCTTCGCCGACCGCTTGCTGCTATGCGCTGCTACTGCGGTGCCTCGCACGAGAGCAGCCGCGTCCGCCGCAGCTCCGGGCCTCCCGCGGTGGCCTGCTGCCGCTGCTGCCTCCGGCGGCCGCTCACTGCCTTGCACACCCGCGCACGCACCTAGCCGTGCCGGCCCTGCTTGTCGTCCCGCGCGCGCCCCTGCGCCTGCCTAAGCTGCTTCTGCTGAAGCTCTTGCCCTACTGCTACGCTAATACTGCTACTACTTACTGTACTGCTAGCTAGCTTTTCAATTTTTACATTGACTAACCTCCTAGACATACCCTAATCTCTGGTTAAACAACTTGTAAAATGACTGAATAAAATATGAGTAGGTAGTATATGATCAATAGGCAATACTAGTGGATATTAGGCCTTTTTACAGGCAATAATAGTGGGTGATGTACCTGGATGTCTGTGGGCGATGCTCAGGTGGTATGTATGATGTCTCCGCTTTTTTTGAGATTGCTGCTGCTATCTCACCAGATTATATGTAGTGTGTCATTCTTGCTATGGTCATGAAAGAGAAATGCTTTGCCTTGCTAATTTTACCATGAGATTTGGGGTAATCAGCTAGTTCTGGTCAAAGCAAGTGGTTTTCCTGAGCTACGCCTTGGTTAGAAAATGATGCATGATGGTTTGTTCAGAAGAGGAATAATCCCAGGATAGCACATATCATGGGGTCAAACATGGGACCCCTATTGTAATTTGATTTTGATTATTAATTTTTCTGTGAGCAGATGAATTACAGTGTTTGTGTTGTAATGAAACTTGAGCTGAAATAGAACTTGACATCCTGTACAGTGAATATATACAGTCATTGTAATTTTTGGGAGTAATTTTTGGTGTCAAATCACTCAAGCAGTAACTGAATTTTTAAACTGAACTTGACACAATACTATTCAGTTAATTTGCTTGGACAGTAGTATGTATGCTCATCACTTTATGTATGGTGTTATACCCTGTTATCTCTATTCAGTTGACTAATGAAGCACTAGGCTCATCCATGGTACAAGTTCACCTCTGAACACTTGAAATTAGTCAGGACATCCCATACTGATAGATGTAAATTGTGTCCAGTAGGCTTTGAAGCATCGGTTTTTCCTGTTTCTAACTCTGAATCTGATATAAACCATACTGTTGACATAAGTGATCTTTTGTATGTGTGCTGATGCTTTGTTAATATAAAGCTATAGATGATGTTGTACTTGCGATGATGCTACTTGTGATCTTCTGAAATGACCCATTGGCGACTTCATTACGCGGGGATAATGATATTGCAGCTACCCCGAGAGGCCCTTGAGTTTGCCGGAATGTCGATTAACTTCCGTTTCGACAAATTCGGGTACTCCATATGTCCTATTTTCAGCAAAGGTCATGCTGAAATTTTCCGTGAATTTTAGCATGACTTTGCTAAAAATAGGACATATGGGGTGCTTGCGACTAATGCATGGGCCGGGGTATCTTAGTACTTAGTTAAGTAGGATCAACTACCCCACCATTCTTGTTGCATTAAATCATAGGTGGCAATAGAGCCAACTGATTAGGCCCAACTTAGAATTCTCCTTAGCATCGATCAACCCTAGATGATAAACTCAACATAGGTGGCAATAGAGCCAAGTGATTAGGCCCAACCTAGGGTGCCTTGGCATCAATAAACCCTAAATGATGAAAACTTAACTTGGCTTCTATAGGGTGCCTCGGTGTCGATGAGAACCTAAATGATGTACGCTTAGGCTTTTAGGGTGCCTCGGTGTCGACAAACCCTAAATGATAAAATCTTAGCTTTTAGGATGCCTCGGTGTCGACAAACCCTAAATGATGAGACCATGATCTTGTTCTTTGACAATAACCAACTTTTTTGACCAAACTTTTTTCCTATTTAGAGTGAAACATGGCCCACAACGATGAGGCCGGTGGTTCGGGCGGCAATCAATTCTGGGAGCTGTCCCAGGAGTTGGAGGAAGACACCGATCCTGACTACACAACCCCTAGTGGCGTCGGGGATGACACCACTGATGATGGCGCCGCGGATGCCACCACTGATGATGGCGGCGCACGCATAGATGGCAGCCAACCAAAGAGGCAACGGAAGGACCGGCACCCGAACGTGCTCGGCACCGTCAGGGAGGAATTTACTGAAGTGAACTCCGACGAGCATCCGACGGCGCCCAAACACGTAGTCAAGGGGTACTCGATTCAGCTCGAGTGCATTCTTCGGAGCACCGCCTCGATCAACACCGAGAACCTAAGGCATAAGGACCAAGGGAATTTGCGCAGCCTCCTCTTCATGAAGCTGCACGAACGATACAAGTTCCCCACTGAGTTCGCAAACACATGCCTCTTGGGTAATAAAGTGAACAGTGCCGCCCTCACGACGATGAGCACGGCCCTATCTACTTGGAAAAGCATGGTGAAGGCAATGATTGACAAAGGTGATAGTTATGAGAAGATCAAGGCAAAATATCCTTTGATTAGAGAAGATGACTACAAGGAGTTCAAGATCAAGTGCAAGAGCCCCGCAACCTCCGAATCAAGTCAGTGGGGGAAAGAAATGCGGCAGTTGAACATAGGGGTCCACCAACTCGGTCCCGGCAGTTACAGAGTGGCGGAGCCTGTATGGGACAAGGAGGACGCGGAGCGTGCCGAGCAAGGCCTACCGCCCCGCTTCGGGAAATACAGAGACAAGCAGACCAGGAACTTTCTCAGGGCCCGTTACAAGGAGGACCCGGTAACAAAGGAGCTTACCACGGATCCGAAGACCAAGGAGCTTGAGCTTGTTCGGAATACACCCCCGCGTAATTAGCTCCATATGGTTGCATTCTAAATGGTTCACGTTCCTTCCGCAGGACAAAGAAAGCAGTAGCGCGGGGTCGTCTCAGAGCTCCCCTTTCGACACCCCTTTGAATAGGGCGTTGAACGTAATGAACACCAGGGATAAGCTCAATAAGCCAACATCAGCTGGTCGTGTGGCCGGCAAAGGCTTGTCCACAAAATGGTCGTCATACTATGCCGCTGGTGCGCGAAAGGAGAAAAAGACCAGCTCGGAAAGCCAGTTGCGCGAGGTTGAAGCACTCAAGGCGCACATGGCGCGGATTCCGGAGATGGTCCAAGAGCAAGTGCAACAACAACTGGGATCGACGCTCACCGGCATTATGCCTACCTTGATTCATGGGATAACGACGTCGATAGCGGGTGGCCAATAGGGGCCGCCCCCGATTCCCAGCTTCACGGCCAGCAACTCGCACAACGCGTAGGCGGCGCCATTGGTGTCTCTGGCGGCGGTTGTATTGGTGTCTACGGCGGCGGCGCCATTGGTGTCTCCGGCGGCGGCGGTATTGGTGTCTGCGACGCCGGCATTGGAGCTTAATGCACCCGGGTGTACACCGGCCGGCACCTCGCCAGCAAGCGGCCCCTCCGTCAGTTACACGCCCGCCGTTGGCGGTGCCTCGACATTAGCCGAGCTCGATGGCATCACGGTAACTAAGCCTCTCGGCCGAGGACTTCATCTCCTTGCCTTTGAATGGGCATCCCTGACGCCCTACATGTTTTCGCAGGGCGCCGCCGATGATCCTTGCACTCTCCTGCACTTCGTGGGCGGCGAGTTGGTTGATGTCGCCAAGGGCAGAATCGTTCAACCGGGCAACCCCGTGTTCCACGGTAATCCGATGCCACCCACAATATATAGGGTTGAAGTGGTTCGGGTGCTGCCAGGCTGCGACGAGCTGTTACCTCCGATTCGACCTGCTGGGGCCGACGAAGAAGATGAGATGACCCTCAGCGTCTGCGTAAGCTGGCCCCTGCTTTGGCCGAAGAGCCAGATTCGTTTGGGGGCGGGGGACACCACCCCACAAACAAGACCGCTAGTCGTGCCGGCGCCAAGCCATGGCAAGAACGCCGCAACGCTACCGGACATGCCGGACATCCCTATGGCACAGGATCCGGACATGCATATGGCACAGGATCCGGATGACGACGACAACGACGATGGTACATTTACCAACGTTCATAAGTACTTTGCCGAACATGGGTACGGTGATGAGTTCTGTGGGCCTCCTTCTCAAGAACCCAAACAAGACGACCGCGGTCTAGCTGGTACGGCGGAGAAACCCAATTGCAACAGGCGTCGTCTGGCGTTCAATTCTCAGGAGACGCCTCCAGCTGCCGCCTTCACCGAGCCTCAGATAGCGGAGGTGCCAAATATTATCAGCCCCAACACGCTCAAGAAGGCGGTCTGTGAGCAGAACTCGGTCCCATTACAGCAGATCAAGAAGAAGGGCCGGAAACGGCAGACTAAAAAGGCCACCGGTGCGAGCCAGCCGACACCGAGTACGATCCATGCTATGGACGGGCCACCTTCACCTAAAGATATCGCGAGGAGGGTGCATGTGGCGGGTAGGGCGATGCTACCGACAAATATGCTCAATGCTGCAACCGGTGCTATGCGGAGTCTGCACGATGGTGTTCTTTCTTTGGAGAAGCGGCGTCTTAGAGAGAATGATGTGGCATACCCGATTTTCGTGGCCAAGGTGCCAGAGGGCAAGGGCTTTGTGGACGGCACCATCGGGGGTACGATCGTCCTACGGTTTGATGACATCTTTGCTATGTTCAACCTTCATCCGCTGCACTACACCTTCGTTCGGTTGTTTTCGCTGAGTATGGAGATGCGGATCATTAGAGACAAGACCCCGGACATCGTGATCGTCGACCCCTTCTACATGCGTGCCAAGCTCTTGAGCAGCGCTGGGGACCGCCAAGTCGCGAGTTCACACCTCAAAGACGTCATTCTGGCAAACCCAGATAAGGATAACTTCCTTGTGGCTTACTTTCCCTAGTAAGTCATCCCTTAACCGCCCCGTAACATATGATTTCTTAGATTTCGATCGTTCTTTTTTTTTCTAACATTCCGTGTTCTGTGTGCAGTGACACACATTGCACACTCATCCTCTTAAGCCCGAAATATTCCATGGCCACGTATTTTGACCCGAACAGTAACTCCAAGATAGACTACACAAATATCAAGAAAGTTCTTGATGATGTTCTCCCCGGCTACACCAAATCTGGAGGCACCTTCACCAGGGCAGTTCGTAAGTACGGCAAGCATGTGTTCGCCCACAATACGACGTTCTGCTGCGTCAAGCAGCCGCCTGGCAGTCAGAAGGATGCCTACTACGCCCTCCATCACATGCGGGCGATCATAAGGGACCATCATCACCTTCTGCTACCAAATAATCTCAAAGATTGGGCCGCGAGCTTGTTGGCAATCCAGGATGCGGACATCAGACAAGAATTCTTTTGCATCTAGTCGGAGTTTGTGGACATCATCCATCAAGATGTCCTTCATACCTCGGGGCAGTTCTTCCTCAGATATCAACCGTCCAACATTGAGATAGACGGAATGCTACAAATGCAGGCTGACAACGCCCGCGATTTCATGACCATCACGACAGACGGCGGCTTCATCCACGCTCATGTCCATGAGTCGAGTTGAAAGTAGTGATGTGTAGTTCTGAAACATTGATTGGCTCATGTTGTAATTAAACTTTAATGAATTGTATGTCTCTTTGGTTTGGACAGTCGTTCAACTTAGATGTAATCGATGCTATTTATTAGTAGGACCATGAATCGTGCTATTAATGTCTTGCTTTTCTCTTCCGATCCTTTTGTTGCATACTTATATATTGCTTATGTATGAATTGTCTGTTGTTTGGCTTGTGCATAGAGATGCCGTCGTATGTCATGTACAAGGGTAAGGTTCCTAGAGTCTACGACGATTGGGAGGAGTGTCGGAGACAGGTTCACCGTTTCAGCGGTAACAGTTACAAAGGGTACACCACTAGGGCGGAGGCGGAATCTAGATACGCCCGCTATCTAGTGGGAGAGAGGAGGGAGCGTTGGAGGAACTGGATGAAGACCAGTTTCATCGCGATGATGCTCATCGTGATGACCGCAGCTCTCTTCTATGTGATGGTAGTTTAGATGATCGATATCGACTTGTAATGTGAAGACAAACTCGATACTCGCTATCTCGAGACTTGTAATGTTTTATCTTTGTTCGGTCTTTTGAATTCGGAGACTAATATGATGAATTGTATTTGATGAATCTGTTGTTTCTGTGTGCTACTATCTATATTCTGCCAAATAATATATTTTGTAACCTGTGCAAAAATCAGAAAAGTAAAAAAAACCTAATATTCATACTAATGGAGCATAACTACAGAGTGCGCCATTAGTATGCTAAAGTATACTAATGGCGCATCACCAAAGAGTGCGCCATTAGTATGCCAAGTATACTAATGGCGCATCCATCCGCAGTGCGCCATTAGTGTGCCAAAGCACATGGTTAAATATGGCCCCTGGGAGGCATACTAATGGCGCATGGTGTTATATACTAATGGCGCACTGGGTGGTGCGCCATTAGTATACCAGATACTAATGGCGCACCAGTGGTGCGCCATTAGTAATAAATACTAGTGGCGTGATACTAATGGCGCACCAGTGATGCGCCATTAGTAGGCAAAACTGGTGCGCCATTAGTAGGCCTTTTCCTAGTAGTGCGTAATTGAACACTCTTGAAAGTAGTGTCGTAACTTCCGAGATGAAATAAACACCGTGTATGCTATGTTTTGATAATGTGGGTACCGTGAATTGCATGGAGTGAGGACAGTGGATACATAATATAGCGGCTTTTGAAGTGGGAATTTATGTCCGCCCGTCTCTCGTTCGACGGCGAGCACTGCGCTTACAACTTGGTGAGTTGCCGCTATACATAACAACATTGGTTCGCCAACATTTGGCGCGGCCAAGATTGGGTTGGTGCCAGGATGGCTTTTATTTCTGCCAATCCGGCTGTGGCTGCGTCCGTCCACTCGAAGTGTTCGGTGCGCCGAAGAAGGCGATAAAGGGGGAGTGCCTTTTCTCCTAATCGGGAGATAAAGCGGCTTAAGGCCGCCACATATCCAGTTAACTTCTGGATTTGCTTGAGGTCAGTTGGGATAGCCAACTGCAATAGAGCTCGGATTTTAGCCGGATTTTCTTCAATTCCTCTACTGGAGACGATGAAGCCCAGGAGCTTTCCGGCTGGCACACCGAAAACGCTTTTTTCTGGACTGAGCTTAATGTCGTATGTTCGGAGATTGTCGAACGTGAGCCTCAAATCGTCTATTAAGGAGTCGACGTGTCTGGTTTTGATGACCACATTGTCTACGTATGCCTCCACTATTTTGTCGGTCTGCTTTTCCAGGCATGTCTTAATCATGCGCTGCTACGTTGCGCCGGCATTTTTGATCCCGAAGGGCATTGTGTTAAAACAGAACGGGCCGTATGGAGTGATAAATGTCGCTGCGGCTTGATCGGACTCCACCATCTTAATTTGGTGGTAACTGGAGTATGTGTCGAGGAAGCACAATGAGTCATGTCCTGTGGTAGCATCGATGATTTGATCGACGCGAGGGAGGGGGAAGGGATCCTTTGGGCAAGCCTTATTAAGGTCCTTCAAGTCGACGCATAGGCGCCAGTATTTGTCCTTCTTTGGTACCATCACCAGGTTTGCTAGCCAGTCCGGATGTTTTATTTCTCTAATGAATCCGGTCTCCAATAACTTGGCTAGCTCCTCTCCCATGGCTTGTCGCTTAGGTTAAGAGAAACGCCGAAGAATCTGCTTGACCGGCTTGAATCCTTTTAGAGTGTTAAGGCTATGCTCGGCCAACCTGCGTGGGATTCCTGGCATGTCTGAACGATGCCATCCGAATATGTCCCAATTCTCGTGCAGGAACTCCCCTAGTGCGGTGTCTACAGCGGGGTTTAACTGTGCCCCGATGGATGTTGTTTTTGTGGGGTCCGTTGGATGGACTTGGAATTTGACTATTTCATCCGCTGGTTTAAAAGAGGTGGACTTGGATCTTTTGTCAAGTATCACGTCGTCCCTGTCCACTATGGAGTACACCGCAGTTAATTCCTCCACCGCAAGGTCTTCGGATAATGCCTCGAGGGCCAGTGTAGCTGTTTTGTTTTCGGCGCGGAGTGCTATGTCCGGATCACTAGCTAGAGTGATAATTCCATTGGGCCCGGGCATTTTGAGCTTCATGTACCTGTAATGGGGTATGGCTTGGAAGATCGTGAACGCCTCCCGCCCTAGAAGGGCATGGTATCCGCTACTGAACGGGGCCACTTTGGATGTGATTTCTTCGGAACTGTAATTCCCCGGAGTGCCGAATACCACATCTAGTGTGATTTTCCCAGCGCAACGTGCCTCCCGACTGGGGATAATTCCTCGGAAGGTCGTGCTGCTTTGCTCAATACGGTTTTTGTCTATTTCCATTTTTTGAAGAGTCTCCTCATAAATGAGGTTTAATCCGCTGCCGCCATCCATGAGCACTTTAGTAAGACGAAAGCCGTCCACAATTGGACTGAGTACTAACGCGGCTGGTGCTCGGGCTGTTCGGAATTTAGGTTCGTCACTGGCATTGAAGGTGATAGCCGTGTCGCTCCATGGATTTATTGCTGCTACGTGGCAGACTTCGGCAAGGCTGCAGAGTGCTCGCTTTCGCCTATTATTTGAGGTTAAGGTCTCGAAGACTGTCAATACTATATTGTTATCCATGGGGTGGTGCTCTGCGGTGTTTTGAATGAGGAGATCCTCACCGCTCTTGGCCACCTGCCGGAGTACCCAACATGCTCTAAGGCTGTGTGTTGGTATGGTATCCGTTGTACTATGAATTTTGCAGGGCCCGTTAAGCCATCCCTCCAATACGGTTCCACGCCCTGTAGTGGGCTTTTGCTTATTTGTAATTGAGTCAGGCGACTTATGAGAGTGCACCCTTTTAGATCGGACTGGGGGTTTTGTTAGAGCCGGATTATCGCAAAATTTTGTTTGGGCTTTCCAAGCACTTTCCATCGCACAGTACTTCTATACTATGGCCGCCAAGTCAGCGAAGTGTGCTATGTCACGGTGACTTATGGCGTTGAGGATTCCCTTGTCCGTGCAATTGTTGCAAAAGAACGAAATTGCGTCTTCCTCGCAACAGTCCTTGACCTTGTTCATTACAAGGAGTAATCTGGCCCAATAGTGATGTACTGTCTATCGGGGATCTTGCCTAATGTGGGAAAGATCGTTTATATCTGGGTGGGTGGGTGGATTTAAGTCCAAACGTTGACCCAGTCTGAGAGCCAGGGGCAGGGGAGTTTCCGATGTTGGAAGTTCGGGCTCCGGGATGTTGCCCCGCAGGTTAGGTATGCTGCCTGATTCTAGGTTCAGGGTTAGGGCGATGTCCTCCCGTGGATGGGAATCCGGCTCGGAGAGCTCGGAAACCCAGACATAGTTCGTCCTCAGGATAGAGGAAGAATCGCTGTATTGTTCCTCCACCACCGCTATCTGATGGTTGACCGGTGGAGAATTAATCTCCATTTGGTCGTGTTTAAGCCCAATCCAATCATAGTCCGTAGCGACTCCCAGAGCGGTGATGCGTTCCAAGAGCTCGTTCAAGGAGGAGAGCTCCATTGGATCCATCTGCTCAGTGAATTTCCAGCCGACGTGGAGGCTATTTTCGATGACCTGATAAGTCATCGTTGGCGCTACGGCCGAGCGGGCGATCATGACGAAGCCGCCTAGTCGGAGAGTTTGTCCTACAGCCAAGGCTCCCCCAGAGGTGATGTTGTCCTTGACAACGAGACGAGTCATCCCTCCTTATGAAGACAACACAGTGGAACTCTCAAAGAAAGCACCAATGTTGGTGTCAAAACCGGCTGATCTTGGGTAGGAGGTCCCGAACCGTGCGTCTAAGGCGGATGGTAACAAGAGGCAGGGGACACGATGCTTACCCAGGTTCGGGCCCTCTTGATGGAGGTAATACCCTACGTCTTGCTTGATTGATATTGATGATATGAGTATTACAAGAGTTGATCTACCACGAGATTATGGAGGCTAAACCCTAGAAGCTAGCCTATGGTATGATTGTTGTTGTCCTACGGACTAAACCCTCCGGTTTATTTAGACATTGGAGGGGGCTAGGGTTACACAGAGTCGGTTACATGGGAGGAGATGTACATATCCATATTGCCAAGCTTGCCTTCCACGCCAAGGAAAGTCCCATCCGGACATGGGACGAAGTCTTCAATCTTGTATCTTCATAGTCCAATTGTCCGGCCAAAGGATATAGTCCGGCTATCCGGAGACCCCCTAATCCAGGACTCCCTCACACACAATTTAGCAAACTCGGTGGGACCGAATCAGAAAACTAGGTCAGACCGATTTAGTTCAAAATGTGAATGTTAGGATTTTCGGTGGGACCGACATGTCAATTCGGTAGGACCGATTTCATTAGGGTTAGGGAAAATCTCTCGTTAGATCAAAACCAATTAGAAAATCAATTTAAAATATGGCAAACAACAAAAGTTTTCAAACATTGAAACAAAAATGTTCGGTAGGTGCCAAATATTGCACTGGTAATTATTGTGGAGAAAACTTTTTTTAGAAAGTGCCTAATTATTTAAAGTGAAATAAAATAGTAAAGCAAAATTATATAAAAAGAAAACAAAACAAACAAAAGATAAAAAACAAAAACAAAGGAAAACCCCCTGGCCCAACTGGGCCTTGGCCCAGCCGGCCGGCCCGTCTACCCCCGTGGTCTACTTACCCCCACCCCATCCATTACCCTAGACCGAACCCACCACTCTCCACTACTCACTCTCTCCCTCTCCCCCACCACTCTCGATCCCATTTGGATTGGGGTGGGGAACGAACCACGACGCCGCCGCCCAGACCCAGCCGGAGCCGCCTCGTCGGAACGGACCTCCCCGCCAGACTGCCTCCCCATCGCACGTCGTCCCCAACCTCCTCCCAGCGCCCCACTGCCCATTCCCTAGGGCCATAGTGAGCCTCGTCTCTTTGCCTCTCCGCTCGCGCCGCGCGCCTACCCCCCTGCAGTCCCTGCCGACCACCGCGCCGCCCTGCTGCAGCTCCGTGCTCGCCGCGCCCCCCTCCCCCGTGCCGCGCCAGGGCCTCACCCTCTCACCCCGGCTTCGCCTAGCTTCACCTCCCTTCGCCCTGCCTCTAACCCCGCAACGCCACCATGCCCAGCACACAATCTGCACGCGACCTGCCTTCCCATCTGCGTCCGCGGCCACCCCGCCCGCGCCTCCACCACCAGACCACGACCATGCACGCAGCCCCCCACTGCTGCACCGCCCGCATGCGCACGTCCCCGCCGCCGCGCCCGCTCGGCCGCTCCTCTCGCCGCGCCCCCACGCCGCATGTTGCTCCCACCGCTGGCTACTGCTGCTCCTGCTACGCTACTGTTGCTGCTTGTGCTACTGCCACCGCTACTCCTACCTTCACCTGCTCCCCGCTGCTGCACTCGCCGCGTCGTCCCGCCTCTGCCGCTCTGCCCAGTGCGCCACTGCTCCGTTGCACCGCGCCGTCCGCCGCCCACGTCCACGGTCCAGACCACAGTACCGGCAATGCCCGCGCCGGTCGCGCCTGCTTGGCTCCCGTTGCTGGCGCTCGCTCCTGCATCGGCGCCCGTTCGGGCTGGGTGTAACGCCCACGATGCGGCTATATCACCCACGTGTCGAAGCACGACTTAGAGGCATAACCGCATTGTAAGTAATGTCGCAAGTGAGGCAATCTTCACACAACCCATGTAATACATAAGGGAAAGAGATACATAGTTGGCTTACAATCGCCACTTCACAACAATACATGAATATAGCATTACATCATCCAGATACAATCAATGTCCGACTATGAAATCAAGGTCCGACTACGAAACCAAAATCACAGATCCCCGATCGTCCCAACAGGGCTCCACTACTGATCGACTGAAACGAAACAACACAAAGGACAAGATCTTCATCGAGCTCCTCCTGAGCTCAGCTGTGTCACCTGCACGATATCATCGGCACCTGAAAACTGGTTTTGGAAGTATCTGTGAGTCACGAGGACTTAGCAATCTCACACCCTCACGATCAAGACTATTTAAGCTTATAGAAAGGGTAAAATATGAGGTGGAGCGGCAGCAAGTGACTAGCATATTTGGTGGCTAACATACGCAAATAAGAGCGAGAAGAGAAGGCAAAAGCACGATCGAACAACTATGATCAAGAAGTGATCCTAGAACAACCTACGTCAAGCATTACTCCAACACCGTGTTCACTTCCCGAACTCCGCCGGAAAGAGACCGTCACGGCTACACACGCGGTTGGTGCATTTTAAATAAGGTAAGTTTCAGGTTTTCTACAACCGGACATTAACAAATTCCCATCTGCCCATAACCGCGGGCACGGCTTTCAAAAGATCAAATCCCTGCAGGAGTGTCCCAACTTAGCAAATCACAAGATCTAACGGTCAATGAAGGATATTCCTTCTCCCAAGACAATCCGATCAGACTCGGCATCCCGGTTACAAGACATCCTCGACAATGGTAAACAATTCCAGCAAGACCGCCCGCCGATGCGCTGACATCCCGATAGGAGCTGCACATATCTCGTTCTCAGGGGACACCGGATAAGCTAAACATACGGGAGCCAATGTAACCCAAGTTGCCAAGGGACGGCCCCGCACGATGCTCTAGTTTGGACCAACACTTAGACAAGCATTGGCCCGGGGGGTTTAAAATAAAGATGACCCTTGGGCAGGCCTAACCCAAGGAAAAAAGGCTAGGTGGCGAATGGTAAAACCAAGGTTGGGCCTTGCTGGAGGAGTTTTATTCAAAGCGAACTATCAAGGGGTTCCCATTATAACCCAACCGTGTAAGGAACGCAAAATCCGGGAACATAACACCGATATGACGGAAACTAGGGCGGCAAGAGTGGAACAAAACACCAGGCATAAGGCCAAGCCTTCCACCCTTTACCAAGTATATAGATGCATTAATTAAATAAGAGATATTGTGATATCCCAACAAAATATCCATGTTCCAGCAAGGAACAAACTCCAATCTTCACCTGGAACTAACAACGCTATAAGAGGGGCTGAGCAAAGTGGTAACATAGCCAAACAACTGTTTGCTAGGACAAGGTGGGTTAGAGGCTTGGCTTAACAATATGGGAGGCATGATAAGCAAGTGGTAGGTATCGTAGCATAGGCATAGCAAAAAAGCGAGCAACTAGCAAGCAAAGATAGAAGTGATTTCGAGGGTATGGTCATCTTGCCTGCAAAGTTCTCCGAGAAGACGAAAGCTTGAACCTAGAATACGAACTCAACGGGTCCTCAAACACGAACTCGTCTCTCGGCTCTACCCAAGCAGGAACAACAAGAAAAGGGAGGACAATCAACCACGTGCAATGCACAAGCAACATGATGCAAAACAAGGTATGTTATGCGGGATGCGGTATGCGATGCATATGCATGATTTGGAAAATAAATGACTGAACCTGGCCTCAACTTGGAAATCCAAGAGTGCCACTGGAAAGAGGAGTTGATTTCGGTCGAAATCGATATAAAGATCACCGTAATCGGATGCACGGTTTGGAAATGGCAAGCAAAACAAATATGGCACGGGACTGCCATTAACAGCAAGTAGCCATATAAATGCATCAAGATAAGTATGCTACAACACTCAAACATGGCAACAAAATACATGACAGGGATCCACTCATGATGCTTGACAAAAGATGAACACTGAGCTACGGCTAATTCACTCAATAACAGGTTCAAACAAGCATGGCAAAAGTGCAAAAGATAACAAGTCAGGAATTTATCATCAGGAAGCAATCTTTAGAGCATGAAAACTACATGATACAAGAACATATCATGGCAAGGGAAGGCATGGCACGAAGCAAAACATCCTTACTGATCATCCTCAAAAGAGGCACGGATCACTAGGAAACAACATGAACATATGGCATAAAAACAAAATCAGGACAAGGACTTAGTGAAATTCTAAGTCCCTGAAATCAGCATCATAGAGTAAGCTACTTTGCATGCTTGTGCTAGTCACCACAAAGGTCACAAAAATACATGGCATACACCCCTGTAAAGACGGCATGGCATATAACAAAACACATGTAGAGCTCAGGATCATAGCATGCACACATTAAACATGGCAAAAATGACAAAAGTGCATTTGCTGAAATAGATCTGAAACAATCATCACATAGCCCTCTTCCAACGACATTTCAGGCATCAAGATGAGCTGAAATGAAAATGATGCAGTGAGATGAAATGATGTACTCGTTGAGACGAACATTTTGATATGCTACACGCACGAATCGGAGCTACGACGAGGACGTTATGCACTGATGAAGATGCTAAAAATAATTAGGGTTCGAAGGGAAAAGTCAACCGAGGCAAAATGGATTTGGATCTGGATCTCGCCGGTGCGGAAAACGATGTTCACCAGAGGGCTTTGCCAGAGTGAACATCGCCGGAGGAAGGAATTGGCCGCCGGGGTGTACTTGCCGGGCTTGGATCCGGCGAGAGGAGGACGGGGCGGCGACAACGGTGGTCGGGCGCGGCGCCGATGATGCGGCCACGGGGCGCCGATCAGCGAGGTCGCCGGGCGCCGGCCTCGGGCGGCGCACGCTCCGGGGTGGCGGCGCAGCTCAGGGAGAGGCGGCGCGGAGGGCGGCGAACAGGCGCGGGCGATGGCGCGCCTTCGGGCCGGGGAGGGCCCGCGGCGGGTTTGCGGGCCGGGGCGGGGAGAGGCGGCCGGGCCAGTGGGGGCACGCCACGTGGCGGCGGCAGTGCAAACCGGACGTGTCCGTCGGTGGGACTTGTGTCCGGCGCACGAGGAGAGGGAGAGACTTGGGTTTCGGGTGGAATGGATCCGTAATATCGGGGAAGGTCTTTAAATAGGGGTAGAGGGAGCTAGGAAGCTCCAAATGAGGTGCGGTTTTCGGCCACGCGATCGTGATCGAGAACTCTAGATGATGGAGGAGGTTAAGGTGGGTTTTGGGCCACTTTGGAGGGGTTTTGGGCTGCAACACACACGAGGCCTTTTCGGTCCCTCGGTTAACCGTTGGAGTATCAAACGAAGTCCAAATGGCACGAAACTTGACAGGCGGTCTACCGGTAGTAAACCAAGGCCGCATGACAAGTCTCGGTCCAATCCGAAAACATTTAACACCCGCACATGAAAAGAGGTAGAAAGGGACACCGGATGACATAGGAGCGCCAGATTGCAAAACGGACAACGGGGAAAATGCTCGGATGCATGAGACGAACATGTATGCAAATGAAATGCACATGATGACATGATATGGAATGCATGACACACAAGCAATGACAAGGCAACAACATCGAATAACTGGAAGACACCTGGCACATCGGTCTTGGGGCGTTTCAACGGTCCACCACTACAAGAGGATCACGTCCCGAGATCTAGAATGGCACCGGAGGGAAAACGGAAGAGAAAGAGAAGAGGTAAAACTAAGTTCCTTCTTTGACAAATGAGTGAGACCAAATAACCTTGAAAGGATTAAGCCATTTCGAGAAAATAATACCACGGAGATGAACGCAATTGAAAACACTCCGTTAGAAAAGAGGAACAAGGAAGAACAACTTCGGGCAGCACTCCGATTGAAAAGAGAAGGAATTGCATAAGAACTTGATAAGATGAGAAGATAGTTGATGAAATCACAACACACTGCCTCCAGAACTATTGAAAGAATGACACAAGGGGTAAGAACGATTTCAGACAGCACTCCGATTGAGGAAGGAGGTAAAACTTGATAAGATGAGAGAACTCGAATGAAAACACGCCACTCCAATTGAATGGATAAGCAAGGAAAGAACATGATATTTGACAATTCGAGATGATGATTGAAAAGAGCAACATCACTAGGCCTCCGGAAGAAGGAAATAGAAGATAGATAATTGAAATAGGAGAATGGAGAAGAAAATGCCAACTTCTGCCACAAAAGAGCTTGAAAATGCATCTTTAGGAGAAGGGTCGAACGGGGTTGTTGGAAAAACAACAACGAAAAAAGTAAACTTGTGGTGGTCTTATGGAAAACATCTCAAAACTATGAGGTGAAATTCTGCCACTACCGGAAATGATAGATTGGATTTATATGAACAAGGAGACGAGAACTTGTTTCACCGGGAGGATAAATGAGAAACTTGGGTCATTTATAAGCACCATAAATAGCAACAATCCTTAGGGAAAACTTTAGGTGAAATATAACCCAAGATAACTCCAACGAAGAGGTTGATGGATTTAAAATACCCCATTCTTAACAACCTGTGAATCATGAAACATGAGCTCAAATTATCGAGAATGACATAATACCACCTCCAATGATACGGAAGAAAGAATTGCACTCCGGATTGCTAGGTAAAGAATGCTTGAGCTCCTCTGAAAAGAATCTTGATGAACACATAGAGAAGGAATTAAATCCTTGATGAACCAACATGAGCCTCCATGTAGAACTCCGGTAATAAAGAATGATCAAACAAAAGGAAAGAGAAGTTGAAAATCACAAGGTGAAACCTTGCGATGATTTAGATGGATGTCTGCGACGAGATAAAGTAGAAAAGCTTGGAACTCCGGGAAAAGAAAGATGAACAAATGGAAACAAGAATTTGATGGACCTCCGGGATAAGGAATTAATCACTTGGGTGAAAACACGAATAAGAATTACGTTGTTCTTATCCTTCACCAATTTAAATTGATGACAATCAATGGATTATTGCATACTACTTATTCTCGTAGAAAGGATTTAAGATAGATATAAAGCAAACTTGAGAAGGTCTTCAACGAACCACCGTTAGGATTTGGAAGAACGAATGAATTGATATGATAACCAAGGAAGAAAGATCTTGAACGAACCACCGTAAGAATTGAAAATGAACGAAGAAAAGATAAAGAAACACCGGGAAGAATTAAGAAATGAACGAAGGTGGTTGAGAGAATTTAGATACAGGTGAAACAAATAGAACACGAACCGATTAGAGAATATTTGAATGATGCACCGGTAAGATTTGGTGAACAATAGGTGAAGGCTGAGAATGAATAATCCTGAAATGATGGGCTTCAGAGAATCAAATTGAAAAGAATCTTGAGTTGCTTGGGATGGGTGAAAATAATCCTCACAATCGAAAACAATTCTAAGAAGATGGCAACTAGCTTGAACTGAGAATCCTCGAGAGAAGGCACAAGATTTAGAGGAAACACTTCTTCAGTCTTCACATCTGAGAATGACGACGAGAAACACCACCAAGAATTTTTGAGGCACTCCGGAATGAAAATTAGAAAGGTTGAACCAATGATGAAAAGGATTTGAAAGATCTTGGAGAAAGGAACTTGACTGATGAAAAACATACTTACGTCAAACTTGGAAAATAATTTGATAATATCTCCGGGAAAAATTAGAAGAGTCAGGTAAGATCCTAGAAAAAGACCTGTGGGTTAGGGCCTACTGAAAGATACACCGTTGAAATGATTACTTGAAAAGAGAGATTGCACCGGTTGAATTAAAAGGCTTGAATGAGATAACATCCTCGAAAGAGCTTGAATGAAAGCAGAGTGGAAACATGAATCTTCTGAGATATCTTCAGTACTCCGGAACAAATGAATAGCGAGAGGTGAATGATTAAGAGGTGCACCGGAATGAGAAGGTATATGAAACGAGGAAAAGGATCTGATCAACAAAGCTTGACTTGAAACCGCGGAGAAGAAAGAGAACTAATAATGATGAACTTGAGGATCCGTTAGGATCTTCATGAGAATCATCGGATAAGAACATTGAAAGAAAAGAATGAAGAGACTTCATAATCATAAGATAGATACTTGATAAAGAAATCTTAGTCCTTGAAGAAAAAGGGTGGGTGGGAGGGAAAAACAAAGGAAACTTGGAGACGGATGAAACAAACACCGTTGAGAAGAACTGATAATTGATCTTGCGAATGTTGAAAAAGATCGGATCCACTTGAAGAGAAGCACACTGGTTGAAAAGGATTGACATGACAATCTCGATTATCATGAAGGATTAGTACTCACATAGAAATATGAGAACACCACTTAGAAAAGGTATGGAATCAACATTTGACTTCGAAGCAACTCGAATACCACAACTCAAAACAAAACAAAGTATAGGCTTACAGAATAAGCAAGAACAAACATATGATAGAGATTTCGTCCGAAGTTTTCGTGGTGGGGCCTACACGGGCTCGATTGTACAACACCATCATGTACAAGGAAGTGCACATGACATACGAAGCGTCCCTGAGTCAGCATAGCCAAGGGCTCCTTAAGACACAACGAGACCACTGTAAAACCAACCGTGGATAGGCGGACCACTAGACTTCGAACCCCAATTTCATATCATACATCTGTCGGAAAGATATCCTAAGAGCTACTTGAATTCCCACTTATAAACTCCCAAAACTTTCCGGTTATGCAATCAGGTGTTGGGGATACAGGGGAGGCATAATATCTCACCCAAAACTAACAAAACCTACATCCAGCTGTATCCATCCTTGAACACATAACCGAGAAACCTTCGGAAATCATTTACCTCAACCTTTGAAAAGCATCCATTATACGAGTTATGGCAATACTCCCGAACTCCCGCCCCAGTACTGGGTGGCGTCGAGGTTATCTCACCAACAACTGCATAAAAGAGATTTTCGATGTCGGCGAAACTCAGGTATTCCAGAATCTCAATGATAAAATTGTGACGACAACACCTCGGAGCTCAACTCCCCGGGACACTGCCACAACCCCTAAATGTCAGGAGGTACCAAGAACAATGTTCTCGTCACAAAACCATCAGAACGATTCCAAGATATCCGTGTGATCCTAAAAAAAATTAGTGAAATTTGACAAGAGAAGAGTCAAAACTCTACGTCAGGATGCCTCACCAGAGCGACGAAGGGACTGAGGAGTCAAAAGAATTCCTAACTCTCTGATATATAATTCCTAAATGACTCAAAACATTTTTCTAGACTCAACAATGCCAACGATTCGATCAAGCAGGGGGCTCCTAAGGTCAGGGAAGGCTCTGATACCAACTTGTAACACCCACGATGCAGCTATATATCCCACGTGTCGAAGCACGACTTAGAGGCATAACCGCATTGTAAGCAATGTCGCAAGTGAGGTAATCTTCACACAACCCATGTAATACATAAGGGAAAGAGATACATAGTTGGCTTACAATCGCCACTTCACAACAATACATGAATATAGCATTACATCATCCAGATACAATCAAGGTCCGACTATGAAATCAAGGTCCGACTACGAAACCAAAATCACAGATCCCCGATCGTCCCAACTGGGCTCCACTACCGATCGACTGAAACGAAATAACAGAAAGGACAAGATCTTCATCGAGCTCCTCCTGAGCTCAGCTGCATCACCTGCACGATATCATCGGCACCTGCAAACTGGTTTTGGAAGTATCTGTGAGTCAAGGGGACTCAGCAATCTCACACCCTCACGATCAAGACTATTTAAGCTTATAGGAAGGGTAAAAGTATGAGGTGGAGCTGCAGCAAGCGACTAGCATATTTGGTGGCTAATATACGAAAATAAGAGCGAGAAGAGAAGGCAAAAGCACGGTAGAACAACTATGATCAAGAAGTGATCCTAGAACAACCTACGTCAAGCATTACTCCAACACCGTGTTCACTTCCCGAACTCCGCCGAAAAGAGACCGTCACGGCTACACACGCGGTTGGTGCATTTTAAATAAGGTAAGTTTCAGGTTTTCTACAACCAGACATTAACAAATTCCCATCTGCCCATAACCACGGTCACGGCTTTCGAAAGATCAAATCCCTGCAGGGGTGTCCCAACTTAGCCCATCACAAGCTCTCACGGTCAACGAAGGATATTCCTTCTCCCAAGACAATCCGATCAGACTCGGCATCCCGGTTACAAGAAATCCTCGACAATTGTAAAACAAGTCCATCAAGGCCGCCCGATGCGCCTACATCCCGATAGGAGCTGCACATATCTCGTTCTCAGGGCACACCAGATAAGCTAAACATATGGGAGCCAACGTAACCCAAGTTGCCAAGGGACGGCCCCGCACGATGCTCTAGTTTGGACCAACACTTAGACAAGCATTGGCCCGGGGGGTTTAAAATAAAGATGACCCTTGGGCTGGCCTAACCCAAGGAAAAAAGGCTAGGTGGCGAATGGTAAACCCAAGGTTGGGCCTTGCTGGAGGAGTTTTATTCAAAGCGAACTGTCAAGGGGTTCCCATTATAACCCAACCATGTAAGGAACGCAAAATCCGGGAACATAACACCGATATGATGGAAACTAGGGCGGCAAGAGTGGAACAAAACACCAGGCATAAGGCCGAGCCTTCCACCCTTTACCAAGTATATAGATGTATTAATTAAATAAGAGATATTGTGATATCCCAACAAAATATCCATGTTCCAACAAGGAACAAACTCCAATCTTCACCTGCAACTAACAACGCTATAAGAGGGGCTGAGCAAAGCAGTAACATAGCCAAACAATGGTTTGCTAGGACAAGGTGGGTTAGAGGCTTGGCTTAACAATATGGGAGGCATGATAAGCAAGTGGTAGGTATCGTAGCATAGGCATTCCAAAAGAGCGAGCAACTAGCAAGCAAAGATAGAAGTGATTTCGAGGGTATGGTCATCTTGCCTGCAAAGTTCTCCGAGAAGACAAAAGCTTGAACCTCGAACACGAACTCAACGGGTCCTCGAACATGAACTCGTCTCTTGGCTCTACCCAAGCAAGAACAACAAGCAAAGTGAGGACAATCAACCACGTGCAATGCACAAGCAACATGATGCAAAACATGGTATGCTATGAGGGATGCGGTATGCGTTGCATATGCATGATTTGGAAAAGAAATGATTGAACCTGGCCTCAACATGGAAATCCAAGAGTGAAACTAGAAAGAGGAGTTGATTTCGGTCGAAATCGATATAAAGATCACCGGAATCGGATGCACGGTTTGGAAATGGTAAGCAAAACAAATTTGGCACCGGACTACGATTAACAACAAGTAGCCATCTAAATGCATCAAGATAAATATGCTACAGCACTCAAACATGGAAACAAAATACATGGCAGGGATTTTCTGATGATGCTTGACAAAAGATGAACAATGAGCTAAGGCTAATTCACTCAATAACAGGTTCAAAACAAGCATGGCAAAAGTGCAAAAGATAACATGTTACAGACTTAGTGAAAATAACAACAAGTCAGGAATTTATCATCAGGAAGCAATCTTTAGAGCTTGAAAACTACATGCTATAGGAACATATCATGGCAAGGCAAGGCAAGGCATGAAGCTACTCAAAGCATATATCAAAAGTCCCTTAGTGACCATGAGACAAAAGGGATCAGAAAATACAATTGCAAGTATGTGAACATAGCAAAAACAAAAACAGATTCAAACTTAGTGAAAAACTGGAGCATGCAAAATAGATTAACAAGTAGGCATGTTTACGAGGTCGATGCACTCATTAAGAGGAAGTGCATGACAAACTAATCATACACCCATCAATAAGAGATGGCATAGAAGCTAGACATGACAAGAACAACATCATAGCATGCACGGGTCAATAGCAACAACCTCCGCAAAATCGCTAAACATGTTAACAATCTGCCAAGAACATTTTATAGCAAAAGTAGAGCTTGATTGACTCAAGCTAGGGTGCTCCATAAATGCAAAAAAAAAAGACATGGATGGATAGAGCACCACAATATCTCCCAAACATCCTTACTGATCATCCTCAAAAGAGGCACGGATCACTAGGAAACAAGATGAACATATGGCATAAAAACAAAATCAGGACAAGGACTTAGTGAAATTCCAAGTCCCTGAAATCAGCATCATAGAGTAAGCTACTTTGCATGCTTGTGCTAGTAACCACAAAGGTCACAAAAATACATGGCATACACCCCTGTAAAGATGGCATGGCATATAACAAAACACATGTAGAGCTCAGGATCATAGCATGCACACATTAAACATGGCAAAAATGACAAGAGTGCATTTGCTGAAACAGATCTGAAACAATCATCACATAGCCCTCTTCCAACGACATTTCGGGCGTCAAGATGAGCTCAAATGAAAATGATGCAATGAGATGAAATGATGTACTCGTCGAGATGAACATTTTGATACGCTACACACACGAATCGGAGCTACAATGAGGAAGTTATGCACTGATGAAGATGCTAAAAATAATTAAGGTTTGGAGGGAAAAGTCAACCGAGGCAAAATGGATCTGGATCTGGATCTCGTTGGCGCAGAAAACGATGTTCACCGGAGGGCTTCGCCGGAGTCAACGTCGCCGGAGGAAGGAGTTGGCCGCCGGGGTGTACTTGCTGGGCTTGGATCCAGCGAGAGGAAGACAGGGTGGCGACAGCGGTGGTCGGGCGCGGCGCCGGTGATGCGGGCGCGGGGCACCGGTCGGCGAGGTCGCCAGACGCCGGTCTCGGGTGGCGCACGCTCCGGCGCAGCAGCGCAGCTCGGGGAGAGGCGGCGCGGAGGGCGGCGAACAAGCACGGGCGGCGCGCCTTCGGGCCGGGGAGGGCCGGCGGCGGTTTTGCAGGCTGGCGGCGGGGAGATGCGGCCAGGCCAGTGGGGGTGCGCCACGTGGCGGCGGCCGTGCAAACCGGACATGTCCGTCGGTGGGACTTGTGTCCGGCGCGCGAGGAGAGGGAGAGACTAGGGTTTCGGGTGGAATGGATCCGAAATTTCGGGGAAGGTTTTTAAATAGGAGTAGAGGGAGTTAGGAAGCTCCAAATGAGGTGCGTTTTTCGGCCACGCGATCGTGATCGAACGCTCTAGATAATGGAGGAGGTTAAGGTGGGTTTTGGGCCCCTATGGAGGGGTGTTGGGCTGCAACACACACGTGGCCATTTCGGTCCCTCGGTTAACCGTTGGAGTATCAAACGAAGTCCAAATGGCACGAAACTTGACAGGTGGTCTACCGGTAGTAAACCAAGGCCGCATGACAAGTCTCGGTCCAATCCAAAAACGTTTAACACCCGCACACGAAAAGAGGTAGAAAGGGACACCGGATGACATAGGAGCGCCGGATTGCAAAACGGACAACGGGGAAAATGCTTGGATGCTTGAGACGAACATGTATGCAAATGAAATGCACATGATAACATGATATGGAATGCATGACACGCAAGCAATGACAAGGCAACAACAACAAATAACTGGAAGACACCTGGCACACTGGTCTCGGGGCGTTAGACTGGGTGCCAGCGCCCCTGCACCCGCACGCCTGTAACACGCCCGACCCGCTAGGCCTCCCCAGGCCAATGACAAGTGGGCCCCTGCCCAGAACATTTTTGATAAAAAAAAGTTATTAAAAAATTAATTCAATTAAAAAAATAATTAATAACTAAAATAATTAAATAAGAAATCAGTTAATTAAGGAATTAATTAACTTAATTAATTCTAATTAGATTAGCCTAATTAATTAATTAACCTGACTAATCTATTATTTAAACAAATTAAATTGGTTAATTAGTTAACAAAGTATGACAGTGGAACCCACACGTCAGTTTGACCGGTCAACACCTTGTTGACTGCTGACGTCATGCTGACGTCAGCAAACACTATTCTGCATAATGTTGATTTAAAATAATTAAATAAATCCTAAAAATGATTTAAATGTTTTAAAATTAATATAAAATAAACCGTAGCTCGGATGGAAAAACTTTGTACATGAAAGTTGCTCAGAACAACAAGATGAATTTGGATACACAGCCCGTTCGTCCGCCACACATCCCTAGCATAGCGAACACGCAACTTTCCCCCTCCGGTTCATCTGTTAGAAAACAGGAAACACCGGAAATACTTTCCCGGTTGTTTTCCCCCTTCGCCGGTATCACCTCCTACTGCGTTAGGGCACACCTAGCACTGTTACTTGTCATGTAATGCATCGATATGCATCTGTTTGCATTGTATTCATTGTTTCTTCACCCTCTTCTCTCCGGTAGACTACGAGACTGACGCCGCTGCTGGTGCCCCGACCGACTACGTTGTTGACAACCCCTAATTGCCAGAGCAACCAGGCAAGCCCACCCCCTTGATCACCAGATATCGCCTATTCTTCTCTGTAATGCTTGCATTAGAGTAGTGTGCCATGTTACTGCTTTCCGTTAATCCTATTCTGATGCATAGCCTGTCCTTGCTACTACTGTTGTTACGTTACCTGCAATCCTAAATGATTAGTGTAGGATGCTAGTATTCCATCAGTGGCCCTACATTGTTGTCCGTCTGCCATGCTATACTATCGGGCCGTGATCCCTCGGGAGGTGATCTAGGGTATATACTTATACCTAATATATGATACTTGTGGTGACTAAAGTCGGGTTGGCTCAGAGTACCCGCGAGTGATTCACGGATTGGGACCGAAAGGACGTTCGTCCTGACGGCCCTCTGAGTGAACCTTTGTGGCGGAGCAACATGGTAGGTTGAGACCACCTAGGAGAGAGGTGGTCCTGGCCCTGGTCGGCGTCCGCGGTTATTTCAAAATAACACGCTTAACGAGATATTGGTATTTGTTCTATACGCACTAACCAACTACGCGGGAACAGTTATGGGCACTCGACGTCGTGGTATCAGCCGAAGCCTTCGTGATGTCCGCGACTGAGCGGCGCGTCGGATTGGACCGTAAGCCTGCTCTTGTATTAAGGGGGCTAGGTCTCCTTCAAGCCGCCCACGCAACATGCAGGTATGCAATGGGTGATGGGCCTAGACCCCTGCGCTACAGGATTTAGTCCAGCATGCCGACCTCTTTGTTCTGCCTAGGTGGGGATGCGACGTGTTGATCTTCTGAGGCCAGGCATGACCCAGGAAAGTATGTCCGTCCAAAGGGGATCGAGCGTGTTGGGAAATGTGGTGCACCCCTGCAGGGAAGTTTATCTATTCGAATAGTCGTTTCCCTCGGTAAAAGGATGACCTGAAGTTGTACCTTGACATTATGACAACTAGAACAGGAACCTTAATAAAAACACACCCTTCCAAGTGCCAGATACAACCGGTGATCGCTCTCTCACAGGGTGACGAGGGGAGGATCGTCGGGTAGGATTATGCTATGCGATGTTACTTGGTGAACTTACCATCTACTCTCTTCTACATGCTGCAAGATGGAGGCGGCCAGAAGCGTACTCTTCAAGATGACTAGCTATCCCCTCTTATTCCGGCATTCTGCAGTTTAGTCCACATATACTACCCCTTTCATTTGATACCAATGCATATTTAGTGTAGCTCCTTGCTTGCGAGTACTTTGGATGAGTACTCACGGTTGCTTTGCTCCCCCTTTTTTCCCCTTTCGATACCCAATTGTTGCGACCAGACGATGGAGTCCAGGAGCCAGATGCCACCATTGACAATGACTCCTACTACACTTGAGGTGCTTACTACTACATGCAGGCCGCTGACGACGACCAGGAGTAGTTCAGGAGGATCCCAGGCAAGAGGCCTACGCCTCTTTCGATATGTATCCTAGTTTGTGCTAGCCTTCTTAAGGCAAACTTGTTTAACTTATGTCTATACTCAGATATTGTTGCTTCCGCTGACTCTTCTATGATTGAGCTCTTATATTCGAGCCCTCAAGGCCCCTGGCTAGTAATATGATGCTTGTATGACTTATTTTTATTTGTAGAGTTGTGTTGTGATATCTTGCTGGGAGTCCCTGGTCTTGATTGTACATGTTTGCGTGTATGATTAGTGTACGATTGAATCGGGGGCGTCACAAGTTGGTATCAGAGCCGACTGCCTATAGGAATCCCCTTCCACACTCCTTGGCTGTCGGTGGGAACGACACCTATGGGATCACAAGAATCCCTACTGTGGTTAGCGGGGCGCGGGGTCGTGAGAAGGGCAGATCAAATAGATAGCACACGGTTCGTTTATCCAGGTTCGGGCCGCGAGGATGCGTAAAACCCTACTCCTGCTTTGGTGGATTATATATCTGTGTTCTTGAGCTAGCTATGGGGCGTGAGGAGCTCCAAAAAGCCGAATCCTTCCTCTGGTCGCCTCGGGCCTCCTTTTATAGAAAAAAGGGGGTTGCCACAGTGGCACACAGGAGGTGGAAAGGGTACAGTGCTGCGAGGTTATCCCTCGCATCACATGAAAAGGCGCATTTAATGCGTCTTGCTTAGGTGTCATTGCTTTATCGGGGACGGGGGAGAAACATGTCTCGTTCGTCGCCGCTCCTTCTTGTGTCGACACGCGCCCTGGCCAGCGACGCCTATGATGCCATGTAGGTAGGCAGGCAGCTGAGGTGGCGCAGTGGTGGGTCTTCACGAAGATCTGCATGCCGCCACGCAGGTGCCTGCCCAGCTGGTTGGGTCGGCAACTGCATGCATGCGATGGTGGAGGTTTAGTCGGTGTGGGCCTGATGGTGGCCCTGCGGGTGTCCTCGGCAAGGGCCTTGCCGGGGCCCCGGCAAGGGTCTTGCCGAGGCGCCTGCTGTCATCCCCGGCAAGGCGCTTGCCGGGGGCCTTGTGGTCTTCCTCGGCTGGGATCCCGCCAAGGGTTGTCGTCTCCTTAGTGCGTATCTGATCTTGAATGTCTTCACAAAGATCTGCATGCCGCCACGGGGATGTCTCCCAAATCCTTGCCCTTTGGGAGCAGTGGACTCAAGGGTGATTTGCTCCGTAGGCACGGGACGAGTCGCCACGGCAAGGGTCTTGCCGGGGCTGCTAGAACTGTCTCTCGGCAAGGATCTTGCTGGGGGAGTCCGCTTCGTCCCCTTTGCTCTTCATGGTCTTGGCCTTGGCGTCGTTCTAGTTCTCTTGAGCTTCGGTCTTACCCTGGCTCACCTCCCTTGCCTTGCTTGGTGTGGTGGTATCCGTGGCTCAGACTGCCCGTGCACAGTTATAGGGGTACCAAAAGTGTACCCCTCTTTTTGTACACCGACAGGAGCCCCCGGGCCTGGGCCACACATAAGCGCAACGCGTTGTTGGGCTAGGCCCAAAAACGGTGTGCGGGCAAGCGGGGCGGTTTTTACCACGGTAAGATTCTTCGCGTGCTGCGCTTCCCATGATTCCCGCGCGTGGCGCGGCGTGGGGAGGCGCATGTGATGTGGGCGGCATGCATGGGGTTGGTTCCCGCGGGCATGTGTCACATCACAGTTAATGTGAAAGGAGGCGGCCCGTGTTTGCCCCCGTAAGAAGGAATAACCGTGGGCGCGCTGCTCACTTTCTCCTCTTTCCTCGTGCCTTCTCCAATCTCAGAGCCGTTGTTTCCTCTCTTCCTTCCCTCCTAAGATTCCGCCGTCGCCCGCCGTCGTTGCTTCGCCATCCCCCTTCCTCAGTCCTATAACTTTCTTAGCCGCCATGGCGCCCAAATCTGCCAAGGGCAAGGGGGTGGCTAAGGGTGCTGGAACTGTGGAGCCGCTGGAGAATGCGCTATTGGGGGACCAGACGAAATCCTCCTTCTTCTTCCCCTCGACGGTTGATGTTCGTGAGCTCCGGGCCTCCTTCAGGCCTCTATGGGGAGTGAAGACGAGGGGAGAGAATTTGGGACATCCGGCGATGCGCGTCATTCCTGCCGCTTGCGCCGATCCTGCCCCAAATCGGTATCCCTTTTTCGTCGGTTATCTTTCTTGCGGGTTATGTCCCCCTTTTTCCCATTTTTTCTGCGACATCATGCACACCTTCGGCTTTCGCCTCTTGGATTTTACTCTGAACGCGGTGACGTGCATGGCTTTCTTCGCGCATCTTTGTGAAGGCTTTGCCGGGGTGCAGCCCAACACGACACTCTTCCGCCATTATTTCTCCCCTCGGATCCAACCTGGAGGTGCCGTCTCTAGTTGCGTCACCTGGCTCCCAAGATCCAAGGGGGCGTACCCGGACGGTGCCGTGAAGGAGAGGTGGGAGGAATGGCATGGCCGGTGGTGTTGGATTGAAGATGAAGACCCGCCGGAATTCTGCAAGGTCCGCCGAGTGCCGCCGGTCCGCGGTAGCGATTGAAGTGATGTCGACATCGCCGACGGGAGGCTCACTGTCGCCACCACCAGGATTCTCCGGCTCACCCGGGCTAGACTCACCCTTGAGATGATCGGGGCAGACTTCATTCATCGCCATCGCCCCGTTGCACAACAAGGGGAGGCCAGCCTGGCTTTTTACGAATCCGGCTGACATTATGCGACTCCGCCCTGGCCTCGACCACAATTTCACGGTGATGGCGCATGCCCACTTCTGCCAGCGGCTTTTTCAGCTTGATGTGGGTCGCGATGGCGAGGTCGAACGGACCGGCAAGGCCGCGAGGGCTGCCGCAAAGGTCGGCAAGGCCATCAAGGGGCCATTTTTCAAGTTACCAGCGGGGGTGGTCCCGTTGTGCAATAATTCACGTCGGTCCGAGATCATCGCTATGATGCCGGACTATAACACGCACGGCCCTGTCCCGAGCTGGAAGGAGCCGAAGGATGCTGACGTGTAGCAATTCTTTCACACCCTGATCGAGGTGTATGTCATTGCTGACACCGAGCGGTGGCTTGTCATGGACACCACCCAGGCAGCGCTGGACTACATCGCCACTAGGGCGAGGGAGGCACATCTTGCCATGGAGGCCGGCAGCGCCGGGGGTGTGGAGGACAAGGCCGCAACGGCTGCGAAGGAAGAGGAGCTCACCTGGTGGGCGACGGCCTCCGGGGAGGTTAGCAGCGCTGACACGGGAGCTCCGCTTGTCGAAGATCCGGCCGACGAGTCGTCAGGGGAGGAGGATGTGGCGGCGGGCTCGACACCAGCCAGGGGAAGAGGGCGAGTCCTGCGGCGGGCTGGCTCTGGCGAGCCGGTCTGGCCCGGCAGGGCTGCGCGGCCTCAATTGACCCTGGAGGGGTCCGGGCATCATATGAGGGCCACGACAGCGAAGAGGCTGACGAAGGCCGCTGAGAAGAAGAAGACAACTGCCCCTTCCCCATCTGGGCGCGCACAAACCCTGCCTTTTTCGCCTCCTCCGGCAGATGTCGACTCGGATGTTGACGTAGAGCTCTCTTTTGATCTTAGGCCTCTCAGCTCGAAGAGCAAAAGGGGAGTGGTGGAAGAGGAGGAGATGGATGACGAGTAAGTACTCCGTTCCTTACTGCCATTTCCATTCCTCTGGATTAAGTCACTCATCTTGATCCGTTTCTGCTTTTGCAGGGATGCAGAGACATTGGCCCAGAGGGTGAAGAGGGCGAATGCCTCGGCGAGTAGTCCGCCCCCGGCTAGGGCTTCAAAGACGCCACTGGTGGTGTTGAGCAGCCCGGACAGTAGCCCCCGGCACAGCCCCCAGCGTAAGTTCGTCACCCTCCTCTTATTAGACACGTGGTAGGCATTCGATGCTATGGTGTTAACCTTGTCGGTTTTGCAGGAGGGGAGCAGCAGCAGGAGGAGCCGCAGAGGGCTACCCCCAACACACCACCCCCATCGACTACGCCGCCGCGAGGGGTGTCCCCGGCAAGGGCATCAAGCACGGAGCCCACACCCATGGAGGAAGAGGGGAACTTGGGCGCTGGTGACTCTACCACGGCGTCAAAT
>NC_041386.1:525588351-525616137 GCF_002162155.2 Triticum dicoccoides | reverse complement strand
GGGGGGGGCTTCTGCTTCACAGCCTGGCACTGGTGAGTCGCCTGTCCTCCGTCTCTATTTTTTCCTTATTCTTTTTCTTGGCTTCAATGCTCCCATTACTACCCAGGCCCTCCTTCAATAGGTATGGAGGGCGTGGATACTATTGTTGGGAATATTGCTGAGGAGGCCGCGACAGAGGCCGACGGGATTGCCGCCGAGGGGGCCGCCAGAGATGCTGACGAGGCTGCCGCTGATGAGGCCGCCAAGGATGCTACCGAGGACACCGCTGCGGGGGCCGCCAAGGCGACCGGCGAGGCTTCTGCCGAGGGCGCCAGCGGTGGGCCCACCGAGGAAGCCGGCAAGGCCACCGCCGAGGAAGAGGTGGTTGATGATCAGCCTCCATCCTCCTCAACCTCGAGCCCCGGCAGATACCTGAAGGTGGGCGACGATCTTTTCGTCCATCTTCCAGGGGCGTTAAGTTCCCGAGCACCCACCAAAGGGGAAGTCTTTGACGGCGAGGTGCTTGCCGCCACCGGGCTCGAGGTTGTCGATGAGCCGGGTGTTGGCGGCGATGGTTCTCCAGAAGAGCAGCTTTTTCGTGCCATGGGGGCCCATTCCGGAAGATCCAAGTGCTCTACCGTGCTCGCCTGGACAAGGTCAAGTCCAGGATGGCAACGGTGGACAACACGAGGTGGACTTCAAGGCGCGCATTGCTGAGAGACGGACCTGGTTTCACCAGACTCGCGAGGAGCAGAGGGCCTTTCAGGAGGAATTGGCCAAGCGCGATGTAGAGCTCACCATGAAGATAGCTGACATCGAGAAGGCCCAGGAAAAGGCAGCGAACTTGGCTGCCACGGCCGAGGCCGCCCAGAACCAGCATCAAGCCGCATTGGATTCCCAGGAAGAGGACCTCTCCATGCGTGAGGCGAAGCTTGCCGCAACGCTCCGCGGCAAGGATGAGGAGCTCGAAGCCCTTGTCGTGCGACGGACTCGCGAGCTGGAGCAGAGGCACAAAGAGGCACTCGATGCCCAAGCTCTGGCCCATGCCGGCAAGGTGAAGGAGTTGGAGGTAGAGAGGGACGAGCTGAAGGAGCAGGCCCTCAAGCTGTCCAACGAGAAGAGCACGCTTAACAGCGCCTTGGTAGAGGCGCAAGGAGCGGTCATCAGCAGGGCTGGGGAGCTCTCCGAAGCGCGAAACTCCATCAGAGATCTCAAGTTGAAGCTGGAGAATCTTGAGAAGATGTTGTCGGAGAGCATGGCTCGGGAGGAGACCTTGACCAGGAGCCTGGAGAAGGAGAAGCAGCTGCGGACGAACGAGGCCGCCTCCCACCAGGAATATGTGGCGGGCGAGAACAGATGGATCAGCCGTCTGGAGGACGTCGCCGGCAGGGTCACCTCGCAGTTGGCCACCATGGGGATGCCAAACGTGAGGTATGCCCCTGAGCGTAGCGGGACCGTCAACGCCAAGCTAACCCAGTTCTTTGAGGGTGTCCTTGGAGCCTTGGCTTATCTTCACTCCAGCAGAGCGGCCACGTTGGCCGGGGAGGCCCGGCGACTTTGCCGGAGGGTCGTGAGCAAGGTCCTCACCAAGATTGCATACTGGAATCCCGACCTTGACTTGGAGGCCGCAATGGATAGCTTGCTGGATGCTACTGACCTCCCAGTGCTCAAGGAGCGCATCAAGCCCATCATCGACTGCATCGACAAAATCAAGAGGGTGGAAGGCCAGCGCCGGGATTAGGCATCCCGTTCTTCTTCACCGCTGCGGGTTCCCGACCAAGACAAATTTTATGTTTAGTTAGAACCGCAGCAATGATGTGATGTAACATAACTTTTGTAGTACTCTTAATTTCATGCACGTTATTTTCCCCGTTCAATTCCTCTTTGTATGCGCGCCCTACGTCGATTGGGTAGGCTCGCCGGCGCGGAAGCCCCTAGCGGCGTTTTGGGGACGGATCCCCATGGGCCTGCTGGGTATGTGTGCTGCCAGATGAGCCACCTTTCCGTTCTGAACGCGGCCGCTCGAACTGTCGAGCTTGACTAAAGTCCTAATCGAGGGCGTTGTTGATCGCGGAAGGCTACTCTGCCATTCTCGACGCAGCCGCTTGAGCTGTTGAGCGGACTCGAAATAGGGCAAGGGCGTTGCCGATCATGGGAGAGCCCCCTGGCGTGCAGGTTTCTCATACAAAGGCGTGACATCTCCGGGGGGAATAACCTCATATAAGAAGGATAGAACAAATAAGGGTTCAGTGCAACTTAACTTCTGTTTGCAATCGCTCGAGTGCCGATCTTCTGGCCTCCTTTCTTCTCCAAGGTTCACGAAGATGAAGGAGTGCCGGGCTAACTGCTAAAGCCGATTCTCACAACTGCGCCCCCCTACCTAGCGCGCCAAAGATGTCGGTGGGAACGACACCTATGGGATCACAAGAATCCCTACTGTGGTTAGCGGGGTGTGGGGTCGTGAGAAGAGAGGATCAAACAGATAGCACACGGTTCGTTTATCCAGGTTCGGGCCGCGAGGATGCGTAAAACCCTACTCCTGCTTTGGTGGATTATATATCTGTGTTCTTGAGCTAGCTATGGGGCGTGAGGAGCTCCAAAAAGTCGAATCCTTCCTCTGGTTGCCTCGGGCCTCCTTTTATAGAAAAAAGGGGGTTGCCAAAGTGGCACACAGGAGGTGGAAAGGGTACAGTGCTGCGAGGTTATCCCTCGCATCACATGACAAGCCGCACTTAATGCGTCTTTCTTAGGTGTCCTTGCTTTATCGGGGATGGGGGAGAAACCTGTCTCGTCCGTCGCCGCTCCTTCTTGTGTCGACACGCGCCCTGGCCAGTGATGCCTGCGATGCCATGTAGGTAGGCAGGCAGCTGAGGTGGCGCAGTGGTGGGTCTTCACGAAGATCTACATGCCGCCACACGGGTGCCTGCCCAGCTGGTTGGGTCGGCAGCTGCATGCATGCGGTGGTGGAGGTTTAGTCGGCGTGGGCCTGATGGTGGCCCTACGGGTGTCCTCGGCAAGGGCCTTGCCGGGGCCCCGGCAAGGGTCTTGCCGAGGCGCCTGTTGTCATCCCCGGCAAGGCGCTTGTCGGGGGCCTTGTGGTCTTCCTCGGCTGGGATCCCACCAAGGGTTGTCGTCTCCTTAGTGCGTATCTGATCTTGAATGTCTTCACAAAGATCTGCATGCTGCCACGGGGATGTCTCCCGAATCCTTGCCCTTTGGGGGCAGTGGACTCAAGGGTGATTTGCTCCGTAGGCACGGGACGAGTCGCCGGGGCAAGGGTCTTGCCGGGGCTGCTAGAACTGTCTCCCGGCAAGGATCTTGCTGGGGGAGTCCGCTTCGTCCCCTTTGCTCTTCGTGGTCTTGGCCTTGGCGTCGTTCTAGTTCTCTTGAGCTTCGGTCTTACCCTGGCTCAGCTCCCTTGCCTTGCTTGGTGTGGTGGTATCCGCGGTTCAGACTGCCCGTGCACAGTTATAGGGGTACAAAAAGTGTACCCCTCTTTTTGTACACCGACATTGGCCGAAGTCGAGGCTAGACATTGCAAAACTTTTTCCTAACATGGCTTTGTGTCTTACGGGCCCAGGTCGCCATTTGGGTGGTATTAGGATCTTTTACTCCTTGATCATTACTCCGGGACTCTGAACTCTCTTTTACTCGAGTTAAACAAATTTACTAACTCTAACATTAGGATCCCGTGACCACATTCACCCCAAAGTTGGATAAGCCCTGGCTATTCCTTAGAGTAGTATATTGAACAATATCAACACTGTCATATGACTCCTTTGAAACATCTTTGTTTTCAGATGGCCATTGGTGTCTCAGGATAACCTGATGTGTTACCTGAGATGATGACCTATCTGGGTTATCCCTGGCACCCTGAGTACACCGTGTACGAGCAGTACCAGGACTTTAACCAGGAGCAGTACCGTGCTGTCGTCCACCTCTACTCTCGGGAGTATGACTCCATTACCGTGCTGCACACTTCTCATGCTGTTGGAGTGACTATCGACATGGCAGTCCACGATGCTGCTTATGCTGATCTGACACGTCTTTGTGGGGAGTATCGGGACTTGGACACCTCCCCTTTCAGGCACATTGCTATCACATCCAATGTTGGAGCGGAGGTATACTACACTGGTGCCTACTCCACTATCACCCGAGAGCCATTCTACCATCAGAACATGGTTCTGCATGCTGATTGACTGGATAGAGCTAACCGAGCTCTTCGCCACGAGTCGTACACCACCCGTCAGCACCTTTACCATGCGTTGACGCTGTTGCACCCCCTTGTCCGATCTGGTGATCTATCGCGATCTTTGGTCTACCCAGCCAGGACCGTGATGCCTTAGGGTGTCGTCTGGCCAGATGTGTGAGGCTACTCTCCCGCGCTTGGTCCTCTTCTGCCACCTGAGCGTCGGGTTCTGCACAGAGTATCCGCGGACCCCAGGTTACTAACATGAAGGACTTCTCGTCGCGTCACTACCAGCTATCAGGCTACACCTACCTCCACAGTTCCTTCTGGGACTGATGTAGGCTGGCTTATTAGTATTAGATGCATTCGCCGCGAGCCGGCGTCCCGCCTATGATGTTCTTAGACTATGTACTGAACTCTATGTACTAAACCCTATGCATTATCCCTTTTGTAAGATATGTCGACTACTATAGTCAGAGAGCAATCACTGCCGGGCATGCCCCACCACTCGCGCCACCCGTCGGTGTTGAGGCGGCCGCGGGGGATGGTGCCATTGGCGGAGGCAATCAGCTCTTCACAGCGGCGCTTGAAGAACATCGTCCACAGCGTGTGGCTGTCGACGGTGTACCTCGGCTCGTTCCGCCGCGCCTCCGTCAGCGACAAGCGGATGCGAGCGATCTCGGCCCGCCGTGCGGCCCTTCGGACCCCGGTGGCACCAGGACGCCGCCGGTGCTCAACTTCCACGATCCCGGCACACGCATGTTCAGGGGCGCCGGGTAGTCGGCCTTGTAGAGGAGGCGCTCCTCCTCCTCGTGGAGATGGCGGCGGCCGAAGCCATTCGACGCCACGACGTCGCTGGGGTACCTCTCAGCCATTGCTCGTCGGTGGGAAGAGGGGGGAGTGCTGCTTTGTGTGGCGATATGAGGCGAGGTGTGGCGACTGTGTCGTTCACTGGCGGGGAGATCGACTTTTATAGCTGAAGCAGGGCGGTGAGAGCCTACATGTCGGGCGACGCATGGCGGGAGCGGGCGGGACACATGTTGGTGGTGCCTTCACTACGCCGCCTGTGAGGCATCAATGGAGGCTGACCGGCGCGGCAGCGTGGCAGCCTTGGCATTGATTTCCGCGAGAACTGAGGCGATGAGGACGAGAAGCGGCGTCTCGCTGACTTGGCGGGACCATCCCCGTTGGTGCCAAAACCGCGTTCCCCGACGCCCCCAACTGACCCCCAGTGCGCCGGGTTCGGCCTGGGTCCCCCAGTGCCAGTTTTGGCCCAAACTGGCGAAAACGGGCTCCTTGGGGCGCGACTGGGCCGTTTTTTGGGCGCCGGCGGCAAAAAACGCCTGGGGGCTGTTGGAGGCGTGGCTGGAGATGCTCTTAGAGCATTGTATTAGTGTGAAGCGGCACACTAGAAGCAGAGGGGCTTAACCTCATTATTTCTCTAGTAGGTGGAGAACACAGCCACGTGAGGTGGCTGACGGTGTCCTGGACTAGGGGGGTACTCACCATGTCGTCTCCCAATCAGTAAGATTGGGCCGAGGACCCCCATGGCCGTATACTCATGGGCCAGTTCGGACAGTTGCCGCATACAAGGAAGATTCCACAAGACATGGTGGTCAAGACAAGGACTCCTCCCCCACCGGTGTATTCGGCTAGGACTCTTGTTATCCTAGGCCTCGGGTGCATTATATAAACTGAGGCCAGGCTAGTCGATAGATATATACAACAATGATACCATAGGCTAGCTTCTAGGGTTTTAGCCTCTACGATCTCGTGGTAGATCAACTCTTGTAATACTCATATCATCAATATCAATCAAGAAGGACGTAGGGTATTACCTCCATTAAGAGGGCCCAAACCTGGGTAGACATCGTGTCCCCTACCTCCTGTTACCATCGATCCTAGACGCACAGTTCAGGACCCCCTACCCGAGATCCGCCCGTTTTGACACCGACATTGGTGCTTTCATTGAGAGTTCCGCTGTGTGATCGGCAAAAGGACCGATGGCTGGCCACAGGTCAACTACGATGTCGGCATCTTCGTCGCCGGCTCAACTGGTCACCTTGGCTCGACCAAGGACCATGCTCCATCTCCGATCGTCATGTTCGGACAGGGGCCTTCTTCAACATCAACTCCGATCTCTATCATGATCATAGAGGAATCATCCATGGAGCTCGAGGGCTCAACGCCAAGATTGCCCTCGGGCGGTCGTGCTGTTTTTATGCATAGGAACTTGTATTCGCCATCAGCGCCTCCTCGAGTGTCGGTTTGAAAATTGCTTTGGTGGAATAGTGCATAACTACATATACAACAGCCATGCAAAATTTCGTCGAGTTCCGATGAAGGAATCTCCGACAATCTATGATATACCGGAGCCCTATCAAATCTGGACGGGAATCTGGACGAGTTTAGGGCGTGGTCACCAGAGCCCAGCTCAGATGTCCTTTTGAAGATCCAACCATTCATATACTGGGAATTCCCATATCTACCACCCCTCCAAATTTCAGCTCCATCCGACGGTTCAAACTTCGGGAACCTTCCGATGAGTGTACCAATTTTCGGATCCGTTTTCTGCGCGAATACGGATCCGACCCGAATTCATGTTTCTTTATGGACGTGATATTGGACAACCTTTTTAGAGGAATTATCTTCTAGAGTATTGTGCGTTGTTTTTAAACACATGCCCGTAAATTTTTAAGCCTCCCATGAGGTCATCTTCATCATCATGCTGGTGTCAAACCAGTCCGGCAATATTGCTCCAAGGCTGCTGACCTGCGCTAGACACGTCGTCACTTTGTTGAGCCGAGCTCAACTTCTTCGGATCATCATCTCAGCAAGCCGAACAAGAGTCCGGCATCATGAAGGATAAATCATCACCAACATCGCCGCCCCACGGTTTACACGGAGCGGGCATACCGGCATCGCCGCACGGTCACTTCATCAAGCCGGCATTGACCACATCATGACCTGCATCGGGAGGGCCGCACTATTGCTTCTTCAAGATGGTGTCCATCACGCCGACCTACTTCGACTCATCGGCTGACATCGAGACTTCGACATCTCGGCTGGACCGGGGGCTTCGCCATCTCCTCATCAACCTACTCCGGAGACTTCGGCGTCACGAGCCGACCAGCTCCGTCACGTTAGCTGGACCAAGGGCTTTGCCTCGGCAAGCCAACCTTTGCCAGCATCGCCATACCATTGTTTTATCGCCCATCAGGCAATGGGTGTGCGGATCAATTCCCAATTTTCGGAATCACCTTTCTTCGGATTGCTACAACAAATAAACCAGGGGCTATTAATCCTAGTATTTTTTGCTTGTTCGGGTTCATTTTTCCCAAGTAATGATTACTCTGGTTGTTTATCATATGTACACAGGTCTATCGAATGATGGCCACATTAACGACGGTCGCATGGCGGTTCGGTCAGTTTCCGTACATGATTCGGCGAACGCCGCATCCGGAACTCGGACCGACCTATGAATTCAAGCTTTGCCACGCCTTTGCCTCATCACACCGACGCCCTGCATCGAGATTGACTTTGGCGCCAGGCCATATCTCTTTTATTACTCACTTTGCATAAATTATTTATTATGCAACGATTTTTTTAATTATTATTATTACTATTATCTCCAGTTTGCACTATTTTTTGTGCGCAGGAAAATGATCCGGATTCTCATTACTACCACTTCGGAGTGCCGAGCTCTTTGCTCCGCCACCTTGGGACCAGCTTGGAGGATGGAACCTTGTCCCGCATCAAGCTCGGGCCGCGCCATCAATACCGAACACATTAACCGGCTAAGTTGCCTTCATGCTCAAAGTTTTAAATTTCTTACTTGTGTTCGGTTCGACCAAGGATTATACCTTTTGTTAAAAAAAGTTGCTTGTAGAGAATCTCCTTGTCAAAACTTTGTTTGTGACACACAAATTAAAATACCCTGTTTACTTGGGGGCTCCCTTGATGGAGCTTTTCCTGATGCATATGATTATACTTGTACGGCTTTGTTCCTTGTTCGTGTATTACGCCACAATATGCACCATATTGACCTAAGAGATTTGCAAGCTGGGTTGCCTGGCTCCTGTGCTTATCCCTACATTCCTGATTGTTCGGCTAGGGAGTAAAGGGAGCACCTCTGCGATTGTCATGACCGGGTCATCCGAGCTCTGACCTCAGACTGGGTGAAGCCGAAAGCTAGCGCTCTTATTGTTTTCAATCATGGTCAGCACACAACGGAACTCACGAGTACAAAAAATCTATTGCACAAGTCTCATAGTAATAATGAGCACCAAAGAAAGGTATCGGTGGGGGTACTATTTTCTTCGAAGATGCTTCTTACACTTCATTAGTAATATAGCATAAGTTCCCTGAGCGCGCTTTGTCTGTTAAAGCCTTATGGCCTGATTGCCTGGTCATCGGAAACACCGTCGATACTCTCGACAGGCGGAGTACATGACACTTTTCAGCCCTTGGCCGAAGAGGGAGAAGCCGACTGTCGGTTAAGATGCATTTAAAGTTCGGGTGAACACAAATATGATATAAGTACTTCGGTACATACAATCATTATATATATAATTCTTTTACCCAAGTCACTTGGGGCTCTTAAAATTTATATTTGAGCTATAAATTTGTTTTCTTCTTGGTCGTTGTCAAAACACGACAGAAGCACAATTTTTTTTCTCTTCCAATTTTCGGATTGGCACCGAACACTTGATCTTGTTCGGACGTCATGTTTTTACTGACGTTTTTTGGTTTTCCAAGCTTTTGGCACTTTTAAACTATTTGTGTGTTTTCAGCACAAGTCTCGCAGTGCAACGCCAGACACCTTTAGAGATTTGGCAAAAACATTCTCGAATATTGATATATATGCATCGGTTTCGAATTGTGTCTTTAGTCAATAGTTGGGTTGCCCGGCTCCTGCGCTTGCCTCCTACATTCCGCTTTGTTCGGCTAGGTGTGCAAAGGGAGAACCACTGCGATTGTGCTTCCAGCTCACATGGTGAAGCACCTCAGTGGAGAAAGCCAAAAACTGACTGTCACAAATAAGCGTAAACTGGTCAGTGATCCGATGACTGTGTTAAATGATGGGCCATTCATAACATTGGCCGAAGTGTTTACGGCTTGACCTCGACTATCGCCGAACACTACCGGGGGCTAGTAACTGGTGTCAGTGTCAAAACCGCGGATCTCGGGTGGGGGGTCCCGAACTATGCGTCTAGGCCGGATGGTAACAGGAGGCAAGGGACACGAAGTTTTACCCAGGTTCGGGCCCTCTCGATGGAAATAAAACCCTACGTCCTGCTTGATTAATATTGATGATATGGGTAGTACAAGAGTAGATCTACCACGAGATCGGAGAGGCTAAACCCTAGAACTAGCCTACGGTATGATTGTTGTTCTATATGTTGTCCTACGGACTAAAACCCTCTGGTTTATATAGACACTGGAGAGGGTAAGGGTTACACAAAGTCGGTTACAATGGTAGGAGATCTGCATATCCGTATCGCCAAGCTTGTCTTCCACGCCAAGGAAAGTCCCTTCTAGACACGGGACGAAGTCTTCAATCTTGTATCTTCATAGTCCAGGAGTCCGGCTGAAGGTATAGTCCGGCCATCCGGACACCCCCTAATCCAGGACGCCCTCAGTAGCCCCTGAACCAGGCTTCAATGACGACGAGTCCGGCGCGCAGATTGTCTTCGGCATTGCAAGGCGGGTTCCTCCTCCAAGTACTTCATAGAAGATTTTGAACACAAAGATAGTGTCTGGCTCTGCAAAATAAGTTTCCACATATTGCCATAGAGAGAATAATATTTACACAAATCTAATCTGCTGACGTATTCCGTAGTGTGACACACCATGGCCAACCCTTTATCCGAGTCGTTTCATTATCCCACCTCAGCGCGTCATGCGAGGCGGTTTCCTTGGCACATCTTGTTAAAGCAGAGATCATGTCCCATTATTCCGGAATTCTCATCAATACGGGCGTGGGTAACCCAACCATGCCATTGATTACGGCGCTTGGAGATAAGCAAGTTTAACCAGGCTGGTGGGGACACGTAGTTGCGTCCACCCATATAAGGGGATAAGGATCCACCTTTTCACCTACGCCTTCTTCCTCCCTTGCTTATCCATTCTCGCGCACTCGAGCTCCAGCGCCCAAGTCCGCACTCCCCACCTCAACCTTCTCCAGCCATGTTCGGAGTGGGAGGCAAGTGGATGGTCTCCTCCGTCACGGAGGGACACATCAAAAAACTGAGGAAGGCCGGATACTTCTCAAACGACATTGCGTACCGGCTTCCCAAAAAGGGGCAGCTCATCCCCACCCCTAGGCCCCATGAGAGGGTGGTGTTCCTCCCCCATTTCTCCGCGGACTAGGCTTCCCTCTTCAACCATTTGTCCGGGGGCTCATGTTCTACTATGGCCTGGATTTCCATGATCTAGCCCCGAACTTTGTCCTCAACATCTCGGCGTTTATCGTTGTGTGTGAGGCTTTCCTCCGCATCCGCCCCCATTTCGGCCTATGCCTCAAGACTTTCAATGTCAAGCCGAAGGTGGTGCGCAGCAACCAGGCGGAGTGTGGAGGCGCCATGGTGGGCAAGATGGCCAACGTCTTATGGCTCGAGGGCTCCTTTGTGTAGACATTGAAGGGGTGGCAATCGGGGTGGTTTTACATCACCAAGCCGCGCGACCCCGAATGGGTCGCAGTCCCCGAGTTTCGATCCGGACCCCCTACGCGGCTCACCTCCTGGAAGGAGACGGGTCTTTCGTGGGGTAAAAAAGGAGAGCTGACCGGACTCCAAACATGCGTCCAAACCCTGGTGGACAAGAAGTTCAAACTTGTCAACATAGTCCAGGTTATGCTCATCCGCCTGATCCTCCCGTGTCAACAACGGGCTTTCAACCTGTGGGAGTTCAACCCGGCGCGGCACCAAACTCTGAGCAGGCTCTTCGACACGATGTATGAAGATGCCTGGAAGGTACTTTTCAAGGGCGCCGAGGCCCTCGCATCCGCTACCGAGGATCGCGGATTCAGTATGCAGCGTCACGCTCATTCGGTAAGCTGTTTTTTCCTTTTACAGGGTATCAGTTTTTCATAGTTTGACTCCATGTGGGATCTAAGCTCCCTTACCTTTGACAGGATTGGCAGGTGACGTCTGGACAGATCAACTGTCCGGCTCCTTTGCCCGAAGGCCAAGCGGACGCTCGCTTGGCGAAGCTGCTAGTTCCGGCACCCTATGTGGTGCCAGAGAAGAAGGCCGCGAAAAAGGCCACGGGGACTCGAAAGACTGCCCGGCGCCAGGAGGTGTCAGATCCATCATCCGATGGTTCCGAGGCGCATTCCTCCCATGAAGACAAGGAGGAAGAAGAAGAGACCTCTCCTCCTCCAGCGGGAGGAGAGAAGAAAAGGAAGGCCGCCCTCTCTGGGGAGGCCGGAGGGTCAAAGAAGGGGAAAACCCTTCCTCCAGACTACTCCACCGACGCCGACAACGGCGGAGAGGAGTGGCCGCCCAGGGCCAAGCCCCTGGCAAAATCGTAAGTATCCGGATACCAGAGTAATTCATAGTATTCGTTTATTGCACAGCTTTCCCTTATGTCGAATATGTTTATGCAGCCCACCCAAAGACCGGCTCGACGCATCGTCGAGCGGCTCACTGAACTCGTTGGATGTGAACTCGCTTCTGACGGCTTCCTCCCCCCGCCCTACGGACGACACCGAAGTGTTGTCCCAACAGGTTCCAAGCCGGGAGGAGGTGGTCCTGGAGGGGCCACAAGGCAACCTCCCGGACTGCAGGAGTAAAGGGGATGAAACCCCCCAGGGCTCCAAGTCCGCCTCTAGGCCGGACACCGCTCTGGAACCTTCAAAGGTTCCAGAGTCCGGCGGGGGACCTCCTTCCAAGAGGAGCAAGCCCACCATGCCGGTGACCCCCGTCCAACCGTAGGCGCCAGGCAATCTCTTGGAGGCGCTCCAAGGCGCCTCCATCGACGAGGAGCACCGCACCATTATGAGTGCGGTGGTCCATAAGGTTCAGTCCGCCAAGAGCGGACTGACTGAAGCTTGTACTAGCCTTTTAACAGGCTTTGAGGTAAGTAAAGAATGTGTAAATAATATTACCACATAGACAGTATCCCCTGATGCTCTGTTTGGCGTTCGGGAAGAAAAGCCGAATAGAGGATCAAATAAAATTCGCAGGAGTCTAACAAAAAGGAGTCAATATGCGTATGCAGGCTTCTCTGCTTGCGTCCGCTGCACTGACTGTGGAAGTGGACACGCTAAAGCAGAACCTTGAGTGGTCCGAGCAAGAGCTCGGGCGTGCTAAGAAGCAGCTCGAGGACAATGAAGGTAAGAAATACCTTGTTTAAATATATATAAAAAGGTGCAATTGCAAAAAATGACAGGATTATCGTGGCTATTGTAGGGGCCACGTCTGAGGTGGCGACCCTTAAGCAAGCGCTAGTCAAGGCAGAGAAGAGGGCGGCCACAGAGCGCACCGAGCGGGAGAAGTATGAGGCCGAGGTTGGCAAGGTACGGCAAGAGCTCCAGGCTCTCATGGAAAAACATGAGAGTTGGAGCTTGACTCAAAGACACGAGCGTCCGAGCTCGCAGTTGCTATTGAAAATGCCAAGTCTGCCAAGGCCGAATCCCAGAAGACCCTCCAGGAGTTGGATGATGTGAATAAGATAGCGGCGGGCAACACATTCTTTATGCAAAGCAAACACATAAACGTGAGTTACTTGTTACTTACCCGAATCCGGAGCTCTCCAGGAGCGTTCGCAGATCTTCCCTGGAGTGTGTCCAATGCCGCCGCATTCTATCGAACCGAGGAGGGCAGCTTGACAGAGAAGGTGTTCTGGTCTCAGTATGCTGAGGCCGGACACCCCGTGCCCCTGAGCGACCAGTTGAAGCAACTGGTCGAGCTCCACAAGGCGGCCGAACAGGCCATGAAGGGCCTCATAGTTCGGTTGTGGCCTGGAGGGGCTCTGCCTGGCAGCTATTTCGGGCTGGTGCGGCGGCTGGTGGAGGCCTGTCCAAGGCTCGAAGTCATCAAGCGCTCCATCTGCATTGAAGGTGCCCGTAGGGCCCTTTCCCGTGCTAAGCTGCACTAGGGCAAGCTGGATGCTGAGAAGCTTGTGAAGGATGGGCCACCGCCGGGGAAAGAGCATCGCAAGCCCGAGAATTATTATAAGGATGTTCTGAAGGGTGTCTGCCTTGTGGCGAATGAATGTTCTAGGGATGTAATTTTTGAGTGAAACTTGCTCGTTTTGTCATGTGCGCTGAAAACTTGTTCATATGCGCTAAGCAATGCTGCTGGAATTTAAAATATTACCTTTTGTGCGGCTGTTTATCAATTCTGAGAGATGGCAAGTCGTCGGCTTCTGCCCCCGTGCCTCTAGTGCTAGGGTGTTCGGGGATAAACCTGAGCGCTCTTTCTCCCATGTTTGGGTCCTTCGAGGGAGGCGCTCAGCCCAACGAACAAGGCAATCAGACTATAATGCGTGAACACTCTCACTTAGCCATAGAATTCTATAATTTTAAATTTCGGCGAAGCCCCTGGTATTCGGAAAACCGAGTTCAGGGCGCTATCCACACCTTGGCCGGACAAAGCCGGCTCCTCGCTCTAAGCGGCATAAGTCTTTAGGGACTCGAAAAACCTCTCGAATAGCGACCAGCTCTCGCTTCATCATGAGAGTCAGTTTTAGCTTTCTCCACTAAGGTGCTCGACCCAGCTCAACTGGGGCACAATCGTAGTGGTTCTCCTTGTGCTACCTTAGCCGATATAGCGGAACGTAAGGCACCATAACATAGGAGCCGGGCAAACCCAACTATTGACCCAAGACATGATTCGGAGCCGATGCATATAATGCTATAAGTTCGGGGTGCCGCACTTGTTAAAGTGTTCGGACTTCTCACACCATATTGAGGGGTACTAAAGCCCCTGGCGTATTTTGGTCGTACCAAAGTGTACGGATGCAACATGTCGTTAAGGAACATATATTAAAAAAGAGTAATGCAAAAATAGACAAAAGCTATGCATTGTTTATTAAAGAGGGCTGCGATCAAAGCAGAACGATACAAATAATGCGATAAGCAAAAGGTTGGACTATTTAACGTGTCTGTTCCAGGGGCAAGCTGCGGAATAGTATGCGAAACAGGTATACTGCTCGTGATAGAGACCACCTGGGAGTTCCGTAATGTGGCGTGGCTTGTCTGCTTCCCTGGTTCTTGCATCGTTTGATCGGCAATTGAACTGCCGAACGGGCCTTCCGAAGAGTGGAGTCCTGAAAGTAAGAGAAAATTAAAAAATCGGCAGCCCCTGGTGCGGTTTAATCCGTGTTTCGGGCGTGCCGTGATGGTGCCCCTCCCCCTGTACCCATGGTATTCCTAGAGCGTAGTTATGTACGCAAAGTACTGGTATCGCATTTTTGCGAGGGCTGGGGTTGAGGCCGCATTGCTACGCCTGCTCGGGTCGTGCCAGGCGGTCTTGTTGTAGGTTACTCCGGGCACGCTTGACGGTGTCCGGTCGTTTAATGGCCGGACTGGAGAACTGCCTAGAGAGGCTGCTTTGTACTTCTACTGGAAGGGCCGCCGTGTGCTCCTCCATTCGGAGGGAGCGTTCGGTGTTTCCATTGACCGTAATTACTCCTCGAGGGCCTGGCATTTTGAGCTTAAGGTATGCGTAGTGCGGTACCGCATTGAACTTGGCAAATGCGGTTCGCCCGAGCAGTGCGTGATAGCCACTGCGGAATGGGACTATGTCGAAGATTAACTCCTCGCTTCGGAAATTATCCGGAGATCCAAAGACCACTTCAAGTGTGACTGAGCCTGTACAGTTGGCCTCTACACCTGGTATTACGCCTTTAAAGGTCGTTTTGGTGGGCTTAATCCTCGAGGGATCTATGCCCATTTTCTGCACTGTATCCTGGTAAAGCAGGTTCAGGCTGCTGCCGCCGTCCATAAGGACTCTAGTGAGATGAAATCTATCAATAATTGGGTCTAGAACCAATGCGGCAAATCCGCCATGACGGATGCTACTGGGATGGTCCCTTCGATCAAAGGTGATCGGGAAGGAGGACCATGGGTTGATCTTTGGGCCGACTGGCTCTACCGCGTATATGTCCCTTAACGCACGCTTTCGCTCCCTTTTGGGGATGTGGGTTGCGTATATCATGTTCACCGTCCGCACTTGTGGGGGAAAACCCTTCTGTCCACTATTGTTCGGCGGCCGGGGCTCCTCGTCGTCATCGCCATGCAGCCCCTTGTCTTCATTTTCGGCGTTTAACTTGCCTGCCTGCTTGAACACCCAACAATCCCTGTTGGTGTGATTGGCCGGCTTTTCGGGGGTGCCATGTATCTGGCACAAGCGGTCGAGTATTCGGTCCAAACTGGACGGGCCCCTAGGATTCCTTTTGAATGCCTTTTTCCGCTGACCGGATTTAGAGCCTCTGAATCCGGCATTAACTGCCGTATCCTCAGCATTGTCACCGTTAATGTGGCGCTTCTGCTTGTTGCGATGCGACCTGCCACTACTGTCCCTGGTATCCGAATTACCAGGGTTCTTGGTAATATTGTTGCTACGAGCAAGCCAGCTGTCTTCTCCCGCGCAAAAGAGGGTCATGAGTGTCGTGAGTTCTGCCATAGACTTCGGCTTTTCCTGTCCAAGGTGCCGGGCAAGCCACTCATCACGGATATTGTGCTTGAAGGCTGCTAGGGCCTCAGCGTCCGGACAGTCGACTATTTGATTTTTCTTTGTTAGGAACCGTGTCCAGAATTGCCTGGCTGATTCCTCTAGCTGCTGAATTACGTGAGTTAGGTCATCGGCGTTTGGGGGTCGCACATAAGTGCCCTGGAAATTGTCGAGGAATGTGGCCTCCAGGTCCTCCCAACAACTGATTGATCCTGTTGGCAAGCTGTTAAGCCAATGCCGAGCTGGTCCTTTAAGCTTGAGTGGGAGGTATTTGATGGCGTGGAAATCATCACCGCGGGCCATGTGGATATGGAGGAGATAATCCTCGATCCATACCGCAGGATCTGCTGTGCCATCATATGATTCGATATTTACGGGTTTGAAACCCTCGGGGATTTGATGATCCATTATTTCGTCTCTGAAGCATAGTGGATGTGCGGTGCCTCTATACTAGGCTATATCACGACGTAGCTCCAATGAGCTTTGTCTACTGTGTTCGGCCCTGCCAAATTTGTGGCCGGTGTGACGGTTACCGTCTCGAGCCGTGGGGCGCCCACACGATCCGTAGATCGATCTTGTTTGCCTTGCCTTGTCCTCCAACATATCTCCTAAGTTTGGCGCATATTCCCGTGCCTTGGTACGGGGTGCGGCTTGAGTGGAGGGCCAAGAGGCCTCTCTGTCGCGGCCACGAGGTGGCCGGTCGGCCGCATCAAGTGCTTCCTCCTCTAATCTGGGTAGCAACCTGCGCTTTGGGTAGCTCTTGGAGGGCGTTCGAGTTTATGCTCTTCGGCCACAAGGACTTCAGTCCATCTGTCGACTAGAAAATCTTGATCAGCTCTAAGTTGTTGCTGTTTTTTCTTGAGGCTTCTTGTTGTGACCATAATCCTACATTGAAAACGCTCTTGCTCGACGGGATCCTCTGGCACGACGAATTCGTCGTCGTCGAGGCTTGCCTCATCTTTGGAGGGAGGCATATAATTATCGTCCTCGACCTCTCTGTCTGCCGCTCTCTCATGAGGGCTGGTTTCTCCATCCTCCTATGCTAAATCTTGCTAGAGGGGGTTTTCTTCGGCACTTTCCGGAGTATTATTATCTCCCGTGCTGGAATCACCGTATTTTTTTTGGCGGGATTTTGAACGGCGCCGCTGACGCCGGCACTTAGCCTGTTTCTTGGAGGGGTCATCCTCCGCTGTTCCATCGCCATCTCCTTCTTTTGGGGTGTCCACCATGTATATGTCATATGACGAGGTGGCTTTCCAGGGCCTGATAGGCGCTGGTTCTTCATCGTCTCCTTCATCGGCGTCCATACCGTCGATATCTTTGGAGTCGAAGTCGAGCATGTCGGTTAAGTCGTCAACAGTGGCTACAAAGTGGGTGGTGGGTGGGCTTTTTATTTCTTCATCGTCCGAATCCCAACCTTGCTAACCGTAGTCCGGCCAGGGCTCTCCTGATAAAGAGAGAGACTTCAGTGTCTTCAGAATATCGCCGAAAGGCGAGTGCTAAAAGATGTCCGCGGCAGTAAACTCCATAATCGGTGCCCAATCGGATTCGATCGGCAGGGGCGTGGAGGGTTCGGAGTCTGGAGAGGAGTCCGGCTCCTTGGAGTCACGAGTCTCACAAAGTGCGGGGCTGGTGTTTGGCTCGATCGCCGTTGGGATCACAGCCCCCGAGGCGGCATCCAACCACCCGTCCACGATCGGCGCAGTTGGCTCCGAATTAAGGGTCGAAGCCGATGCGGGTGCGGCCTCCAGGGCACTGTTCGGCGACAGAGCTAGATCATGCTCGTCATGCCAGTGCGGCGCGCTCGGCAGTGGCTCGAATCCGTAAAAGATCAAGTCCCCGCGGATGTCAGCTGTGTAGTTGGATGAGAGTATATGATGGGTACTTGGTATGTCTCGGCTTGGCGTAGATCCCCCCGGCAACGGCGCCAGAAATTCTTCCTGCTACCTCTTGAGCTTGCCTTGGTTTTTCCCTTGAAGAGGAAAGGGTGATGCAGCAAAGTAGAGTAAGTATTTCCCTCAGTTTTTGAGAACCAAGGTATCAATCCAGTAGGAGACAACCCACAAGCCACCAAATACCTGCACACACAAACACCAACTTGCACCCAATGCGACAAAGGGGTTGTCAATCCCTTCATGGTTATTTGCAAAGTGAGATCTGATATAGATGGATAAACGGTAAAGTAATATTTTTGTTTTATGGAACGGAAGTAAAAGATTCCAAAAGAAAATAAATAGGACGCTAAAATTGTAGATCAGAAACTTATATGATGGAAAATAGAAGATTATATGATGGAAAATAGACCCGCGGGCCATAGTTTCACTAGAGGCTTCTCTCAAGATATAAAATATTATGGTGGGTGAACAAATTACTACCGAGCAATTGATAGGAAAGCGCAAAGGTATGATGATATCTAAGGCAATGATCATGAATATAGGCATCACGTCCATATCAAGTAGACCGAAACGATTCTGCACCTACTACTATTACTCCACACATCGACTGACTCCTGCCTGCATCTAGAGTATTAAGTTCATAAATGCCAGGACCCCGATTCTAAGTCACACCAATCTAGCCTGTAACACCTCATATCACTTTGCGGCCTCACGCACGGTATTCCCACGGGTGTCGCCTTACCATGACCTGGGACCGTTTGCGCCTTTTGGCTCACGTATATGATAGTGTCACTAGCATCCATATGACAGAGAACTCGGGCCCACATGACTAGTCGTGAACCCAAAGTGGCACTAACTTACGGGGACAGTCATACATGAATCAACATCGAGCATGTCGGTCAGCAGCGTGCGAATCCGGGCTATAGCACTGGGCTAATAGGACTCCGGGAACCCGGGCTGTAGTAGGCTAGGCAGGACTAGCTCACGTATATGATAGTGTCACTAGCATCCATATGACAGAGAACTCAGGCCCACATGACTAGTCGTGAACCCAAAGTGGCACTAACTTACGGGGACAGTCATACATGAATCAACATCGAGCATGTCGGTCAGCAGCGTGCGAATCCGGGCTATAGCACTGGGCTAATAGGACTCCGGGAACCCGGGCTGTAGCAAGCTAGGCAGGACTCCGGATGTCACTGTGTGACATTTCCCTGAAGGGACAGACACAGGAACGAAGTGAATCACATGCCGGCCAGTCAAGTGTTCCGGAGCAGTAGTGATGGGCTAGCAGGACTCCGGTGAACCTGGCTGTAGCGGACTACTATGGCTCATGGAAGCACAAGAATACATTTCCCCATAAGAGAGGCTACCAAGGATAAACAACTAGGTTGTCGGATCCCACACATACCAAGCATTTCAGTCATACACACAATATGCTCGATATGTGTAAATACAATATGGCATCACAACATAACTCTACGACTCAAGTATTTATTCATTAGGCTCCGAGGAGAGAGATATACAAACATGGGTCTCATGACCCAAAAATCATAGCATACAAATCAAAGCACATGCGGAAGCTTAACATGTCTGAGTACAGACATCTACAAATGAAAGAGGCTAAGAAGCCTGACTATCTACCAGATCCTGCCGAGGGCACAAGATCGTAGCTGAGGTATCAAGCTAAACGTCGAAGTCCACATGGAACTACTAGCGAGACTAAAGTCTCTCTGCAAAAACATAAATTAAGCAAACGTGAGTACAAGACTTACATCAGAACTAGCTACATATGCATCAGTATCAAGAAAGGGGTAGTGGAGTTTAACTGCAGCAAGCCAGCTTTGACTCGGTGGCTATCCTGAACTACGACTGCAAGTAACTCTTTTGAGGTGGCGCACACGAGTCCATATATTCAGCATATCAATACACCACTGTGGATCCGCTCCCGTCTCCCTACGAGAACGCCATCCATAGCACTCATGCTTATCTTGCGTATTTTAGAGTATCCACTTTCACTTGTCTATGAACTATGCAAGGGGTCCAAGTTTCCATATCCGAGGAATCCGGCTATTCGAATAGATAATGAAAACCCTGCAGGGATGTACTTCTTCAAACACGCTCCCACCACTTACCGTCGTTTACACGACATGTACTCAGCAACCTTCAAGCGGAAGCCCAACGAGGGTGTCGGCCACGGCCTACCTAAACACTCAAGTATCTAGTCCAGGTTTATCGCCTATCCAGGTTCCATCCACAGGGAGTCCGGCCGAGGTTTCCACATACGACCCTGAACGATGTGAACAGGGTTCCCGAGTCACCAAAGGGGTGCCCGGTACACCGTGCCACGGTGTATCTACCGCATCATAGCCCACCCCTAGGGTCAGCGCTACACACGGCCGCCAACACATAACCTACAAACACCAGAAACTAGTTGCAACTCCTGGGCAGAGTACTAGGGTGATTAAGAAGCTGAGAGGGTCAATTAAGGATCCCAATGAGTGGTAGTAGCTGTTCATGGATCACAAACACAGAACTCAGTTCCTGAGGATGGTTTCAATGAGACAACCCACCATGTACTCCTACATGGCCTCTCACCGCTACCTTTACCAAATCGTGTTCACACACTTAGCTCACACACAGTAGGACATGTTCACACACCTTCGATTCATCCTTGATGAATCGGACCTGACACAACTCTATGCAATACCGGGTATGACAAACAAGCATGAAAGAGTAGGCACATCAGGGCTCAAACAACTCCTACTCATGCTAGTGGGTTTCATCTATTTACTATGGCAATGACAGGGCATGCAGAGGAAAGGGGTTCAACTACCGCAGCATGTAACAGTTGAATCGTTGTTGTCCTAATGCAGTAAAAGAGATCAGGAGCGAGAGGGTGGTATTGTATCGGAATGAACAAGGGGGTTATGCTTGCCTGACACTTCTGAAGATAGTATAGTTCTCCATCGGTGTCATCGATCACATCATCGAAGCAACGTCTATTGAGAGGGGACAATTACCGGCAATAGAGAGAAAACACAATCAATGCAATGCAACAATATGATGCATGATTATTACATGGCAAAATGAGTGTGTTGGGCTAATGCATCTACAACTAGGGTGGTTTCAGCTCATTTGAGTCAAAGATTCAAATACATACTCAAGTTATGGGTTTATAAAGTGCATTAACATGTTTTGAGCTAAACAGCAATGTTAAGTTACTTAAACATGCATGAAACCAGTACAGATGGATAGATTGGATTTTTCTGATCATTTTTCATATATAACTTATTTCCATTGGAGTTATAGATTATTTTCTATGATTTTTACAAGTTTTAACTATTTTCTGGAATTTCTGAATTATTTTAAATACAAAAATTATTTAATGTGTCAGCATGACATCATCATGATGTCAGCAGGTCAACAGGGCACGGTCTAGGTCAAACCTGGCCAGTGGGATCCACTGGTCAGTGACCCAGTGACATTTAGTGTCACAGACAGGTGGGTCCGGTCAACGGCCACGTCAGCGAGGTCAACGGTGACGCGTGGGGCCACTGTGTTTAGATTAATCTTAATCTATTTTTGGTAGCTGGTTAGTTAGGTAGCGGGGCCTGCATGTCAGCAAGCCAGGGGGTTAGTTAGTGGGTCAATTAGCCGCTAATGACGCGTCCACGTCATCCAAAACAGCGGTTAGCCGCCGGCGCTAAACGGAACACGGCGGGGTTGCCCGTCCGGCCGATTCCGGTGATGAGAGCTCGTGCGGCTGGGTCCTGCGGACGCAGCGTGATGAGGCGCGTCGATCGGTGGTGATGGGTTGTGCTAGGGCGGCCAGAAACGGCAACAGCGGCGAGTGAGGCGGCGGCCGAAGCTTGGGGTTGGTCGGGACGAGGCTGTGGGGCTCGGTAGGGGGTGCGGGTGGTGGCGTTGGCCTGCTGCGGAGCTGCTAAGCACGTAGCCATGCTCGGGAACGAGATTTGCTAGCTCTTGTGACGGCGGCGACAAGAACGGTTGCGGCCGGCTCTCGGCTCCGGTGGAAATGGCGGGTATACAGCGCAACAGAGCACGGGGAGAGAGGGGAGCGGCAGAGGAGCTCACAGTGAGTCAAATGGGACAGTCAGCGAGCTCGGGGAGGCACCGGAGGCAGAAAATCGACGGTGACGATCTATGGAGGCCGGCGAGGGGAATGGCGGTGCTTGCGGCGTCCAGGGACTTCCGGGGTCGGGCGGCTCGGTGAGGAGGAAGAGAGGGACGAGGCGGCGCTCGTGGGCGCGTCGATGAGGCGTGGGGTGGCCGGTGGTCGCGGCAACGACGACTGCGTTCGGGCATGAGAGGCAGAGGGAGCAGAGGAGGGGACGAGCTCGAGAGAGAGTGAGGGGCGGTCGGGGAGGCTGCGTGGTGTTGTGGAGGCGTCCAGGCCCTCGGCGGCAAGCAGGAGCTGGCGAGGCACGAGGCCAGCGCGCGGCGAGCACGCGCTCGTCCTTCTGTCCAGGGAGGAAGACGACAGGGAGGCTGCGGTGGTGGGCTGGGCCAGCCACTTGGGCCACCAGGTAAGCCCAGGTGAGAATCCTTCTCTCTCTCTGCTTTCTGGTTTTCTTTCTATTTCTGTTATTTTGTTTTGATTTAGTTTGGAAACTAAACCATTTTAAAACTTTCTGTAAATTTGTATGTGAGCTCAAAGAGCTAGTCCAAGGTCACATGCAAACTTACAAAATATTTGAACATTATTTCCTATATAACAGAAATAATTCCAACCCAAATATATTATTTATTTAAATCAAAGGCCCAAAATAATTTATTCCTGTGACTCCAAAAATATTGGTTGGGATTTCAACCGATGCCAATATTTTCATAGAATAACAGGAACATTTTCTTGGACTCATTTGATGAGATTTAAATGTTGGTTATTTTTAGAGGTTTTCTGAGGCTTTGAAAATTCCTCAATTCAGATTTCAATTGAATTTAAACATGATGCAGCAACCAAGCTAGTCCAAGGCCAAGGTAAAACTAGGGATGTGACAATAAAGAACAGAGTAACACATTAACTAACATGACATTATGTAGAGGAATTAACGCAAACAATATGATGAAAACCCCATCTTGTTATCCTCGGTGGCAACAATATAACATGTGCCTTGCTGCCCCTACTATCACTGGGAAAGGAGACCGCAAGATTGAACCCAAAGCTAAGCACATCTCTCATTGCAAGAAAAACCAATCTAGTTGGCAAACCAAACAGTTTGTTCGAAGAGACTTTCAAAGATATCAAATCATGCATATAAGAATTCGAAGGAGATTCCAATAATATTCATAGATAAGCTTATCATAAATCCACAATTCATCGGATCTCAGCAAACACACCGCAAAAAAGTATTACATCGAATAAATCTCCAAGAATATTGAGGAGAACATGGTATTGAGAATCAAAGAGAGAGAAGAAGCCATCTAGCTACTAGCTATGGGCCCGTAGGTCTGTGGTAAACTAATCACGCTTCATCTAAGAGGCAATGGTGTTGATGTAGAAGCCCTCCGTGATCGAATCCCCCTCCTACAGGATGCCAAAAAAGGCCCCTAGATGGGATCTCACGGCTATAGAAGGTTGCGGTGGTGGAAAAGTTGTTTTGTGGCTCCCTTGGAAGGTTTTGGTGTATTTGAGAATATATAGGCGGAAGAAATAGGTCGGTGGAGTCACGAGGGGCCCACAAAGGGTGGGGGCTCGCCCTACCCCCTGGGCGCGCCCTCCATCCTTGTGGGTGCCTCGCGGCTTCGCTGACGTCTACTCCAAGTCCTCTAGATGTCTTCTGGTCCATGAAAAATCATCACAAAATTTCAATCCATTTGGACTCCGTTTGGTATTCCTTTTCTATGAAACTCTAAAACAAGGAAAAACAGGAACTGACGCTGGGCTCTAGGTTAATAGGTTAGTCCCAAAAGTTTATAAAATAGCATATTAATGCATATAAAACATCCAAAAAAGATAATATAATAGCATGGAACAATCAAAAATTATAGATAGGTTGGAAACGTATCACTGGGCAAGTAGACCCCATAGGGCAATAAGAGGTTCATTAGGCCCACATGGGCCTGCTAAGAGAGGATCTCGAAATGGTAGCCACGACGGGGCTTATAAACAGGTGCGAGCGCCTCTCAACTAGCGAGGTGGGACTAAACATTTAGACACCCCTATGCTAGGCTATTGGTCGCGGTTGGTGGCTTGAACCAGGATGAAAGGGGGCCTTCCATCCCGGTTCATGCCACCAACCGGGACCAATGCCCCCCTTTCATACCGGTTCCAGCTACCAACCGAGACCAATGGCCTGGGCTTCCCTGTCGGATTTCGTGTTTCGGCAAAACCCTTGAGGTTCGAACACTGGGTGTGCATGATGATCTCTCCCCCTGTAGCTCTTGCCCTGACCGCAATCTCAAGTCTTAGCGCGTCGAACCCACAGAACAAGGGACACAAGATTTATACTGGTTCGGGCCACCGATGCGGTGTAATACCCTACTCTAGTGTGGTGTGGTGGATTGCCTCTTGGGCTGAGGATGAACAGTTACATGGGAAGAACAGCCTCCTGAGGAGAGGTGCTCTTGTGCTTGGTGAGTTGATGTGGTAGAGGATCGTCCCTCTTCTAAGGTGGTGGCTAGTCCTATTTATAGAGGCTCGGGTCCTCTCCCCAAAGATTAGGCGGGAAGGGATCCCACAACGGCCAGTTTGAAGGGGGACAACTAGTACAAGCTATCCTGACAAAAGGTGGGCTTCGCCTGCAAAGGCTCTGGTGGTGACGCCTTCCTGGGCTCCATGGTGACCTCCGTCCTGCCGTCCTGCTGATCTTGGTTTTGTTGCACCGGTATGGAAACCTTTGCTTGATGCCTCAGGACTTCACGCCTGCGCTTGCCTCTTAAGCACCAAAGGGGAAACGAGGACACTGCGCGCGCTGGCGCCCGCCTGGTGCCCGTCTGGCCTTGGTCGTCATGGCTTGCATCACGGGAACCTCATGAGGTACCCCTTGCCTTGATCTCTCCGCCCCTCATAAGCCAGCCAGGTGGCCGCCCCCAAGGAGGTCTTGCATCATCCGCCTCGCGAGGCTTGGGCCCACGCGAGGGTCTTGAGTGCTTGCTGGTGAAGATGGGTTGTACAGGGCCGCTGGTGGAGCCACGTCGTGGGCCGCAGGTAGGTAAGTCTGGGGCCCCCGTTCCCAGGACGCCGACAGTAGCCCCCGGGCCGAAGGCGCGCTCGAGATTGGCTTCGAGGCGAAGCCAAGGGACAAGTGCGGAGCACCGCAGTTCCTAACAGCCTGCAGCCTCAGTTGACGCGTGGCGGTTGATTGGTCATGGGCATCTCCGCTTCCCCATGCTGCCTCGGCAACTGCCCGCCAGACAAAAGGCTGGCGCGGGCTGCATTTGCCTTCATTGCTTTCCTTTGTCTTGCTCCAGATCCCCTTTCTTGCCCTTCGCTTCCAGGGACTCCAGATCCACCCAGACCTTCGAGCTTGCTGTTGATGGCGCCCAAGAAAGCCTAGGCTACCCCTTCATCATCCTGGTATGAGCCCGCACTCAACGCGCTGAGCGTGTCTGAGAAGAACCTGGCCGCTGTGCGCTTGATGGCGGCGGAGGGTGACAAGAAGAGGAAGATTGTGCTCCGGGTCGGCTCCACCGAGCCTGAGGACTCTGGCAGCACCTTCTACCCCTTCTTCATGAGTAGCATCGTCGCCAGGTTGGTTCCCTCATTCTCCGACTTCTTATACTCCGTCCTCAGTCTCTATAAGATCCACGCCCTCCATCTTCATCCCAACTCCGTCCTTCTTCTGTCGATTTTCACCTTCTACTGCGAGGCGTTGTCGGGGGGTGCTGATCCACCAACACCTATGGGGACAGGGCCCCTTTCGGTTCGGTGGGAGGCGGAGAGCGCACAAAGAGCGGATCGAGGCAGTGCACGCGGGCGATTTTACCCAGCTTTGGGCCGCACGGATGCGTAAAACCCTACTGCTGCTTGTTTGTGTATATTGGATTCTTGCTCAGGAGCGATGGATGCTGCCAGACTGAGCGTGAGAGTGTTCCTGGTGTTGAATGAGCCGAACTGGCCGAACCTCCTCTACGTTGCGCCTGGGCCTCCTTTTATACTTTCAAGGGGTCACTGACAGGTGGCAATGTAGACTCGAAGGGTAAAAATGGAAAAGGATGCGGTAGGTGCAGCTACCGCTACTGTGGATACAGTGCACCCTACCTAACTCTGACGGCAGGGGACAAGGGCATTAAATGCCTGTCTGAGTCTCCTAAAAAGTGCAAAAGGTGACCGTTAGGAGCGCCACCGTTTGCCACGATGGGCTTCTCTTCATCTCCGCTTGCCACCACGTACCCCTAGCTGCACGGCCTCCTGCCATGTGTGCTTGGGAGAGTCCCAGAGCGACACGTTAGCAGGTGTGCTGGAGCGCGGGCACGAAGTGGGGGTTTCCCGCAGCAAGCTCCTTGCCGCGGCCGTCGTCTTGTCGCGTCCGGAAGCTTGTCGCTCGCCGGATCTTGCCGGGACGCAGGGCGCGTCGCGGCAAGCTTTCTTGGTATGCCTTGAGTGGCCTTCCCGGCAAGCTCCTCTTGCCGGGGTCTTGTCTCTTCCCGGCAAGATCCTCTTGCCGGGGCCTTGGTTGGCCTTCCCGGCAAGCTCCTCTTGCCGGGGCCTTGGCTTGAGTACTTTGTTCTTGAATGGTCTTCAAGGGAACCACGGAGGGTCTTGGCGGTCACCCGGCAAGCCTTGCCGCGGGGTGCTGCAACTGCCCGTGCACAAGTTCGGGGTGCTAGGGTACCCCTACTCTAGTACACCGACAGGAACCCCCGGGCCTGGGCCATACACGGTGCCGAGCGCTGTTGGGCCAGGCCCAAAACAGTGCACGGGCACGCGCGGCCTAGGTCACGCCGAATCTAACTCCACTCCCACCGCGCACGCCCAGAACAGCACGGGCCAACGCGGCGTCGTGGGAGAGATCCTGGGAGGTTGTTCATTTGGAAGGCCGAAACGTCCGCCCCGTCCCTCTTATAAGCAGGGGAAACAGGGGTATTTCCCCTATCTTCGCTATTTGCTGCTGCAATCTCAGAAACCTCCGCCGCCCTCTTCCGCTTCCAAAGTCGAAAGAGAGCAGCGCTCCTTCTGCCCTTTTCGCCTCCTTGACCTGCCTCCTGAGGAGAGGGACAGGAAAGGGATTACGGGCATCTTATCTTTTTAATTTGTAAGCCTTCGGGCCTTAGCTGTATCTAAAACTTGTAATCCTCTCTTTCATGTTTTTTATCCTCTATGGACTGTACCTGAGTGGGATGTTTTTTAATGAAAAGGGGATGCTTGCCGGGTTATTTGTCTCGTGAGTTAAACCCACGCCAAGGAGCAAATCCTTGGTATCCCTCGGACAGACATTTCATCTCCCGGCAACAGGCCCTGCCGCCTTCCCATGTCGCTCAACCTTTCTCACGCTTTTAACGGAGGCAGGAACGAGGTGGGTGCGGTCTCCTCGTTTCATCCCTTTGCTGCCGTGACTACGACCAAACTTGGCCCCGAGAACGAGCCCCAGGGCCTAGAGTCGAGGGAGCACGGCAGTTTCCGGGAAGAAACGTGGTTTCGCATTCCCCAGTCCATAAGAGGATGCATGATGAGGGATGAAAGACTTATCTGATATTGCAGCCCCCGGCAACTCTGGTTTGCCGTGGACGATTCTTGGCACTCACAGCCCCCAGCGATACTGGCTTGCCGGGAAGGCTTTTATCTTCAGCAGAGAACTTTGACGTTCTCGATGCCGGCTTTCGGCAAGCTTGTTGCCAGGAAGGCTTTCATCTTCAGCAGAGAACTTTGACGTTCTCGATGCCGGCTTCCGGCAAACTTGTTGCTAGGAAGGCTTTCATCTTCAGCAGAGAACTTTGACGTTCTCGATGCCGGCTTCCGGCAAACTTGTTGCCAGGAAGGCTTTTATCTTCAGCATAGAACTTTGACGTTCTCGATGCCGGCTTCCGGCAAGCTTGTTGCCAGGAAGGCTTTTATCTTCAGCAGAGAACTTTGACGTTC
>NC_041386.1:525577848-525588330 GCF_002162155.2 Triticum dicoccoides | reverse complement strand
ACGTTCTCGATGCCGGCTTCTGGCAAGCTTGTTGCCAGGAAGGCTTTTATCTTCGGCAGAGAACTTTGACGTTCTCGATGCCGGCTTCCGGCAAGCTTGTTGCCAGGAAGGCTTTTATCTTTAGCAGAGAACTTTGACGTTCTCGATGCCGGCTTCCGGCAAGCTTGTTGCCAGGAAGGCTTTTATCTTCGGCAGAGAACTTTGACGTTCTCGATGCCGGCTTCCGACAAGCTTGTTGCCAGGAAGGCTTTTATCTTCGGCAGAGAACTTTGACTTTCTCGATGCCGGCTTCCGGCAAGCTCGTTGCCAGGAAGGCTTATGGCGAAGAACGTCGTCGTTCTTGACACCGACTCCCGGCAAGATCGTTGCCGGAAAGGCTTATGGCGAAGAACTTCGTCGTTCTTGACACCGGCTCCCGGCAAAATCGTTGCCGGAAAGGCTTATGGCGAAGAACTTCGTCGTTCTTGACACCGGCTCCCGGCAAGATCGTTGCCGGAAGGGCTTATGGCGAAGAACTTCGTTGTTCTTGACGCCGGCTCCCGGCAAGATCGTTGCCGGAAAGGCTTATGGCGAAGAACTTTGTCGTTCTTGACGCCAGCTCCCGGCAAGATCGTTGCCGGAAAGGCTTATGGCGAAGAACTTCGTCGTTCTTGACGCCGGCTCCCGGCAAGATCATTGCCGGAAAGACTTATGGCGAAGAACTTCGTCGTTCTTGACGCCGAAAAGATTGGCCCTAAGGGCGTTGCCAGCCCCCGGGCCATAACTGCGTTCAAACATAGCAAGTGATTAGCATCCGAAGTGCACTTAACTCGCTTGCGAATTTTGATTTTTGCTGCATATTCCCTATGCCTGCTAGAATGCTTTCCGGTGCGTACGATCCAGCCAGTAGCGCTTGAGGGAACGGGCCCTTAGCGGCTATTCGGGAACAACGCCTCCCAGAAAGGTTTACCTTCTTGGTTCTAGCGCAACCGCACAATTTGCCGAGCGGACTCGAGGCAACATGGAGCGCAACTAGCCCCAAGAAGGCTCCTCGGCATACAGGTCTATGCAGAAATCTCAAATAAATAGTGCATGCTATCTTCCTGTTCAACCTCTCTTTGTACGTCCACCCTACGCTTTCTAGGGAAACTTGCTGGTGCAGGCACCCTTGCTGCGAGCGCCGAGTGCGGAACTTCAGCAGCCTGCTGGCGGGGTCGCTACCGACAAGCAATCTTGTCGCAACTAGTTCCAGCTCGCTTAAGTTGTTGAGCGGACTCGAAACAAAGTAAGGGCGCTAGCGGCTCACTTAAGTTGTTGAGCGGACTCGAAGCAAAGTAAGGGCGCTAGCAGCTCACTTAAGTTGTTGAGCGGACTCGAAACAGAGTAAGGGCGCAACTAGCTACGAGTTGATTCCTCCGCGCACAGGTTTTCCGTACAAAGAACAAGATCTCCGAGGCGGATAACTTTATACAGAAAGGAAATATCTAAAGTTTCGCACGACTTATCTTTTTCTGTTGCCGCACTGGCGTCGTTCTTTTGCTCGCCCGCTCCTTAGGAGCCATGACGATGAAGAACAGCTACCGCCGAATCCTTCTTCTTCGGTGGCATGTCGATGAAGACGATGAAGATTTCACTTGCGTGCACGCCGGATCGGGTTCGCACAACCTTGACGCCCCCTACCTGGCGCGCCAGAGATGTCGGGGGGTGCTGATCCACCAACACCTATGGGGACAGGGCCCCTTTCGGTTCGGTGGGAGGCGGAGAGCGCACAAAGAGCGGATCGAGGCAGTGCACGCGGGCGATTTTACCCAGCTTCGGGCCGCACAGATGCGTAAAACCCTACTGCTGCTTGTTTGTGTATATTGGATTCTTGCTCAGGAGCGACGGACGCTGCCAGACTGAGCGTGAGAGTGTTCCTGGTGTTGAATGAGCCGAACTGGCCGAACCTCCTCTACGTTGCGCCTGGGCCTCCTTTTATACTTTCAAGGGGTCACCGACAGGTGGCAACGTAGACTAGAAGGGTAAAAATGGAAAAGGATGCGGTAGGTGCAGCTACCGCTACTGTGGATACAGTGCACTCTACCTAACTCTGACGGCAGGGGACAAGGGCATTAAATGCCTGTCTGAGTCTCCTAAACAATGCAAAAGGTGACCGTTAGGAGCGCCACCGTTTGCCACGATGGGCTTCTCTTCATCTCCGCTTGCCGCCACGTACCCCTAGCTGCACGGCCTCCTGCCACGTGTGCTTGGGAAAGTCCCAGAGCGACACGTTAGCAGGTGTGCTGGAGCGCGGGCACGAAGTGAGGGTTTCCCGCGGCAAGCTCCTTGCCGCAGCCATCGTCTTGTCGCGTCCGGAAGCTTGTCACTCGCCGGATCTTGCCGGGACGCAGGGCGCGTCGCGGCAAGCTTTCTTGGTATGCCTTGAGTGGCCTTCCCGGCAAGCTCCTCTTGCCGGGGTCTTGTCTCTTCCCGGCAAGATCCTCTTGCCGGGGCCTTGGTTGGCCTTCCCGGCAAGCTCCTCTTGCCGGGGCCTTAGCTTGAGTACTTTGTTCTTGAATGGTCTTCAAGGGAACCACGGAGGGTCTTGGCGGTCACCCGGCAAGCCTTGCCGTGGGGTGCTGCAACTGCCCGTGCACAAGTTCGGGGTGCTAGGGTACCCCTACTCTAGTACACCGACAGGCGTACATCGGAGTGATGCCGTCCATGGCACTGCTGCGCCAATTCTTCTTTCTCCGGCTTAAGGAGGGCCCCTGCTCGGGGTGCATTGGCTTCGTCGCGGCCAACAAGACCAATGCCATCTCGAAGGCCGGGAAGAAGGCCGAGGGCTTCAAGAGCAAGTGGGTCCTGATGGACGCCAAGAGCGTCCACCCCCGGCTGCTGCTGCCGTTGGAGATGCCCGTGTCCCACGAGGGATGGCTTCGCGCGAAGCTCACCGACCCGCGGGCGAAGCGGGTGCTTGAGAGGATGACTGCCGACCTAAAGCCCGGTGATTCGAGAACGGCAAAGCTAACGGGGGCCATGGCTCCCCTCCAATCACACCAGTGCCCACTGTGGAAAATTGGAGACGAAGGGGACGACCTCCACCTGCGCCCGGAGCCCATTTCCGATGAGGAATTGCGCTCGGCTCTTCGTTCATTGGTCGGGGACGACCAAGGGTACCCGCCTGATGGCCTTGTTCCCTTGTACCGCCGCCCAGATGGGGCGGAGGTTGTCGCTGCTCTGCCTGCCTTCAACGAGCGTGGGCTCATGCCACCTGCGCCCACAGACATCCTGGTGGCGACAACTCTGGTGGTCGTGTCTTCCGGCGAGTCTCGTGAGGAGGGTGAGGAGGAAGAAGATGAAGAGGAGGAGCGACTCGGAGGCGACCCGCGAAGGGGCGGGTGAGACCTCTCCCTTACGCAAGGCCGACATCCTTCGCACCCTGCCTGATGACGATGAGGAGGCCGATGTCCTCCTGGAAGGGGAGGAGCTACATACCGCATGGGGTTCCTCGAGGTCCAAGTTTATTCCTCGGAGGAAGTCGTCAGTCGAGATTCCAAAGAGAGGAAGGTCGGCGCTGGTCCCCCGAGACGACGCCCCTGTTCTGTCGTTGCCAGAAGCTGCTTCCAACTTGCCTACTGCCCCCTCTTCTGCGCCTAGAACCCTTGCACCCATGCCTCTGGCTGGGACGCTCTCTGGCTTCAAGCTCAGGAAGTAGAGGGACTACACCATGGTGGACCAGTAAGTATTCTTATCTTGCCTTGTTCCTACTTCTGCTGCCGATTCTTGACGTCTTCCGTTGCTTGACTAGGCTAACGCCCGCGGCGAAGAGGAGGAAGGAGGGCACAATTGTAGTGCCCGGGACCAAATCACCCGCGGTGGCTGCTCCCTCCTCCACAGTGAAGGATGGTGGCGGTGCTCGTGCTTCCCCGGCTCAGTCGTCCTCGTGAAACATGGGGGAGCATCCTCTGGAGGAGGCAGCCCCCATGGCCCCACTGGCACCAAAGGCGCTGGCGTCCGGCTTGGCTACTGAGGTCCCCAATGCTCAGGAGCCCTCAGCCTCCCAAGCGATCGTGACGATGCTGCCTCTTCCTTCCTCTGCCGCTCCGCTGACCTCGGATCTTTCTGCTTCCTTCGACATCGTGGAGCGCACTCTTTCTGTACCGACCTTGATGCGGGAGGATCTTCAAGGCACCGACCGTCTCCTAGTGGCCGGGCGCCTGGAGCTGATCTCTGGCTGGCTCCATTCCGACGTAGCCGTCCGAGCGGCACTGAGCCAGGCTGATGTGAACTCCGAGAAGGGCAAACAAGACGTCACCCAAGCTGCGGCTGCCCGCGAGGCAGCGCTGAAGGATGCCGGCGCCGCCCAAGATCGCTGCCGGCTACTACAGGCAGATCTGAAGACCATGCGCAATGAGCGTGTGGACGAAGCTTGTTGCCGCAGGGTGGAGGAGGAGAAGATGAAGGCCTGGGAGGATGCTGTCAGGGTTCGCGACGCCGAGCTAAGGCAGTTGGCGGAGGCGCAGGCTGCCGAGCGCGGCCGGTTGGAGAAGCTGGAACAAATGGTGGAGGAGGAAAAGGCCGAGCTGGAGGCCAAGGCATAGGTCCTGGCCAAAGACCGCATGTCCTTCAAGCTCCTCGAGGAGAGGTCTCACGCGGTAGTGCGTCACTTTACGAGAAGGGCTTGGAGGAGCCGCTAGCCACCGACGACGAGGACCCCACCCAGCTGCTTCCTTATCTGGTCGGGGCGCTTGAGGAAGTCATGAGCGGTATCGGCCCCTTGGCAGGGATAGAAGCCCGCATCCTTTCCTCAGCCGCGCTGACGCGTGTCTTCAGTCACATCCATCTTTGCGATCTTGCCGCCCACCTCGACGAGCTGCTGGAGCCTGTGGACACCGAGCACTGCACGACTGCTACCAAAGCCGTGAAGGGTCAGGTGGAGGCCCTGCTGAAGAGGTTCCGCACCTTCGATCCCGCGCCCTCAACTGGTGGTGCTACTGATCCTGCAACTTTGATGGGCGGTGCAGGTGAGGGTCGCGTCGCTATGGGAGAAGTGTCCCTTGCGGGCAACGGCGGCGTCCAGGGATGACGAGGTGACCTGCTGGCGGCTCCTTTCTTGTTTAGCTCTTGCGATATGCACCATGCCTCTTGGAGGCGTTTAAACCTGTGTTTGGTATTCGGAAGAACAATATGTCTTGTAATATTTGCTTGAGATTTTGCGATTTCCTTCCCATTCGCTTTACGTTCTACGTCGGCAGGGCCCGACCCCGTGCATACCTCAGCCGCCATTGGGCCGTCCGGATCACCAGGACGGACAAAGGAGTGAGGGGCTACGTGGTCAGTTAGACTCGTGAGTCGCGATGCTCAGGAGTCCCCCTTGACGTGCAAACAGCTTATAGAAAGGAGATCTGGGAGTAGGCCTAGTGTTCTACGTCGGCAGAGCTCGACCCTGCGCATATCTCAGCCACCATTGGACCATCCAGATCGCCAAGACGGACCAAGGAGTGAGGGGCTACGTGGCCAGTTAGGCTCCTGAGTTGTGATGCTCAGAAGTCCCCCTTGACGTTCAAACGACCTTCATACCTTGGTTCCGCTTGGGAGGGCGTGCGACGACCAGGTCTGAGGGACCTGGCAGGGTGGCGTATGCTTGGGCGTGACTCGAGCGCAGCCCCCGTGCCCAGCCCCGTCGCGCGACTCTCCCGAGGGGAGGTGTTGCGATGAGGCCAGACACTAAGCTCGGAGGCTCCCTGACGTTGATACGGCCGTGAGGCCATCCTCAGTTGTTTATCACCAGCGCGGAGCATAGCCCTTCCGAACTTGCATGGGCATAGCCTCTCCTTGATAGTGTCGACTGCCAGTGCGGAGCATGGTGCTTCCACTGGTACATGGGTGAGGGATCCCTCTCAGTGGACCCCCCCGGGGTGTGTACAGCCCTGCCCTGACACGTGGCTTGCATAGTAGGGCTAGATGTGGTTGTCTGGGCACTCGTGAGCCAGCGGGGGACTCACGAGGCCCTACCTCAAGGTGGGTTGCGCCTGGTCTTGGTTCTTGTTGACTATGGTAGTCCTGCAAGATGGTTAGACAACCTACGCCAAATGAATCTCCTGAGGCTATCACGTGAGAAGGCCAAGCACCAACGGCCCCAGGAGGTGACGTGAACGGGACCGGCCCGCCAGACAGAGCTCAGCGGTTGGATTTATCAACGCTATAGGGATGGACCCGAGCACAAACGCCGTGCCTAGCCTTCTTATGTGAAGGAACCTAAAGAAAGATGATCGGCGCGCAGCTCCTGAGATGGACGACAATCAAGCAGGTAGTGACCATAAGAAACTCATGCATGGAGAGCAAACAAGCTTAGGTAAATGCAAGAACGATACATGCCACTGGGTCAGACCCGAGCGGCCTGGGGAAGATGCAGCCTGAGGGGCGCCCCAGCAGGGTAAACTAAAGATGCAAGAGGATACATGCCGCAGGGATAGGCCCATGCGACCTGGGAATAATGCAACCCGAGGGGCGCTCCCAGCTGAATGAACTTGGAAAATATCACCTAGTTTTATTGTCGAAGGAGCATTGGGGTAGCTGAAGGTGCACGCTGAAGAAGTCGCTCCTCATGAGCCGTCGAGACCCTGAGCCTCGGGAGGCTCTAGGGGCTCAGGTGGCCTCCTGAGGACCATCTCCATCTTCGCCAGGACCGTGTGATGCCTGGCTTCCAGGACCGCTGGAAGGCGGCTGCTATGCTCAGCAGGCCGAACGGCAGGCGCACGTAGCTGTGAGGTGGACCCTCACACCGGCCAGCACGCGAAGGCCAGAAGCGCTCCTGAGATACGGCCTTGTTGAGCCCTGGGATGTTGATGCAGACGTGCAGCTCACCACCCTCGCCCGGGTGGGGAGCTACCACTAGTAGGGAAAATCCTAGCAGCAGTGCGGGTTTTAGGTATAGCAGTAGCGCGGGGTACCGCGCTACTGATACGGCGCTATAGCTAACATGTAGCAGCATGGCGTGTGCACCCGCGCTCCTGCTATACAAGCGTAGCAGCAGCGGGTAGCAAGCAAGCGCGCTACTACCAATACCTCTAGTGGACTTTATTAGGCCGCGCTACTGCTAGTGGAACGCAGCTACTATCTTTCTTGCTAGGTTTTGGGATAGGGATGCAGAAGAAGTTAGTTTTATGCGTGAAACCCATCTTCTTGTTCCGTTGTTTCCTGATCTGCATGTGGACACCTCTAATGCTGAAGCCTTGGAGATCATCATCTAGAATATTCATTATGTGGGTGTAGTCCTTCTTCTTGTAGTCTCTGGAAGGGTCGAAATACACAGCGTGGGAGACTCGCGGGTAAAGAACGATAAGGATGGCGCGCCCGTTGCTGCGGGGAAAAGACACCTCAAATTATTCTCCATATGAGCGAGAAGGAATGATTGAAATGTACGGAAGGGTTGTCCGGAACAGACTTACTTTGGATGATAAGGTAGGAGGACAACTTCCTGGTCCTTATTATGTACCATGAAGTTTTGGAGGTAGTCCCGAGCAGTTTCACGCTCAAAGTCGCCGAGACTCAAGAAAGACTCGTGCATGTAGTACGGATCGGCCACATAGATATGCGAGACTTCTTGTCTCTTCATGACGGAGCTCATATGTAGCACAAAAAGGCGGACGATTGTAAAATCGAGCCGCCTTGTCAGAAACATGTCAAAGATATGGTCAAACCGCAGGAAGAACACCTTCGCGGGCCGTGTGTTGACGTAGCACTTCCCCTTAGGCACACGAGCCGTGTATGTCGGATATCCTGGATCCTTCGAGGCTAGTAGGCTTTTCTCAGTCAGCAGCACATGGTCGTGCAGTCTCCTGAGATCGCCTGATAGTGCCTCCAGCGGTTTCGGCGGTAGCATCGGCTCGCCCATGAGATGGAACATGGCCGCACCTTTCACGGGTACACGCTCTTCAGAATCCATCATCTGGCTGCTATGTGCTCTGGCTTATTTGGAGGCAGCTATCTTCCCCGATCTCTTTCTGTCCTTTCTCTTGGGCACACCTTCCAGGCCCTTCCTTAACCCCTGCCCAGTGTTCATTGGTTAAGCACTATACGACCCCGGCTAGTTGAGCCTGTGTTGAGGCGGCATCTTCAGGCGTGTCCTATGAGGATTTCATGAAGAGGGACTTTTTGCAATCCATGCTAGGACCTTCCTACCCGGGTAGATAATCCATATCCTCATTAGCATGTTGATAGCCCGATTCGTCATATGGTTGACTCATCGTATCTATGTCACACTCATATGCGTTTGTATTGAGGAAACCCATTGGGTCGACCTCCGTCTCATCATCCATTCTCTATTCTATAGGATCGATTACATCAGCCAGTACTATTGCACCCCCTTCATCATGTCGTCCGCCGCTCTCACCCGGTAATACAGGAGATGGTAATTGCGTAGGCGGGGTGATGGTCTCCGCACATGCCTATTGATGTGTGGTTATTGGTGTGCTCTCGGCCGGCTCTAGACGAATAAGATTCTTCGGCCATAGCAGCACCCAACCCTTGCAGCTTGCAATCCGCGGCGCGGTCTCGTCGTCCTCTCCCACATGCTGTACTAGAGGAGGCAAATCCTCGTTCCCCGATTTCACATTGGACAAGTTAACCCTGAAGTGCCCAGCGGGGATCGGCTGGTTGTGGAACATGGGTTGCAAGGGGTTCATTATCATCCCCTTTCCCACATCCACCTTCTGGCCTTTGATCAAGTAGAGTATGGTGCACAGGGTTTCTTCGGCCTGCAAACACATGTTTGTGGCGTAAAACATCCAAAAGGCAACGAAAATGGAATATTGTATATATATATTTTTTTGGTGCGACATTTAATTACCGTGAGGGCGTCGAGCTCAGCCAAAGACAAAGGCCCACCTAGCGCGCCAGAGACTGAGGATGGGCTGCTATGAGCGGGAGCGACTGCGAGAGGAGGCCCGGTTGCGTTAGCAAGTGATGGTACGGTGGTGTTGTTGTTCACGGAGTTGCTCCTGATGAAACTGGGCAACGGGAAATCATGTACCGTCTTGTCCGGATTTTCCTTCGTCCAGTTGATGATAGCTGGAACCAAGTTAGTAGCAAAATCATTTTTGCACGCAGTTACTGCCGCATTAACTGCCTGCTGTAGCAACTCATTTTTCTCCTCGGCTGTTTTTTTGCGTCCTCAGCTGTTTTTTTCTCGAACGCAAGCTTCACCTTCTCGTCGATGTCTGCCTGACTAAACTTCTTTTTTTGCTTCTTGGCCTCCGCGCCCTCGTTGTAAAACACCTTCCACATGGCACCGTCTCTAGCACCGTGCACACGACCATATTGCGGCCGCTGGCCCAAAGGGAGTCCCTTAAGTTCGTTCAAGGCCCGGTTGAGAGGGGTGTCCCACTTGGGCCTCATCGGAGAAGTAGGGCTTTCGGCTGCAAGCTAGTGTTGCTTCTCCTGCAGAAGGAGCATGAACCATTTAGGAATGTGTAGTCGACTAGATCTGGAGCTAAATGTAAGGTGGTATAACAATAATTACCAGTAGTCTAATCAATTTCCTCGTGATCTGGTCCGTGTAAAAAACCTTCTTTTCCTTGTCCCACTTGTAGCGGGCCCTAATGAAGTCATGCTCCAAGGGGTTGGTGACGAAGGGGTCTCGGATACCCGCGGCTTCACGTTCCGCGTCCTCCTTATCCCATATGGGCCTTTTACCGAGGTAGCCACGGCTTTCGAGGCGATGCTTCCCCGTGTTCCTTTGCTGAAGGCTCTTGAATTTCGCAGCCTTAGCCTTGGCTGCCTCGGAAGCGCAAGTGTCCTTGAACTTCTCGAACTCCTCTTCCATAAGTGTCGGATTTTCCTCCAGAATCTTGGACAAGGGTTCCTCAACCTCAATACCTCGTTTCACCCTCCCTTTCCAGGAGGCCAGATCATTGCTGAACATGCCCATGGTGTGATTGTTAATCTTTTTCATCTTCGGATCAGCCCAAGGTTGTTCTATGTTATCATCCCGCACTACAAAAAAAGACACATCCGTGACATTTTGGGCCAAACGAAATTTTTTTCTGTCATACATATGACACTTCTATGACGATAATTGTGACAAAACCCGGTATCATCATAGATGTGGTGGGCTCCTATTTCTATGACAAAAAATCAGGACAGAAAATGGGCTTTTCGTCATGGGCGGGCCGGAGACGCAGTTGCATGACATTCTTTGGGCCATCTATGACGGAAAAAACCGTGGTAGAAGCAAGGGCATGGAAAATTTCGGCGAGTTCCCGGTTACGGTGGGAGGTCGGGGGCCGAGCGATACGTGTTTCTCTCGTACACGTACGCGCGTGTGTGCGAGGCGTTGGCTCTAACTGAACCTGAGCGAGGCATTGGGCTCTAACTGAACCCGAGCGATTGCACTGCAGGCTACGCATTACTGAACCCGAGTGATCGATCGATGGTTGTTAACTGAACCCGATCGAGCGATTCCTTCGCTACTGCTCCTAACTGATGTCGATCGATGCTTCCTCTGGGATGAACAGTGAG
>NC_041386.1:525569442-525577456 GCF_002162155.2 Triticum dicoccoides | reverse complement strand
GCGGTGGCGTTGCCTCTGGATGAATAGGACCTCATGGTGTGGTGGAGGGCTAGATGAACAGTAGATGATGGAGGGGTGCCCGTGGAGGGGTGGTTGAACAGGACCCCGTGGTGTAGAGGGCTGGATGATCAATAGACGGTGGAGGGGTGCCCGTGGAGGGGTGGTTGAACAGTAGCCGGTGGAGTAGCGCGCGGTGGAGGCTGGATGAACAGGAGCCCGTGGAGACTGGAGGAGGTCAACGGTGGAGATGAACAGTTTCCCGTGGAGTCCTGTTTTGCGGTACGCCACACCCCTCCTGATGAACAAGACCCCCGTTTCGACCATAGGAGTTTCGTTTCGTCCGTTTTACGGTAAGCCACACTCCTCCCGATCAACAGGACATCCGTTTCAACCATAGGAGGTCCGTTTCCTCCGTTTTGCGGTATGCCACACCCCTCCCGATCAACAGGACCCCCGTTTCGACCGTAGGAGGTTCGTTTCCTCCGTTCTGCGGTACACCAGGCCTCGTTTCCATCGCCTGCTCCATCCAAGCCATCCCGATGAACACAACCATGCATTCCGTTGCGACCCAGCCGGTTGGCTCCCATGCATTCCGTTGCCTCCTGATGAACACGACGCATTTCGTTGCCTCCCGATGAACACGACACATTCCGTTGCCTCCCCATGAACACGACGCATTCCGTTGCCTCCCCATGAACACGACGACGATGCTATTTCTCCGTTCCGACCCAGCCATGTACACAAGCCCTTGCCGTATGTATGCGCGAGCAGGCATTCGAGACCCCGCCCGTATGTACACATACGTGGCTGTATTTTCTTTCTTGCACCCTGGTCGTTGTACGTACGTGTACATGCTATGTGCATGCCTCGACTATGACACGTGCATGCCTCTACATCCACCAGTATATACGTACATACACGTTTGCGGCCAGAATGACAACGCTACATACGCTTCGACCAGGTGGGTCCCGATTGTCAGACACTTCCTTGCGTGTGAAGATGTAGCTAGTGGGTCCCAGTAGTCAGGGAGGTGAATCGTTCTTTTTGCCCGTACACACTTCCTTGCGTGCGAAGATGTAGCTGGTGGGTCCTAGCAGTCAGGGGGGGCGAATCGTTTTTTTGCCCGGACACACTTCCTTGCATGCGAAGATATAGCTGGTGGGTCCCAGCAGTCAGGGGGAAAGGTTTTTTTCGTGAGATATAGTGGCCCGTCCGGTGGGTCCCAGCTGTCAGGTGGAGGAATCATTATTTTCCATGTAATAAGGAGGCACTTCCTTGCTGCGGTTGTGGACCCAGCTGTCAGCCTCTCCACATACAGTCCATGTCCAATGGAAGTCGTTCCTTGACCACGTTGACCACGCCGCACCGAGAGCACCAGGGTGGTGGACGACGGTGAGGTCTAGGAAGGGGACGACGCGGAGCCGGGGAAGACGCGGCAGTGGAAGCCCTCGCGAAGCGGAGTACGAGGGTTTACTGGTTTGGCTGCAGTGTGAGGCTGCCGTCGCCGCAGAGCCTGGCCAGCGGTGGGAATAGTAGGGGGCGGTGAGGCCTCCACGGCAGCACATCCGGCCATGGGAGGCAGGAGCATGCGGCACGACCGGCACTGCTTTGGGCGGCTAGAGCAAGAAGACCAGAGGTTGAAGAAGCACTACAGCCGTTGGATGGACATCGTATGGTCGCTGGAGCTAGAATCGTTTATATTGACTAAGTTGACAAAGCCCTCCGTCCCCGTCAACTTAGTAGGCCCACAAGTCAGCCTCCCACCAAGGTGGGTCCCAGCTAGCAGGGGGTATTCATTTTTTTGTGCGTAATAAGGAGGCACTTCCGATGGGTCCGACCTGACAGCAGGGGGAATGTTTTTTCGCGAAATACGGTGGCCCGTCGGGTGGGTCCCAGCAGTCAGGGGCAAACGTTTTTTTTGCGAAATACTGGTGGGCGTCCGGTGGGTCCCTGCTGTCAGGTGGAGGAATAATTATTTTCCGCGTAATAAGGAGGCACTTCCTTGCGGCTGCCGTGGACCCAGCTGTCAGCCTCTCCATGTACAGTATTCTTCCGATGGAATTCGGTCGTTGACCACATTGACCACGCCGCGCCGAGAGCACAACGGCGGTGGACGACGGCAAGGCCTAGGAAGGGGACGACATGGAGCCGGGGAAGACGCGGCAGTGGATGCCCACGCGGAGAGGAGTACGAGGGTTCACTGGTTCAGCTGCGCTGTCGTCACCGCAGAATAACAGGGGGTGTGGGTGAGTGGAGTGGAGGGATGGCCTGGCCAGCGATGGGAGTAGTATGGGGCGGTGAGGCCTCCGCGGCAGCACAGCCGGCCACGGGAGGCAGGAGCAGGCGGCACGACTGGCGCTGCTTTGGGCGGCTGGAGCAAGAAGACCAGAGGTTGAAGAAGCACTATGGCTGTTGGATGGACATCGTATGGTCAGTCGAGCTAGAATCGTGCATATTGACTAAGTTGACAAAGCCCTTCGTCCCGGTCAACTTAGTAGGCACACCATACTAGGTCCCAGCTAGCAGGGGGAGTATTCATTTTTTGTGCGTAATAAGGAGGCACTTCCTTGCGTGCGAAGATATAGCTGGTGGGTCCGAGCTGTCTGCGGCAGAAACATTTTTTTCGCGAAATACAGAGGCCCTTTCGGTGGGTCCCCGATGTCTGGTGGAGGAATCATTATTTTTCATGTAATAAGGAGGCATTTCCTTGCGTGTGGCCATGGACCCAGCTGTCAGCCTCTCCACCTATAGTCTACTTCAGATGCATGTCGGTCGTTGACCACGTTGACCACACCACACCGAGAGCACCAGGTCGGTGGACGATGGTGAGGCCTAGGAAGGGAACGACACGGAGGCAGGGAAGACTCGGCAGTTGTTTTTGTTTCCCACGCGAAGGAGAGTATGACTGTACGAGGGGTTTACTGGTTCGTCTGCCGTCGCCGGAGAATAACAGCAGGTGTGGGTGAGTAGAGGGATGTCTAGGCCAGCGATGGGAGTACGGTGGGGCGGTGAGGCCTGCGCGGCAGCATAGCCGGCCACGGGGAGGAGGGAGCAGGCAGTCCCACCGGCGCTTGTTTGAGCGGCTGGAGCAGGAAGAGTAGAGATTGAAGAAGCACGACGGCCATTGGATGGACATCCAATAGTATACAGGCCATCTGTGGAAAGCCTCAAATCTGTGGAAAACAGCATAGAACCCATCTGCCATTATTTCAAATAATTTACAGCCCATTTGGTAATTCTTACGGGTTTTTTGGAGCCCATATTCTTTTTTTTAGCATTACAGCCGATATTGTGGCCACGGTTAAAAAATTATACAAAATTTTGCATATGTCGGTGCGGCCTGAACTCTTTTTAATCCTGAAATTTCGAGTCACATTCAGACTGATTTTAAAAATAAATGTATATCAATATAAAATCCAATAAATTGTCCACGCATAAAAATCAATGCAATTTAAAATCTTGAAATGAAAAAAAGATATTTGAAACTAATTGCCGATTTCATGTGTTTTAAAAATGTACAACCCATTTCTCATTACCGATAGGCCATTTTCTCGGCCAGCCGAATGAAGCTCTCCTCGTCTTGAAAGATTTGCAGCCCAACAGGCCTGATAAAGCGACTTGAAAAATCACAAAAAACTGGGCTAGCCATTTTGAGAAAGAAAAAAAACTACTGGGTTGGTCTGTGGTAAACATAAAAGAAAAGGTTGTCTAGACAGGCCAGAGTGTCCCGCATAGCCCAGTTGACACCCTGCTTCCGTCTCAAAAACAAATTAGATAAATGCCACTCCAATTATGGCGATTCATAAAAACGTCACTGCAATTTCCAAACTTTGAAAAACGCCACTGGAATTTTTGCAAACTTTGAAAAACGCCACTCCAGACTTCGAAAAATGCCACTAGAAATGGCATGAAATGGCATTTTTCAAAGTTTGAAAATTGCAGTGGCATTTCTCGGGTACACCAAATTTGGAGTGGCATTTATCAAATTAACCCAAAACAAAAATAACTGGGCGATCTGCTGGGTCCCTGGTGTCAGCCGCTTGTTGTGCAATTCTCTCGTTTATTGACTATGTTGACAATGTCATGGGACCCAGATGTCACAAATCCACTAGGAGGAGCCATTTTTTATTGGCTTGAAATAAGGAGGCACTTGCTTGCATACTGCCATGACCTTGGCGGGTCTGTGCTGTCATCCTCTCGACGTACAATCATATCCTGATTGTGTATGCGTCAACTTGCTTGGCCCACAAGTCAGCCTCTAAACCCATGGAGGACAAATACAACCCATTTAAAAAAATAACAACCCATTCCATACGTTCAAACGGAAAGTTCAATATTCAGAGCAAAGTAACATGTCTGATCCACATATAGAGTACTGAACTTCCACGTTGACAACCATCATGGCCAAGTTAACTATCTACTCCCACTAATACTCTAGTAGCGTACAAGTACTAACTTACTCTTAGCTAACTAGACGATGCCGGCCGCCATCTGTGGTACACGCTAAACGCCGGCACCGACGTCGTGCGCCTCGCCTCGTACATGCAAGAGGTGCCATAGGGCGCATTGCTCGCACGCGTTGGCCCTTTTCCATGCCGGCGTGGTTCACCGAAGCTTCGTCTTCCAAGCAGGAAACCCACTTGACGAGCTGGTAGTAAAAATCGGCGTCGCGAACGCGTGCGTGCCCGACAGCCTCCAGGGCTATTTGTCGGGCGCCGGCCTCCACGTAGTCAGCCCAGTTGCGGGTGCTCTGCTCGTGACTCAGACCATCGATGCGCTGCTGTTCCATGACCCGCTGGCGGCGTAAATCGGCGATATGCTGCTCCTCCGCCAGGAGGTCACACTCCAACAACTCCTGCTCCTCTGCCATGCGGTCGCGCTCCAACAACTCCTCGATCTCTGCATTGCCATCTAAAGACAGATAGAATGCCTCCTCCCTCCGTCTGCCTACCGATGAAAACCTGAACACTAGTTCCGGTTGTGACCGCCTCCGGCGTCGCCTACCGCGGACGAGCGGGGGCATGGCAGACGTGGAGAGTGACGTCGGGCCAGTGGGGGCTTATGAGGATATGGTGAGTTGGGTCACTGTGGCACCCGAGAAGACCGAGAAACATTACTTATAGGCGGAAGGTAGCACGACGGTCGTCGGAATTCAGTGCATAATGGCTTTGCGCGCCAGCTTGATGTGCAAAACTAGAGAAACTGAAATTATGACTGTGTCGTCCTGTCCCGTCTGAGTCGCACGCCGGCATGGCGGTCAAACGAGTGCACTCGAATCATCTCCCTCCTTGTCAATAATGATTCCACGGATTTAAAAAGCCCGCAACAATTAAAGCGTATCTTTTTCGCATCAGTTAGCTGCCTTAATTACGGCCGGCTGCATGTAGGCACTCAGAATCGCTCGCAGGCAGTACGCGAAGCAGCATGCAACGAGTCGCAGCATGGGCACACATGCATCCACTTAAATTGCTGGAATTAATTAGGCTTAAACTTCTGCATGCCGTTAATTATTGCCATGCCTTGATCTTGCTGCTTTGCTCACGTGACTAATAAACCCGAACAAAGGGAGTACCTTGGTTGGTGAGAGGTTTGAATTAAGCCCTGCAAGCCGGAAAGGAGGTACTAGTACGTGCATGATCCTCTATTTATTCATATAGGATCGAGTAGGTCGTTTCTTGAATTGAGCCCTACAAACCGGAAAGGAGGTAGTACGTGCGTGATCCTCTATTTATCCGTGTAGGATCGATAGTGTAGCTTGTCAGTTTCTTCAGAGGTAGGCATTTTTATCTGTGTAGGATCGATAGTGTAGCTTGTCTGTTTCTTCAGAGGTAGGCATTCTTATTCAAAAAACTGCCACTTCGCATTTTGCCTCGCAAATAAAACTGCCAGGAGCACATTTGTAGGCTAGCTAGTGATCGATCAGTAACTTGTAAACACTGAGCGAACAGAAATAAGTAACTGTTAGTGCATCTCTATGATTCACAGATCATATACAAATATGTAGCTCCAAAATCAAAGATCAGCCACTTCGGATCTTGCGTCGCAACTAAAACTAACTAGTACGATTCCCATACATAAGATCAACATGTTAATGCATCTCAATGATTCACAGATCATATACAAATATGTAGCTCCAAAAGCAAAGATCTAGAAAAAAAACATCTGTTCTTCCTACTAACATGGATGCTTCTCTTCGCCAACATTCAGTACAGACTGAAAGACAAATTTGTTTGTGAAGTCTACAATTCCTCTTGCAAACGTAAGTGGTTTCACCAACAGCTGGAACCATGAGAATGAACCACACATGATGGAGGAACATCCACTGTAATAAGATTTGGTCTTCTCTCGATCACACCGTGAGACTATTTTCAGAATACAAACTTTAACTTAGGCAAAATGATGCCCATTGTATAATCAGACCAAAGCAATGAAGCACCTAGTGTTGGCCAATAAATAGTACAGTACTACTTTTCTGCAGTCCATGAAGTGACTATCCAATCTTTCTGTGTCTATTTTCAAATGGCACTGCATGCAGTGACTATACTATTCTCTTGTGAAGTTCAACCAAAATTGCGGACACTTTGTTTTTTTGCCAAATAGCAACGGGCAGACATCTCTATCTGCACAAATATCAAGAAGCTAGTAAACATATACCACACCTTGTATTTTTGGTTTAAACGTGTCTCTTCCGCTTAGCATTTGTCATGTTCTGCACTGGACAATCTGATACAGTTATGTTTTGCCCTGGATAATTTCATACTGAATTGATTTGCTGGTTCAGAGCAGAAATATACTATAGCGCCTATTCTTCATCAGACCAAGGATATCCATGTTCACAGTGATGGAAGAGGTGAAATCGATACAACCGAAATTGAGCATCCAATCATTGAATCTTGTCCTGCACCTCCAATGTAGGTCCACCCTGCCAATAAATTCACATGCAAACCACTAGTATTACTATCTAATGACAGTACAAAAGGAGTAGCAATATAGTAGCAAACCATGTACCTTCGTAATGAACAACTCATAGTGCCAACAATTGGATATAATGGTTTGGAAAAAAACATGCTCCTAATGTTGAACCAGTTGGACTTTTTGGGCAGGTCCACTAAAATCGAGCATCCATGTTTGCATAGACATTGAAAGTGTGATTACTCTAAAAGTGGCACTAGTTGAAGCATAGACTCACAAATATAAGCATTCCAATTTCTTAATGGGAAAAGGTAGCAAGACTGTTTCTAACCACCTGTTTGAAGGAATAAATAAAGCAACAGCGGCTGATGTTAGGAAGGCATACATAGTTTTTTCTGAAAAACTGAGCCATTCCTGACCTTTCCTCTTCTTTTAAGAATACTTTGTGCAGTTCTACTAAAATAAAATGCCATCACCGCCTTGACAATTCAGTGACACTGTACAAAAGGAAATGACTTAACATTACATCATGATGTCAGGTATGTAGTCGATAGGCATTAGAGACAAACATACAGACCTCCTCCGATAACATAATGAACATTAATTTTAACAAAGGTGTGACTAGCTTTACCAGGATAATTTGAGTGAACTCTACACCCTTTGTTCCTTAATATAAGACGTTTTCGCGGTTCAATTTAAAGTACCCAAACGTCTAGTATTTAGAAAAACAGGTAGTAGTTTCCTTGAGCACATATCTGGGAAAGCTTGCCACACTTTATTCATGTCCATACGCTAATCCAACACCATTCGAATACTACAAATATATGCAAATCCAGTGTCTAGTGCAACAGCAGTGTAGTTAGTTTATTACAGGGTATAGTACAATGGTTTTACTGAACAGATTTCAATAAACTCTGGCACTGGAAGGTTTCTATAAGGATTAACAATACAAAATGTAAAGGTAACAAGTTTCAGCATTGGTATACTAGTTGTGCATGAGCATTAAACCAAATACAAAAGTCTGAAGGTAACTAGCATTATTAACTAATGACAATATAAAAAAAATTACAAACCATGTACCTCCAAGGTAAATATCATTTCG
>NC_041386.1:525555458-525569202 GCF_002162155.2 Triticum dicoccoides | reverse complement strand
TAAAAATTGCTATCCCAATCTTGATAATCGATCAAACACAAAAAATTGATCGAACGAATGAAGAGAATAGCCGGAGGAGGAGGTGCCCACTCTTGACCTTTCCTCTTGTCTTCATAATTGTTTGTGCAGTTTAACCAAAATAAAATGACATCAGCGCCTTGGCATTTTGGTGACACTGTACAAAAAAATTAACTTATCTCATGAAAGTGAGGTATGTAATCTATAAGCATCAACAGTGCAAAAATCTGAAGGTGGTAACAAGTTTCATCGTTGGTATACTAGTTGTGCAACCGCATTAGAATGCCTTAGCTGAAAAATCTTTAATACATCCACAATCAATAGCTAACCCTAAAATAATCCAGTGACATTAAATGGCATTGCTTAAATTTATCGGTGGCATTAGACTGAGAGCGGCATTAGTTAAATGTGGCATCACTATAGCAGTAGCATTGCTTGATTTGACTGCTGGCGTTATACTAACAGCACAAAAGTGACAATAAGAGCATGGGAGGCCCATTCGGACAGTGGGCGCACCAATACGATGTATCTCCACGGACGCAGAGTGGTGACGGAGGTATGGTTTCCCAGAGCAACAAATATCCAGGCAACATATGTGTATTGCGTCCCATTTTTGTTCGCTTTAGCCACCTTTTTCCTATGCGAGGACAACAAACCGATCGACCTGGTCATTCTCTATAGCATTGTCATGCCTTTCTACCCTTCTTCAACCAAGAGATACAAGACTCGTTTCTTAGCTACTGATTTTCCCCTTTTCAACCTAGATGCGGGTTCGATGCCTACTCTCTTAGACAGTACAGTCTCCCTTCCTTTCCTTATTCAACCTAGACATGGATTAGTCTGCATGAAGTAGGGTTTCCTTTAATAGTGCAAATTATGGTTTTCGTCTGCGTGGCCAGTAGAGCAGAGGATAGCAAATTGGGAAGATGGTGGAGTGGAAAAAGATCCACATGCAATGACGTGGCAGATGGGGCAATAGAACAAGGTTATGGTTCGAAAAGAGGTAGCATACCTGAGGGTCGGAGGGAAGTGGCTTCGCTCGTGGTCGTCGTCCTCCGCACACACTACGACAGCGAGCTTGGGGACGGAGGCCATCTCGCGCGGGCGCTAGGTCTGAGAGGACAGCCTTGTAGTCAGTGCGTGACCTCGCTCGCCGATGACAAGTACGTCAACGCTGCATGTCCTTTTCTTCCCCGGCGGATTTGTGACCACCAGTGAGGAGGGAGAGAGGGGCCGTCTTTTTAGATCTGGAGAGAGGGTGGTAGTGTGAGAAGCAAGTGGGCAGCCCTTAGCAAGAAAGCGTTGAAGCTCCAGCCTATATGTCTTTTTTATACTACTAGTACTGGAGGTGGAGTAGTGGTAGAGTAGTTTATATTTTCTCTGCATACAGTACCAGTTAGTTGTGCTTCAAAACTGATCGGTACGCCATTAAAAAAATAAAGGTCGATAACTAATGCGGCAACTCGGGCTAATGCGGCCAGATCGCATTTTGCACGAGAAATTACACACCATGTTTCGTTGACATGTGGTCCCGTTCAACATATCAGTGAGACGACGACAAGTAGTAGGAGTATTTCCGAACAGACGTGTAGGCCGGGGCACCTCTTCGTGAACCGTGGCAAACTCTCAACCGTCCACCGACTCTTCGCCTTTCCCTCTTGATTTGGAACTGCTGTCGCACACTCTTCCTCTCCCTCCTCCATTTTCCTTCAGCCCTTCACCCTTTCTTCTGCCATTGTTCGATAGTCTTCTCCATGGAGGGAACAGGCCGGAAACGACCCCGTTATTCTTGCCCCGATCTGAAAGATGACATGGTGGAGGAACTCATTGATCAGTGCGACGTCATCACCTCGGCTAGCATGGCAGGTTCGTTCAAGCCCATTCTCGACTCAACTAATAACATAATTACAAGGAACCCAAGAGTCAAGGAGCGGTTTGATCTCCCCTATCTTCTTCGTCGTGACCCTGATGACTGGCGCCGGCACGACGGAGGCCTCGCCCTGTGCAAGTTGATGCCGCTTGATAATGATACATATGATGTTAAGATGCCATCGCTTGAGGGCAAGGCTTGGGCGGGCGCAAATGGAGATTGGGTTGTTTACATTGGGTCCAACTGCGAGTGGGAACTTGTGAATGTGTACACTCGTGACCGGGTTCCACTTCCAAAAATCTCAGCAGACTGCCCAGAGGTTGAGCACACCGGTATTGTACGCACGTTCAAATACGATCATGGTGATTGTCTTCTACGGAAGATAGCAATTTGTCGAGTTCCCAACCGCTCTTGGAATTACAAGAACTATCAAGTTGTTGCTATCTTCGACAAGCTTGTTGCCGTCCTTCGTGGTTCGACTGGATGGATATTACTCAAAAATCAGTTTCTATACACGGATGTGTACTGTGATGCAATTCAGGGCCTTGTGTTTGCTGCCACCACTCGTGGCACTGTTTTTGCATGGGATCCTCGTAGTTTCGGTACTTTGGTCTTCCACCGTAATTATACTTGTTTCATCCACATGCATGCGGGTTAGCAAGTTTCCCTTTACTAATTAACCTTCTTCTTATGTTTCCAAGGTCCTGTGAACATCCCACAACCTATACTTGAAAAATTTTATAACCAAGGGGGAGATGACGATGGTGATGATCACGACCATGAGGACGAGCAGCGCCCATATACTTTGTGGCGCCTGGCAACTAATTCTGATGGATCACCTCTTCTTGTGTGTATACAGCCCACTGATGATGTTACTGCTAAGGAAGCAGGTGTAGTCCATGGTCGCACTCTCCGGACCTATTCCAACACCCGTTGCATGGTATTCGGGATGGATACTAGTGTGCTAGCGCCAACTCCTTCTCCCTGGTACAGAATTGATAGTCTTGGAGAAAACTCGCTCTTCCTTGGACAAAACTATCCGATGATGGTGAAAGGCGATTCAACTGCTGTTGACACAACGTTACTAGTACCATTTATGAGAAGCAATTGTGTCTATACCTCAGACATTTGGGTGGTTCCCTAGCCTAGTACTGATATAGTAGGCCGCTTCAGCCTGGTTGATCAGTCATGCGTTGGTCTCCAGATCGATAATGGATGGCCCATCCCAGAGAATCACTTGTGGTTCAATGCAAGTGTTTCCAACGCCGAGGAATGGTTGAGTTGAAGTTCATTTCATTGCTTGTTACTATTTGTTGTGTGGTGAAAACTTTAGTATTTATAATCTATCCTCGTTGTCGATGTGGGTTGATGACCTATTGTATGTAATAAAATGATATGCCTATGATAAACTTACTAAATTTATGAACGGCTTTCGAGTCGCTTCTCTGAGTGAGTGGTGCGATGAGGCAAAAAAATATTTTTCGAATACATAATTGTACGTGCATTGCAACAGGTTATCGGATGAGGCCAATCAACAATAGTAGTACACTATTTGTACTAGCTTCACATGCTTCGCGCGTTGGGCGGGTGTTTTTACTGTAGCCATATGCTAATGTGTTCGTTGTACATAACCAGCGCCTCGAATCCTTGATACTAGTACTATATAGTAGGAGTAAGTAGTAGGAGTAGTAGGGTGGCATGGGCCAGAACAAGCATTCACGTCCAGTAGTACGGCACACGCCACCACCACGACATCCATCTGACACCATATTATTTCTTGGAGTCTGTGCAAGAGCAATCTCCTCAACCTCGTCGTTTCTCTAACTTCAGCCATCATGCGGCGGGCGAGGTGGGGGTTTGCCGATAGTCGGTTTCCTTAACTGTGGTCCCACCTGTAAGGCCAACTCCAACACATGACCCCAAATGGACCTCCGTTTTGCACGAACTCCAACGATAATTTTGACTAGAAAAGCAAGACCAAAGAAAACAAGAACCACAAGAATACATTTCACTACTCCTGTAAGTTGGATTAGTGCCTTCTCGATGCATTCATTGTTGATCTGTGGAGGCTCGATCTTGCGTGCTTCTTTCTTCTTTGAGTGTAAAGAAGTAGATGTTGCTTCCTCGCATCTAGTCTCATGTCTAGCCTCTATTCTAGTAGGATTATCAAAAAGTGCACTAATCTCATCTCTAGCCTCTATGCTAGCTAAAAGTGATAGAACATCTACTAAATTGCGCTCTATCAATATATGGATGTACTCTTGTTCCCAATACAAAAACTTGCATCCATTCTACTCCCTCTGTTGCACAATACATGCCTTCTATTTGTCAAAATATATATGTATCTAGACATGTTTTAGTATATAGGTACATCCATTTTTGGACAAATGGAAGTCAAGTATTTTGGAACGGAGGGAGTACACAATAAAAATTTTAAGTTAGCACAACTAGTCTAATCCGAGAGCACAACCGAAGATTTGGTCGGGTTCTTCCTCCTTTTGCCGACACGTGGGACATCCAGCATCATGGTCGTGTCATGAAATAAAATAGAGTGGTAGTTGAAGCCACAAGATGTGCATCTTGGTTAAACTGTAAATAGAATCTTACTACTCTTGAGTAACTCCAAAAGCAGCCACCGAAGATCTTTATTGGATTTGTTTTTCATCACCAGCATGTCCAGGTGAAGATGTGCAGGTTCAGTGGGTCCTCTTGCATTTTCACTGACATGTGGGGCCGCATGTGAGCAAACAGACGATGGGCTCCGCGCGTCCGCTGGCTGGCTGAGAAGAGAGATAGAGGAGGGATGAGCACGGGCCATAACTAGCATTCACGTCTAGCAGTACGGCACACGCCACCCACATGAGTCCCATCCGGCACCAATTTTCTTTGAGTCCATGCTACAGCCATCTCTTCTCCCTCCTATTTTCTCAGCCATCGCATGGTGGGTAGGGTGGGGGTTTTCCGATAGTCGGTTTGCTCAACTGCGGTCCCACTTGTAAGTGAAAATGTAACTTGTAACTTGTAACTTGAGCCGCACGCACTCTCGCTTGAGCGGCGTGCCGGACCAACCGTGTGGAGGTGAGACGCAAACACGACAGGCTTTTCCTTTTGAACTCGTAACTTGTAAAATTTGGTTCTGCTCCATGGCGCGACCGATAGATAGAAAATAACGATTTTGCCTAGAGTAATGAGAAGTTTGGTTCTGGCACCGTTCATGCATGGAGTACGTACAAAAATTATGAAGTTGATGCGAAAGGTAAGATAATTACTGTAGTGTCATATACTACTACATGGATTTGACGGAAAGATAAAAATACATGCGGATCCATCAATGACATCCTCATGCCCTAGTGCGTCGGTCACCAACCGACGTGTGAGGAGCAGCGGAGTTGGCGGCGAGCTCAACGTGCTTCTGAGAAGTGTCGTCCAAGGTTGCCCTGCGGTCCAAGAAGGCCAACGTCCTATCGTCCTCCTCTTGCATGTAGTAGTCCTTGTGGACGATTTGCGCGTATACATGGGTGATTATGTCGATGGTGTCTTGCTGTGCCAGGCACTGCGCGGCGAGCGCGACCTCGAGGTGGACATTCTCCGATGCGACGGCGGGCAGTCGCAGGGCCACTAGTGCGTCGAAGAGGTTGTCACCATAGTGGCCGTTGAGGGTGGCGGGCATCACAGAGCCTGGGCACGTCGGCTGGAGGCTTACGTCAAAGTCATCCGCAAGCTTCTTGATGATGGTGAACTTGTCGAGGAAACCGACGAGGACCTCGTCGAACAAGGAGACGAAGCTGTCGTCCAAGCGGCCCCTCGCCCTGGCGGCCTCAAGCAATACTACCTGGAGACGTTCCTCGGTGCCGAGCCGCAGTCCAGCGTCGTGGACCATCTGGCATAGCCGGCTGATGCTCGCGCTCATCGCCTCCATGGGTCTAGCTTAGCTTCTAGTTAACTAATCTTGCGATTCGAGTGATCACTCTTGCCCTTGGTTAGCATGCATAGGAGCGTAGGATTTCGTACTACTCCTCGGCCCTCTACTTCACCTGCCTTTGGCTGTATGATAGGTGGCCAGCCACCCCTGGGCCCACGTGTCATTCACCCAAAGGCAGTTTCCGTAAGTCAATGAAGCTGTGTCCCCCTCCGTGCCGGTGCAGTATAGTCATCTCACTGGACCTCTAGTTGGGGCCAAATGAGAGAAGTTTGATGTTTACTGGTTTATTGGTCCCCTTTGCATTTTGCGCCAAGTTTTGACCTTTGATTTAACTAATAAAATGTTAATGCATGTAAACAAAAATGTTGTGTAAGTCACCTTACAAAAACCAAATAATCCCAAAATACTTTGGCATGGTGCATTAACTCCCTCCTTGTTTCTTATTTCATGACATATCAACCAGTGAGAGATGTGGGCCGTGCACGCTTTCAATGACTCGAGACTACCAAACATGACATGCAGTGTTTAGTTCATTGCATGTAATCCTATTAGTACTCTAGTTAGCAAAAAAACATTAAGTTCTCTCGCCGATAGGAATAAAACACCATGTTTTTATTTACAGAGGGAGTAGTACATTTCTTATGACATGCATATATTACTAGATATTGCTAGTCAAATACTAAAATCCATATGGACGTGGTAGTACTCCTAAATCCACACGGTGGTGCTACTAGTACTAGTAGTAGTACTACCAATGTAGTAGTAGCAGTACTAGCACTGTACTACCCGTTGGTCAAATTATTACGTGCTGCTCCTCACAATGAAGTGACAAGACCCTGCACCGGAGATGACACCTGAGTATAGGCACCGTGTTCGGCATACCATAGTCAGCCTCACCGTCTGCAGTCACTATCATCATGGTTGTAGAGCTAGCCTGCTTCCAACTAGCCCTGTTCGACATAATTTCCCATGCGTAGATGCACGTGCATTGCACGAAACACCAATATTGGGGGTGGACGGCTCCAGAAGTGGCCATCATGCCAGATTTTTCCATGGCCTTCTAGATGTGGTGGGGAGGAGATAAGGCTGATTGTGAGAGACAAGGAGTTGTTTGTAAATAGGGAACAAGTGCAGGCATCTTTTTGAAAAAATGGAGAAGCTTGGTTTGTATGCGTCAGATCTAGATCCGACGGCTATTGGTGAAAGATGGGAGGCACAACATCGTCACCAACTCAGGACCTGTTTGATTCGCAGGATTTTGAAAACGCAGGAATAGGGCACGACAATATTACAAGTTTCAAACTGATATTACAAATGTTAGGAGTAATGTTGCACCTACGAAGCGGGAATTACTATGAAGTTTACGTAAGAACTTTTGTTACTTTAGGTGGATGCAGCATTATCGTACAAACTAAAATCCACCGCCCTGAGAAGCCACTAATGGGCAAATAAGTTTTCGAGTCTTTGGCCACTTGATGTTTCAAAAACAAATTCGGCTTCTGTGGAGACTTTGTCATTTAGGCTTAGACGCTTGCGGTGATCAGCACGCAATTCATTGTTGCGCCAGAGAACGCCAAACCTCATTGCCTTGAGCACACTTGCCTCCAGAACAAAGAACCTGGCCAATTTAATCTCAGATTTGCTGCCTCAGTAGTCAATCAAATCAATTTCTGTAAGATGGAGATCAAGGCATTCGATGAGATTGTTATAGTCCAGCACATTTTTCACATCCAGGTCTTTTTTTATCTGCAAAAGAAGAGAACATATTAGAGCAGCTCGCTGCATAAGATTGTCGTGTCATCAAGGGGTTCCAATATCATTCACTCATACGATAGGGTTGGCTGGCTAGTGATATTCTCTCTCTCTCTCTCTCTCTCTCTCTCTCTCTCTCTCTATTTCCTCTCATTTAACTAGGAGCACGTGAAGAGCTTGGGCATTTGTTGCCTTCCACTATGTGGACTATGCCATATTTCACAAACGTATGCCACATAATACGCATCGATGTCAAATCAAAAGATTTTGGCACCGCTCTCACGATGTGAGAGAGTTGGCACCGCTGTGCACATAGACCCACATGTATAAACAAATCAATCAAACCAACTACACCAGCCTCTCACTCTCCCAAACAAGTGCTTTTTTATTGCCTCAGTCCTCTCTCTCTCTCCCGCATAGTGTTTTATCATTGCGTGAGTTAATTTGGCACCGGAGCAAAGTAGGTGATCCAGATTGGGGCACCAGGTGAGCAATGGAGGGGCATTGATGCCAAATCCATCACAAGTGAATTTGGCACATGTTTTGGCCTACATAGCCCACTTTTGTACTCCATCCGTCCCAAAATTCTTGTCTTAAATTTGTCTAAATACGGATGTATCTAGTTACATTTTAGTGTTAGATACATCCGTATCTAAACAAATGGAAGACAAGAATTTTGGGATGGAGGGAATACTACCTCATATTTAGTATAAAATTTTGACCATAGATTTACCTAAGAAAATGCCAATGCATGTCACTAAAAATTACACCATTTGAAATTATGTTCAAATACGAATCCAACGATATAGTTCTTAGTGACATGCATTAACATTTTGTCAGTTAAATCTATGTTCAAATTTTGATAATACAAAATGGGAAGAGTAAACCAGGACGGAGGTAGTACTTGCTCTTAGGGTAACCATAGAGTTACTGGAGTAGTCTAAGTTACTTTCCACTATGACTAGCCTAGGCTACTATAGTAGTACAGCATAAAAACGATGCAGGTGATCACGTGAGAAAAAATACTAAAAACATTTCTTTCGGTGCAGTGCGTAGATGCAGTTTTGAACACTACACTTGTCATCGTAATTTGGGAAAATTACGAAAAAGTTGAGCTATGTTGAGATTACCGTTTACTTATAGGAAAGAAGTTTCACCTTGATGAGTAGCTTATCCATGCACGGAAAGCATATAAGGAATCCAACAACTTGATCCAGATTGGGGCCGATAGATTTTAGTGCTAAGATCTTCACTGTGCGCATGGACTGGGTCAAGCTTGTGGGAATCATTTTCTGGAAGACGGTTGTAAATACATCAAGAAGAAATTTAAAAATGTGAATTTCAAGAAGATGGAGAAGAAGATGAGTTGTTTCCCTGGACGATTACGGATCCAATAAAGAGTTCAGATAATCTGGCAGACGAGTACACCAACGCTGTCAATTTTGGCGCGTCAATGACCCTAATTTTTGTTGGACCTTCTAGATCCGATACAAGCAATCTCTCAAGGAAAGGCACATTCTCAATGACCATAACATGGAACAGCTGGAGTGATCTCTTCCCAATTGATGTCTTGTTGCGGGGCCAACAAGACACATAAATCCATCGGAGATTCGTCGAGGCGATGTGGAGGCTAATGAACCCGTGGATCTGCTCAAGACAAAGGTACTCGAGCGCAGTACAGCTGCGGAGCAGGTGCTCCATAGCCTTCTTCGAGATGACAATGTTGAAGAGGTCGAGCTGCTTGAGTTGAGGGAGAAGAAGGGCGGGCGTGACATTAATCTGGGGAAGATAGCAGGAGCTGAAGCTGGCGTGGCGCAGCGTTGGCGTGAGGCGGAGCGCGGACATCGGCAGAGAGCGACATCGTCCAGCTTCAAAGCTGAGCTCCTCGAGCTGATCTAGGGCGGGGGATAAGAACCACTCGTCGAACTTGGGTTGGACCTTGCAGTTGGTACTGAACATGCGGATCTCAAGGTGTCTGGCTGGCCTAGGGTGTGATGAAAGGATCTTGGAGACTGCGGCCATGCGTTTGCAATCCCCGTCGCAGAGGCAGCTGTCGACAGTGAGGTTGAGGGGGACGCAGCACCAGAGGGGGCACCACCGCCTGGAGAGCAGGGCGGTATGCACAACAGATTTTGTGGGGAGGAGGCCGATGATGACGAGCAGCATATTGTCGGGGAGGCTGCTGATGATGTCCAGGCTTGCCGGATGTGGTTTTGGCTCGAGCCGCCTCCGCTTGTTGGCTGCCTCGCCGTCCATCTCAACCGGCGGCAACGCCGGTGTACACATGTGCTGGTGTGTGTTGTGTGCTGGGTGTGCGCGAGTGCGTCCTTCTGTGCATGCCGTCGCGCAGTGGTTAATTGTGCGCGAGTGCGTCCTTCGCGCGCAAGAAGTTTGTCCTCAATGCGCCCTCAATTTACTAGCATGCGGGGTGCTACCTTGAGTGGTTTCAACTTTGTTTACTTCCCCGCGTGTCAGATGGGCCTCTAGTTTACTTATTTTCACCCACTGCCACATGGGCCAGCACATGAAGATACAAAACACGAGCTGACAAGGCAACATGTGGATTGGTTGACCGGTCAACTAAATAATATACGGAGCTATACGCTGACACAGTGAGCGTATAATCCATTGGTATAGAGAGTTCGAGTGAGAGGGGAGGCCCGTGAGAGATAACAGAGAGAGAGAGAGAGAGAGAGAGAGAGAGAGAGAGAAAGAGCTACTCCCTCCGTTCGATAATGTAGTCCCAACATTTTTTTAAGTCAAACTTTTGAAACTTTGACCAAGTTTATAAAGAAATTACTTATATCTACAATACCAAAGATAAATGATCGTATGAAGTAAGTACATGTTGTGATGAATCCGTTCCAGATGTAAATTTTTGTCTCCACATATACCTGGTCAAACTTTTCTGAGGTTTGACTTTTCAAAACATCCATATGCTTATGGACGTGACAGAGTCCCTAACTAGAGAGAGAGAGAGAGAGTGAGTGAAAAAGTGTGTGTGCGTGTGTGAAAGAGACATGGACAACACACGATAAAAGTAGAGAAAAAGCGTGCGTGTCTTATGCAAACATATCACACATGCATCTTCGACAACGGAGGCAAGGTGAGGAGATAGTGTGTGGTTGTTTGGAACTGAGAGAGCAAGACCCCTAGCAGGTGGCCAAGAGGGGTCTGACAAACAAGGGAGAGAGGTCGAGAGAGACGTACGGAGAAAATGCAGACATGGGGAGGAGAGAGTGTATGTTTGTCATAAAGAGATCCCCTGGAGATCGTGATGGAACTACATGGGTGGGAGATCGAGTGACAAGGTGTGTGCGCGATAGAAGATGCCCCGAGAGATATCGAGATAGATGTATGGATGGAAGGAGACAATACGTGTGTTCCTAATGGCTAGTAAGAGATAATCATACTTAGGAGGGGGGAGTGCTTGCGCCTATGATGGGGTGAGGGATTATGGTACTTAGGGGGGTGCGTGTCACATGGAGAGAGAACAAGGGCGGAGAGTGTTGGATGGGTCTATATGTATAGCGCGAGCGAGACATGTGTATGTGTGAACCAGGGAGATATAAGGCCAGTTTGGCTTGCGCCCTGAGCATCTTTTGCCTGGCCTGGGGTTGTCGCTAGATTTCATGCACGCTTGTTTGGTTGCTACCCTGTGAAAAAGAAAGCCCGCCTGGCCTGGGTTCCCTTGCACTTTAATTAGCCTGGCTGAATTCCAGACACTGCAAGTAGCCTGGCCCAGGCGACCAATTTCAAATGCCTGGCCATGCTTGGTCATGTGGCCACGAGGCTAATAGCAACATGATGGATATTAGCATTAAATAATTGATGCATGGATTGATTGATGGGACGTTGATGCTTTGCCTGGCCCAGGCATGAACCAAACACTTCAGCACCACAAAGCCTGGCCAGGTAGAAATATTTTACATCTCACGTCCATACCGGGTAGTACCGTCCATCAAGGCATGAGGGTCAGGTCACGAACCAAACTGACCAATAAAGTTTGAGAGAGATTGAGGAGCCCCGATAAGGCTGAGTGGTGCGTTAGATAGCTAAGAGGGGGAAAGAGATATTCCATCCGCTCGATAATGCAATGCATGTAAATTTTCTAGAAGTCAAACTTTGGAAACTTTGATCAGGTTTACGCAAATGTTATTTATATCTACAATACCGAAGATACATCATACAAAACTACATCTCATGGTGAATCTAATGGTATATGTTTGCCGTACTAGATGTAATTCTTTTTCTCCACGTACATGGTCAAAGTTTGTGATGTTTGACTTTTCAATAAATCTATATGCTATGGACCGAGGAGAGTGCCTCAGTCGAGACAGATCAAGTGCATGTGAAGGAGAATGAGTAAGTGTGCAAAAAGAGTATGTGTGTGAAAGAGAAAGTGACAACAAATGATAAATTAGAGAGAGTGTGTTTTTTCGTTCTTACGCAAACATATCACGCATGCATCTCCGAAATGGAAAAGCGAGGCGAGGAGATACACAAAGATAGCTAGTGTGTGATTGTTTGCAACGGAGAGAGACACCCTTGTAGCACATGTCCAATAGAGGTCTAGCCAACAAGGAACAAAGGTCGAGAGGGACACATAGATGTCATGGACGCATGGGGAGGGAGAGAGGGTGTGTTTGTGATAGAGAGATCCCATCGAGATGGTGAGGGGACTATATGGGTGGGAGATCGAGGGAGTGCGTGCGCGATAGAAAGATGCCCCGAGAGAAATCGAGATGGACCATGCACATGTTTGTGATGGAGACTAAGATTAGCTAGTCATATACATATAGGGGGGACTGCGTGTGCCTACAATTGAGTGAGAGACCATCATACTTGGCTAGCTGGGCATGAGATTGTGTGTGTGCGCGTGTGAGATGGAGAGAGAACGAGGGGGAGAGATAGAGTTTTAGATGGGCCTATCAAGTGCGAGTGAGATATGCATGTGTATGTGTGACCCAGGTGGATGGAGAGTTTGAGAGAGGGTGGAAGAGCTCCGAGACGACATAGTGGTGCGTGAGAGAGTTACGATCAAAGAGCCAATGAATTTGTGTGCGTACGATGAGTGCACCCAAGATATCTAGCTTGGACTAGCTAGAGTATCATACATAGTGTGCGAGAGAGACCTATTGATGGTGTATATATGCATGCGAACTAGAAAGACCCCCCCCCCCACACACACACACACAGAGAGAGAGATGGAGAGAAAGGGAGAGGGACCAACAAGGTTTTTGTGCCGGATGCGTGCGACAGAATTGAAGATTGTCTGTGAGAGAGAGAGAATAGGAGTCCGAGAGAGGGGGGAGGTCGCGTTTTATGCATCAAAGACTGATATAAACCATGTTTTGATATAAACTTGCATTCAACTATTTAAATTGGATAACATGTTGTCTGCAATCCACACATGAACGGGTATATGCGTGTATCAAATAAGTTCATTAATTTAACTTTCAACATGTTCATGGAGTACTATAATACTGTACAACATGCTACTCGATTGAGGTGTTCAATTTTGGATTTAGTTCACTATTTTGACCTACTGAACGAGCTATTTCATTGAATTGAGATATTTCATTTTGGGTTTGATTCACGTTTTTGAGTGGGTCAACTATTTGTCATATAGTAAATCGCTAGCAATGAGCATGTAAAAACACATTACTCCCGAGCATCATCTCTCCATCTAAAAAAGAAGTGGCAAGCTAATATTTCAAAATTTGATCCTAATCGACTTGGTAAGGTAGACGTGGATGCTCGTTCTCCCAAAATTTGAACGAACCGTTAAACATCCTCTCTGCTTGGTGGAATTCGCCCGAGCAAATAAATGGGAGACGCGAAATTACCGTCCTATGTGGGACACGCATCAATTGTCCCGTTGTACATCGAGGGTAGGTTTGTACCTTCATCCAAGCTTGCCTTCTCCTCGGCCGAAATGACATGTGCCGAATAATTCATAAACCATGGTCGGGAAAACACGCTCTCCTCACCCGAAATAGCTCGCGCCCACTATAGTTCAAAACACGCCATCCTCGCCCGAAATCGCTCCCGCCCACTATTTGGGGAGAAGCAAAGTTAATCTACTATCCCCGACCCTCAGTACACAGACCCAAGCCGAGAAGCCTATATGCAAGGGTAGAGCTGTAACTCCCCCCTCACATTTCAGACAAATGCGTTCG
>NC_041386.1:525534430-525555275 GCF_002162155.2 Triticum dicoccoides | reverse complement strand
ACCAATTTCATAGCCGCCCTCCTCCCTAATGCCGGAGACTTTGTCCATTTGCCGTCGTGCATTGGGCCATGTGCCTCTTACTCCGTGCCGCTGGTGCTACCTCAACGACGGCCGCGTGAACCGTACCGGAGCCGATTCACCCCCGCCGTTGTTCACGGTACCGGAGCGGCTCCAACTTCAGATCCGTCCAGAGTCCTGGCGCTGCTTCCGTGTAGCCGTCGACCGTCGCGACATCGCTCTATCCCTGCCGCCAGTCGCCACCGCAACCGCGCCAGCCTCACCGACTCGGCAGCTGGACCTGCCTACTTCACCATGCCGCCAGACAGGTCGCACCCTCATCTCAAATCACTTTATTTAGGCATCAGTTGTCTGCATTTTTATTCTAGGCCAATCGATTCCCAATGGGAAGCAGCACCCCTCGAGGCAGCGGAGCTCCTAGGCTGCCGGTTGGCTGGTGTCTAACGTAAGGGTGCGGGGCCGCAAGTTCGCTATGGAAGCAGCGCTTAGATGGCTATCTTTTAGAGTTGCGTGGGTTGAAGGTACTACCGCCGCCGGATCTGGATGACGGGGAGTCTTTGTGGATTGGCTCGGGGGCGGCGCAACCACGGCAGTGTCGTGGGGCGGGAAGCAGGGTTTTGGCCGGGGGCACGGACGGCGGAGGCAGGCTGCTCTGCCGTTGGTCGCTGGCACAAGACGGCCAGCCATCCGGCGTAGATCGGACAGTACCAAAATAAAATAAAATCATGTGACCCCAATTTAGTCTTCAGTCAACAGACGTGTGACCACTCTCGTACCTAGCTGTTTATCTCTTAGTGTATTTCTTCAGATCAAAGAGATATGTCGTTCTTAACATTATGTGTTATCTTCATCTTCAGACACACCATCTTCCGACTCACCGCAGCTGCTCCAACAAGGGAAGCATACACCAGAAGGGAGCTATAGTCCCCACTCAACAGTTCCCTGCATCGAATGCGCGTGCCCGACATGGATAGCCACAACAACTGCAGGGCCATCGACAAGTCAGCACATGATGCTCACTCCTATGGATGGCAGCCAGATAGGTTGTACCCTCATCTTACTTGTGTGCAACATTTATGGCTTTGTTATTCATCTAAGCATGGAAAATAGATCATCACATGTCACTATATATTCATGCTGATCTCTTACGGGTCTAGTTCAGGAGTTAACGTTGTTCCATAGTTCAACTAAGATACTTGTTCTTTAGGTAACGATGTTCCATAGTTATCATCCATCAGCCAATGCTATCCCACAGGCTGGTGATTATAGTATTATACCACTTCTAGTATTACCTATGTTGTTCCTTAATACTTTTGTGTGTGATCTAGTTAATCTCGAGTACAAACGATACATATTATGTAGCTTTCGTTGGTGTTCTCCCTTTAGTTTATGAGACCTGTTGCTGCTAGTTAACCCCAGTCCTACTATTTATGTCGTCTCCTACAGGCACTCATTACATAAATCTAACTACTAGTTGTCTTCCATGCATGTCAGATATAATTGCACACACTGATATATCCACAAGAACCTCACGGAGCAATGTAAAGGTCAATAAACTTGATGTCAATGATACCCAATATGATGGAACATGTAAAGGCAGTTTTTCAGAAGACTTGCAGAAAGATGATGAATCATCTTCACCCCACAAGGTCCTTGCTCTAACTTGGCCTGTGATATGGGTACACCATGCAGATAATGTCTTGGAGTGTATCTACTCTGTTGCAATGCCATGTGCTTAGCATGCTGATCATGCATGTAAATATGTCATGTCTTCCTGTTTTTCAGTACCTATTCCATTCATGATAACATGTTTTCAAATTCAAGTATGGTCATTCTACTCTATCGCAATGCCATTTGCTTAATTTGGACATCATGCTTCTGAATATCTTATGCATTGTTATTCATCAGTATGTACTTCATCTGTCTACCATACCATGTTTTTTACATTGAAGTGTTGTTCTAGTGCCCTGTTGCAATGCCATCTTATTTTCCCCATCATACACGTGTATGTTGCCTTAGTTATTTCTATATGTATTCCGCTAGCATACAGTTTTACATTCAACTAGTGTTTTTTTGCTGTGTTGTCCTGTCGTATCCCTAGCTCTTACACCATACTCCCTCCGTCCGGATTACATGTTGCCGAAATGGATAAAAAAAGATGTATCTAGAACTGAAATACGCCTAGACCCATCCATTTTTTTCCGGTTGGAGGGAATACATGTCAATATGTCATGCCTTTCTATTCTTCAGTACCTATTCCATCTCTCTGCTGTCGCATGTTTTATAATTAAAGCACCATTCTTCTATACAAGGTGAGGCAACACGTGTTTCCTGCGGCCAATGATGATTTTACACGTGGAAAATCCCCATTGGTCCGGGCTGTTAACGGGTTATCGGATCCAAAACCGGACCCGGTAGCTTAACGGCGTTCCGTTACGGTGGATGCCACGTGTCGGTCACCCTTGACGAAAGCACATCTGTGACGCGCGATTTATTGTCATGGAAGTGGACACTTCCGTGATGATAATTTTGGTAATGTCATGGAACACTTCTACGATAGCACAAGTATGACTATCTTGATTCTGTCATAAAATAGTCATGGATGTACATGCATGACAAAAAACGTGACCTACTGTGACAAACACATATCATCACGAAAGTGTATTTTTTTGTAGTGCCGGTCGGGGAACTTGAATCTCTTGTGCAACTTCGTTAGGAGCAACTGCGTCAAATGTTATTTACTCCTTAAGTCATCTTCATTGATGCTCGCACATTCCCGTAGGATGCATCCTACTTGGTTCCCATAGCACTTGCGAGGTTCTTCCGGCTCTAATGGATCAAACTTGCCACGTGCCATCTTTGTGATCACCAGTCGTCCAATCCATACTTTGCTAGGTTTTCATATCCTCTGCTTCTTCTTTTCGGTAGCGGCATCAGCGCCGGTACCTTCCCCGCCGGTCTCGGCGCCGCCATCCTTCTCGGCGCCGCCATCGGTGCCGGCGCCATCGGTGTCGATGTCGGTGTTAGTACCATCATCAAGGCCGACCTGCAAACCTTGACTTTGCAACAATCTCGTCTTAGCAGTCAAATAGTCTAGGTACTCTTGTTCACCCTCATAATCCATCTCATCTGCATCTTGGTTAGAAGGCCCACTTTCTTTGTTGCTCGACATGTTTCCTATGATTAAGTCTCCTTGTTTAATTGTAAAACTATGAAAAAATGAGAAATGACATAAAAAGAAATCTATCTAGAACAAATCATGCCAAAATTCATAGAAAATTTCGGCATAACCTTTGCTAAAAATTGGACATATCGAGTGCCTAAAATTCACCGGAACGGAAATGAATCAACATTCCGGCGTAACATAGGCCACTCGAATCATTTACCCTACACATAATCATCATTCCAAATGTGACATGTCCAAAACATCACATGTCCACATATCACATCTGCCCTAACTAAATATATAACCTAATTAACCATCTGCCCTAACTAAAACCTAAGTAAATTAACCAAAAAACCTAGCTACCAGAGAGAGGAGGAGCGGTGGGGGCTTACAAAGGGTGCAGGCCCGACGACGGCCGAGGTTGGGAGGGGTCGGGTCGGGGTCGAGCGCCGGGGCTGGGGCCGGAGTCGGGGCCGGGGTCGGGGTCGGCGCCAGTCAGGGGCCGGGGCCGGGGTCGGTCGGGGGCGAGCTCAGAGGCGCAGCGAGGGAAGGGCTCTGGCGGCGTCTCGGGGAGGAGAGCATAGGGATTTGGGGGAAAAGAGGCGGGTTGAATGGAGCGGGGATTTTGGGGGTTAAGTGGGCATAGCAGTAGCGCATTTAGGCAAAACGCGCTATAGCTACTTCAGGTAGCTATAGCGCTTTCGTGTAGAAACCGCTATTGCTATCTTGACTAGCTGTAACCTGTTTGTTTCCTTCTATTTTCTTTTCCTTTATTTTCTCTCATTTTTTTCCAAGAGCAGTGAACAAAGGGAAGGCGGTATATATTGCATCATTTGACGGTTAAATATGTATACAAAATAGGAACATATATATTACATCATTCAACCCATGCATAATAATGGCTAAGTGTGTATACAAAATAGGAACATATATATTACATCATTTGACCGATAACATACGGTTCCTCAGCATTGATGTTTTCGTTTTCGATTCAGCTTCTTTCCCTTCTTGTTAGTTGAAGAATAATTGAGCCCCTCATTGTGAATTTTCCTTTTACATGGAGTACGAATTTCTTAGGTAATGTAGTACTAATTCTTCTTTTGATGTATACTTCATCATCATCGCCATTTTCCCTCATTGGATTGCCTTACTGATCATAGTCTTCCTCGTTGGCGACTCCATCCATTCCAATGATGTTCCTTTTGCCTCTCCTCACGACAACACGGCTGGGATTGCGCGGGTCAGTTATGAAGAAGCATTGTGTCACGTGCTTAGCGTGTAGCCATGGCTCGTTTCTTGCGATAGATTTCACGGTAGCGCTCTCGGCGTGGGGTATAGTCATGGTAGTGAACTTCCGGTTTTCTCTTTCGACATTCTTAGCCTATCTGACACGGAACATCGTCGTGTTGTGCAGTCCAGAGTAGTCAAGCTCCAAGATCTCCTCGACCCTTCCGTAAAATCTTTCAGTTGCGCCGTTGCCGCTGCCAATCATGCATTCCAGCGTCACCCCTGAGTTCTGATCATCACTTACCATATCTTTAGCCTCCATGTAGAACGTGTATCCATTGATATCGTATGCCTAATAGGTTACGAGGTTGGGCGAGGGGCAATGTGCTAAGGCGTATATGAGCAAACCGTCCTTAGAGCCCTCCTCTGGGGGATTAGCAATAATATGCTCATTGAACCAACATAGGAAAGTGGAGTTGTGCTCTCTAGTAACTTCGGCGTTTGTCCTGCATACCCCCCGGTCACGGTACTTCTTTGTGATAACTTCTTTGTGCACTGCCACGAAAGGATCTACCTCGTCTAGGTGTTGTAGCACTACCGAGTTTGCTCCGTCAAAGTCACCGCATCGATCTGAGTATGCCACGTGCAGTTCCCTGCGACCATTGGAGTGACCTTCTCCTTCGAGCCTCCCATCGTGCTTGTTAACGAGAAAACCAACACTGACACCAGGCGGCTGGTCTGCACCATATAGAAAATTCTCGCAGAAAGAGATGCACTCTTGTGTCAGATAGCCCTGGATGATGCTTCCATCTAGACGGGACATGTTACGAACGAATGCTTTGATGATCCCATTCATTCTCTCAAACGGCATCATGTTGTGTAGAAATGACGGCCCTAGGTGTCAGTGTACAAAAGTAGTGGCTCTTCTTTTGACCCCTTATCTTGTGCACGGGCAGTCAGAGTCGCGCCCGCGACCACACTTAACAAGGCAGAGGAGGGAAGCCGGAGGGAAACCGAAGCATAAGACAAGCAAGGCAACGCCAAGACCAAAGACACAAAGAGCGAAAGGGCGAGGTGGGCTCCCCCGGCAAGGCCCTTGCCGGGGCGACCTCCGCGACCCCGGCAAGAGCCTTGCCGGGGTAAGTTGCCCAATGACCAGCAGAGCGAGCCACCCTTGAGCCCAGGGGTTCCAAATACCGCCAAAACAACTACACTGGAACCAAGGCTAAGGAGGCACCTCCGTGGTGGCATGTAGATCTTTGTCGAGATCATAAACACACGATATCAGATGAGAACCAGAAGATGACGACCCCCGGCGAGATCCTTGCCGGGGACGACCATGATGCCACGGCAAGATCCTTGCCAGGGCCCGGCAAGACCCTTGCCGAGAACACCAGCAGGGCCGCGGCCAGGCCCGCATCTGCTAAGGCTCTACCGCCGTCCCCAAGCAGCTGCTAGCTCAACCAGCTGGGAAGGCACCTGCGTGGCGACGGGCGTCCCCTACACCGATCCAGCAAGAACCTCCATGGTGGCATGCAAGTCTTCCTGAAGGCTCCACCACCGTGCCAGCCCAGCAGCCAGCCAACGTGGTGCCACGATGCCTCGTCAGCTCGGATGCTTGTCGAAGCCAGGCGTGGCGGCGACAGCTGGGACGTGCTTCCTTGCCATGCCCGATAAAGTGAGAGGGGCACGTCGGCAGCGCATTAAATGCGTTTGTCCGATGGGGCCAGAGGATAGACTCGTCTATTGTAGACCTTTCCACCTCCTGTGTGCCACTGTGACAATCCCTTTTCGCCTATAAAAGGAGGCCCGGGGCGACCAAGAGGAGGATTGGGATCTTTTGGGCAAAGTTGCACCCCGTAGCTAGCTCAAGAACACAAGAACACTCTCAATACATCCACCAAAGAAGGACTGGGGTTTTATGCATCCTCGCAGCCCGAACCTGGGTAAACGATCTATGTGCTTCCTGTCAAACCCGCTCTTTCCACAGCCCCGCACCCGCCAACCGTAGAAGGGATCCCAGTGATTCCATAGGTGTCGATTCTCCCCAGCATCTTTGGCGCGCCAGGTAGGGGGCGCAGTTGTGGGAATCTGGTCTGATCAGAGCAGCGGCTTCATTGTGGCTGTCGTTTCGAGGAAGAAGATGATCGAGCTTGGTGGCACCATCTGCAGATGTGGTGGGCGCTCGTGCAATGACAGAAAAGCTAAGTCGTGTGAAACCTTAAGCAATTTCTTTTTATATATGAGGTTATTGTCCTTGGAGGTCCTGTCCTATGTACGGAAAACATGCACGCCAAGGGGCCCTTCCTCTATTGGCAATGCTCTTGCTCTGTTTCGGGTCCACTCAATAGCCCAAGTGGCCATGTCAAGATCGGCAGGGTAGCCTTTCGTAATCGGCAACGCTCTCGATTCTGACTCGAGTCAAGCTCGACAGTTCGAGCGGCCGCGTTGAGAGCGGTAAGGTGGTTCGCCTGGCAGCAAGCATACCCGACAGGCTATTGGGGATACGTCCTCAAGGCGTCGTAGCCTGGGTTACGCGCCGGCAAGCCTACACGATTAACATAGGGTGGACATGCAAAGAGGGATCAAACAGGACAATAACATGCATCGTTTTCAAAAGTACTACAAAGTTATATTACATCAATTGTTGTTGTGGTTCTAACTAAAGATATAAATTGTCTTGGTCATGGACTTGCAGTGGCAATGAGAAACGGGGTGCCTAATCCCGACGCAGGCCCTCCACCCTCTAGATTTCATCGATGCGGCTGATGATGGGCTTGATACACTCCTCGAGCGTCGCGAGGTACGCATCCTCCGGCAAGCTCTCCAGCGCGGCGTCGAAGTCGAGGTTGGGGTTCCAGTGCGCCACCTGCATGAGGACCTTGGTCATGGCACCCCGGCAAAGCTTCCGGGCCTCATCGGCTAGTGAGGCCGCCCTGTTGGAGCGAAGATGCTTCGGGGACCCAAGGACACTCTCGAAGAATACGGTCAGCTTGGCGTTGGAACTCACGTTGCGCTCCGGGGTGTACCTCATGTTTGGCATCCCCATGGCAGCCAACTTTGTGATGATCTTGTCGGCGACATCTTCGAGACGGCCGATCCAGCGGTTCTCTCCTTCCACAAACTCCTTGTGGTTGGCGGCTTCGTTCTTCCGCAGCTGCTTCTCGGCCTCCAGATCCCTGGCCAGGGTCTCCTCCCGGGCTTTGGGCTCTGAGAGCATCACCTCGAGACCCTCCAGCTTCAGCTTGAGGTCTTTGATGGAGTTGTTGGCCCCGGAAAGCTGCCCGGCCTTGTCGAGGACCATGCCCTGCGCTCAACTAGGGCACCGTTGAGCGTGTTCTTATCCTTGGACAGCTTCAGGACCTGATCATTCAGCCCGTCCAGCTCCACCTCCAACTCCTTCGCCTTGCCGGCATGAACTAGAGCCTGGGCATTGAGTGCCTCCCTATGCCTCTGCTCCAGCTCCTGGGTCCGCTGCACGATGAGCTTCTCCACCTCCTCGTCCTTGCCGTGGAGTGTTGCGGCAAGCTTCTCCTCGCGCGCGGTAAGGTCCTCCTCCTGGGAGAGTACAGCGCGGCCTGCTGCTGGTGCCGAGCAGCCTCGGCCTAGGCGGCCTCCTACTTCGCTAGTTCCTAGGCCTTCTTGATGTCGGCCTACTCCATGACGAGGGCCAGGTTGTGCTCGGTCAGCGCGTCTTGAGTGGCCTTCAGGTCCTTGTGGGCCTGGCGGAACCAAGCCTGTGCCTCGGTGATGCGCTCCTCAAGGTCCGCCTCCACCTTGTCAGCCACCGCCATCCTGGACTTGGACTTGTCCAGGTGGGCGCGGTGAAGCGCCTGGAGCTTCTGGAAGTTGGCGCTCATGGCCTGGAGGAGCCGCTCTTCCTGGGAGCCGCCGCTACCGGCGCTCAGCTCGTCAACAATCTCAAGCTTGGCAGCGGCGAGCACCTCGTTATCAAACACCCCCCCCCCTCGACGGGCGCCCCGGTGCTCGCCGTCCCTGGGAGGTGGATGAATAGCTCGTCGCTCACCCTTAGATACCGGCCCGAGCCAGAGGCAGCGGAGGAGGAAGGTTGGTCGTCAACCACCTCCTCCTTGGCAGCGGCCTTACCGGCCTCCTCGGAATAAGCCGTGCTGGGTTCCCCGGCAGGCCCCTTGGCGGCGTCCTCGGTAGTGTCCTTGGCGGCCTCCCCGGCGGCGATCTTCTCGGCCTCCACCGCGGCGTCCTTGGCGACATCCTCGATGATGGTGTCTGCATCCTCCCGATCCGCCGAGGGAGGATCTGGATATGAAGAAGGGGATGAGTCAAAGCCAAAAGAAAGATCCAGAAAGAAGAGAAGAAGAACAGAGACGGAAGGCGAGTGGCTTACCCGTGTCGGGCTGGGAAGAAGAGCCCACTCTTCACCAAGATCTGGCGCCGAGGTGTGGCCACCAGCGCCCAAGCTTGCCTCCTCCTCCTCCTCCGTGTGCATGGGCTCGGTGCTTGGCGCCTTTGCCGGGGACGCCCCTCACTACAAAAAAAATAAACTTCCGTGATGATACGTGTTTGTCACGGTAGGTCGCCTTTTCTGTCATGCATGTACATCCATGACAAATTTATGACAGAATCAAGATAGTCATACCTGTGATGTCGTAGACGTGTTCCATGACATTGCCAAAATTATCATCACGGAAGTGTCCACTTCCATGATGATAAATCGCGTGTCATAGAAGTGCTTTCGTCAAGGGTGACCGACACATGGCATCCACCGTAACGGAACACCATTAAGCTATCGGGTCGGGTTTTGGATCCGATAACCCGTTAACAGCCCCGACCAATGGGAAATTTCCACGAGTAAAATTCTTATTGGCCGGACGAAACACGTGTCAGCTCGTTAGTGGGTTAGATAGGGGCCTATGATATGTCGACACGTGCCACGGCCCACCACTGGCCCATTTAGCTTACAAAGTCGGCCCGTTTGACTTGGTCAAAGTTAACGGGCTGGCCCATGAAAAGCCTGTTAACGGTCTCTTCGCAAATAGCCCATTTTACGGCCCGTTAACTCACGGCCCATTAGGCCCTAAAGGAAATCGGCCCAACAACGTCATGTGGGTCGTCGAATATAACACTAGCCCATTTCACTTTCGGCCCATGTGTGGCCCACGACGTCTTTCGACCCATATGAGGCCTTCGTATCTTTCGGCCCATTACAGGCCCACGGTGACTCTAGCCCATAATGAACAGTAATTTTCCTTATACACTTTAACGGCCCGTGATTTACATGGGCTATTTCCAACCTGTGTTAGCTTTCGGCCTCTTGACGGCCCGTACATTCTTGGGCTCCTTTTCGGCCCTCGATTACTTCCGGCCCGTTACTGGCCTGTTCCCCTAATGGGCCAAATTCGGCCCATGGCAAGAGTCGGCCCATTACTGGGTTGTTCCCCTAATGGGCCAAATTCGGCCCATGGCAAGAGTCGGCCCGTTACTGGCTTGTTACCCTAATGGGCCAAATTCGGCCCATGGCAAGAGTCGGCCCGTTTCTGGCATGTTAACCCGTTGCGTCGTTTCCAGCCCGTCCTATATTCTGGCCCATTAACGACTCATTATGCCTGTGACAGAATTAAGCCTTTGTTGTCCTACAACCTGTTAACGGCCTGTTACCGTGCTGGGATGATACCAATTACGCCCGATTACGGCCCATGTAGACCCATTTATCCGACGGCCTGAGGCCCACCGATTAAAGGCCCATTTATCGACGGCCCGTAGGAGACCCATGGATCCTACGGCCCGTATATGGCCCATGGTAGTTGCGGCCACTAGCAAACCAGGGAAAAAGAAGACTAGGAAATAAATAAGGCCGAGACTAGTGCTAGGCTGTTAAGGCGATTGCACAGATTACATCCACTCGGCATCAAAGATCGCCAACAGTGCAAATATAGGGAACACCCTACACTATACAAAAATGTCTTGTTGTTTTCTTCAGCCGATGGCTGCATGTTAAGAATAAATTTTGTATCGCACCAAAACAAATTACAACTATATAACAAAAGGAAGGTTGGCATAAAACTTAACAGTCTAGCAGATAAATGCACCACCAGAAGTTCACAAGCTCAGTTCATTTGACCTGACTGTTACGTTTTCATGCTGCATTGTCTGATGGAGCACCATAACCCTCGCCTTCATTTCCCCTAGACTCCTGAACAACATAGCAAATGTCTGATAGTCTGGTTTCAAAACCATGCATATCTTGACGATATTGAGCAATGTTTCTCCTTGTTTCACAAAGGGTCTCTGTTAGGAAATGGACTTGTGTCTGGAGCGCAGATACAACATTGCTTTGAGATTTCATACCTTGATCATGAGGCAGTTTGGACGATATTGCCTTAATAGCCAACCCAGTATTACGCAGGAACGTGCTTTTGGCACTATTAGTGGACAGGTACTGACCCACTGCAGCAAGAGCTGACATTGCGGTTATAGTTGCCTCGCCACCTTCAGAATGTGGCGGTTCCACCATTTTTTCCATCGCTCGCTGAAAAGTTGAGGTTTTACATTAGTAGTACCAGAATAGAAGATATTAAGGAGGCAGCAAAACCAAACAAAATAGCTTTGTTCTATATACAGAACTTATTCTGGTGAATCCATGTAAAATAATAGTTGTATTTTATTGCAAAGTACATAATAAAACCAGGTTCCAAACATATGACCATGTACCATCGCTAATGTATTGTCTATTTATTCACATTGTATTGAGGGCTAAGGATAAAGAGACGAAGTTTATAATACGGTAAGCATAGTATGGCATCATTCATATCACAAAACAACTAAGAACAGACAAACAGGCAATTGTAATGTTGTGTGGGCAAGTCCAGCACGGAACTAGATTACAGGTCAAGATCAAAGGAACATCAATTCTTTCTTTTAAACCTTGTAAGGTGCAATGATACGCTAAGACAATTGTGTATAAAATTGAAAAGAGTAATAGACATTGGCTGCAAACCATGCAGTTCAAGGCACAAGTCAGAGTAAGTAGTAGTTAAAAGGCATGAGGATTAAGGACTTACGACAACGGCTTTGACTGGTGTAGTCATGCCCTTCTTGTTGCTGGTGTGACAGACCTTGAAGATTTGCACAACATTTGGTTCAGGTCCTTTTTGGTCCTTGCGGGCTTTCCCCTGCATTTGGAATAAGTCAATATAGATCTGATAATATGGTACAGCGAAAAGAGTGAAATAGCAGCTAATTACAAGAGCCTCGTAGTGTGCAATATAGCTACGAGATCCTGTCGTCTGTTGGAATTTCACTTTCATACGGTTGGCCTTGTTCTTTGAACAGTTCACCTACAAGAAGATAGATTTGTGTGGCACATGCGTAAATAGGACTTCAACATGTGATCTGATGACATATATATAATGTACCTGATACTTTGGATCGGACCAGTGTTTAACGAGGCCTCTCCGGTCTTTGTCAGATATATTTTCCACTGGAGATGTTTGGGCAAGATCACTGTTAGCCTTGCCTTCAAAGTGAGTTTTCCTCAAGTTATACCGATACTGTCGCAGAGCAGACTTGAAAACATGGGTGCAAGCTTGTCTGGTTGCATCATCTTGGCTATCCAACTTGAACCTCATCTGTTGAAAATTATGGGAGTCTCATTATCAGCAACCTAGAAAGTATTGGACAAAGCAAGACGATATTACTAGTTTCCATACATAACCATACATACAGATAAATGGTCGAGCAAGGTGTTGAACTGGGTTTCGTCTTTGTCATTCCTGTACTGAATCCATGTTGGGAGGATACGTACATGACACCTAACAGCAACCGCTGCCTCTGATACTAACTTGGCTGACTTTGTAGCATCACGTGGCCTTTAAACCTGCCTCAAAACGGATCTCCATTCTTCCTCCTCTAGATTTAGTTAACCTATCGAGCATTATCCCTGATGTTTGTTTCCTCTTGCGCCTAGGTGCTAGTCCAACAACAAACATAGGAAGTGTTAGTGTACATCAAATTGTGAGACTACATATAAAGAAGCATGCAATTGTAACTTGAGTCCAACAACTACCTTCTTGCTGTTGAAGCTCACAAGGTTCATCTGATATTGCCAACTCGTCTTGTGTCAAGAGTGCTTGGGAAGTAGTGTCGGGTGGCAAGGGAGCTTGGGAACGTGCTGCTAGCTCAGATGACGCACGAGTAAGTCGTGCAGCTGGTATTACTGTGGTAGGTGTTGCAAGAACTAAGGTTGTCTCTGCTTGTTTGGTGGCAGCTATTTGTTTCTGTTTGGCTTTTTTTGCAACTCGTGTAGCATGGGATACCGTGTTTGTAGAATTTTCCGCTGGACTTTGACCTTCTATTGCACCATCAGTACCAGCAGAATCTGCAGGGTTCATCCGCTTCTCATTGCCTGCCATTTTGTGTTTCTTCCTCTTTCTCTGTGCCATGTTAAGTCAAGACGACAAGAAAAACGAATAAAAATTTAGTTCTTCAGAACAAATTGATGCGTGATGCAGACGAACTGAACTTTGATGTTAGACAACCACATGATAGGAGGATGTAATATGTATGAAAAACAGGACGGAAGAGATAACCAGAACTATGATGTGTAAACTAAGAAGAAGACATTTCACCAAATTAGAATCAATGCAATGGAAGGTAGACACCATATGAAAGATGCTACAAATATCGCTCTGCCAAGTTAACAGTGTCTCATCATAAATGGCGTTTAAACCAATGTGAAGCAGTACAAGAAATAAATCATATGCAAGATGCAAACAACATCACACTACCATGTTAGAGGTCTCTCGTCATTAGTGCAATTGCATATTCACAGCTTATGATGTGTAAACTAAGGAGAAGGCATTTCAACAAATTAGAAGCAATGAAAGCTAGACACCATATGAAAGATGCAATGAATAGCAGTCTACCAAGTTAAAACTGTCTCGTCATAAGTGCCATTTCAACAAATTAGTAGTACAAGCTAGAAAAGAATGTGAGATGTAACCTATATCACACTCCGAAGTCAAAAGTGTCTTATGATAAGTGATTGTTGCAGGTTACACAACAGTAGTAATTTGATGTAAGAACATGGTGTGATAGACAGATATTGTATGTTCTAGAAACAGGAACACGTGTCTTATTCAAGTATAATGTGTAAAGTAAGCAGATCAAATTCAACAAAATTAGAAGCAATACAAGCTAGACATCACACATAACATGCAACCACATATAATAGTGCCAAGTTAGAGGGAGCACCGGTGATGCTACACTAGGGGAGACGTGCTCATCATAAACACAGCTTTGTTGAGTGTCTATAAATGTGTTGTCTTGGAAATCATCTTGGGGTGTGGAGGAGTAGAAGCTGTAGAGGCCCTCCGTTCGGAAGGAGCACCTTTATCCGCTTCCTTGCTAACTTCCTTCCGCTTTATTGATTTTGAATTGTCAAGTAAAACCGACAAGAAAAAGCAATAAAATTCTCTCTTCAGAACTCATTCATGCATGATACTGACAATAACTACTTTGATGTAAGGCAAACACATGATACCAGGATGGAATATGTACGACAAACAGGACGACATGGCATGTTCACAACTGTTTGTGTAAACTAAGCAGAAACCATTCCAGCAAATAAGAAGCAAGGCAAGCTAGACACCACATGAAAGATGCAACCAATATGACTTTGCCAAGTTAAAAGCGTCCCATCATAAATGGAATTTCAACAAATTAGAAGTAGCGCATGCTATAAATCATATGAAAGATGCAACTAATATCGCACTGCATATACTAAAGGTGTCTCGTCATGTTGATTGATGCGGGATACAAAAAAACAATAGTTTTATGTAAGGACATGCTTAATAGACAGATGTACTATGTAGTAAATACAGGAAGGCATGTCACATTAACAGGTACAATATATAAGCTAAGCAGACTAGCACAGGCAATTTAACCAGATTGGAAGAATTACAATCTAGACACCATATGCAACATGCAACCACATATCACGCTGCCAAGTTAGAGCAAGCATCTGCGATGCTAGTGTAGGGGAAATGTTGTAATCAGCTACAGAGCTACGTTCACTATCTTCATCTAGCATTTCTGTTTCTTGAGAATCATGTCGGGAGGCTGGCGATGCATTCTTTAAATGAGGAGTAGACCCCTTGCCTGCCTGCCTTGTCATAAGTGATTGATGAGGGATACACAAGAACATTAGTTTGATGTAAGAACATGGTTAAAACACAGATGTACTAGTGTGTACCAAAAACAGAAAGGCATGTCATATTCAAAGGTATAATGTGTAAGCTAAGCAGATGCAATTTAACCAAATTGGAAGCAATACAAGCTAGACATCCGGCTGGAGTGGTGAGCATGATCATCTAGGACCTGAGAGCCTGGTGGGAGGCGGGCTGCTTCGCCACCATTGCAGCTTTTTAGTTGGCTTCCAGGTGATGCCTATCTTTGCTGGGCTTGTCACTGGCTCGGCCAGTGCCCTGACTAGCTATTTGTCTTCTGGTGCTCACGGAATGGTGGTTCATGTAAAAAAATATCTTTCCTTATCTTACCGACTTCGTCCTTTCGAATACAAGCTAGACACCATATGCAACGTGCAACCACATATGACACCGTGAAGTTAAAGCAAGCACCTGGGTTGGTGGTTCACGGCGAGCGAGATCATCAACTCCAGAGCTACGTTCCTCGTCTCGAAACGTTTACCCTTTAAAGCCTTGAAATGTTTTTGGCCTAGCCACGTACCACGCTGGAGCAACTTCTCTCTATTCTTTTCTGCTTCTGTCAAGGTAGGGTCTGAAATACCCTTGCATAAAAACACAATAGTAAGAGTAAGGGTGAAGTGTGCGCAGAACTAGTGGACTATAAAAGTAGCAGATAGCAGGTGGCTGAAAAATAAATGACAGGAGACATATGATAGCTCTACAACATTGCATGGCAAACAAAATTAGATTCTACTCTGTATGATTTTGTAATATATGAGCACAGGAAATGCAGGTACTCCTCGAGCACACCACCGCATGTGGTCATATCTAAGATAATAGTTGACTGAAAATAAATAGGTCAGTCGATTTTTTTAATGAACCGTCTGATCTATAAGGAACGGGCAGATGGCCTTCGTCTACCTCCCGCCAGTCACTGTTGACGATCTTTCTCGAACCGCCAGCGACCACCGGCCCAGACCCCTGCCTCCGCCGCCCCGCCCTCCCATCGACCTCACACCACCGCCGTGCTTGGCAGCGCCTCCAAGCCATCACTTTAATCCCGGCCGACCTCCAGATCGGGCGCCAGTAGCTCTAGGCCGCACACGCCCCTAAGATAAACACCAAGGCACTGCTTCCCCGGCATAATAGGCGTACTAGCGCCTGTTACGCCGGGGAATGCTTCTGTTAATTGGGAATCAACTGGCCAGAAATTGAAATTCAGGGGGTGACGGACCTCTAGCTAAGGTGAAATAGTATATGAGGCGAAACCTTGTGCATCGCGAGTTACTAGGAACATCTAGTATCAAGAAGAGGTTGTCAACTAGTGTCTTATGTGGGATGAATACCGTGCAAGCAGAGACGTAATATTTGCATGAATAAGGGGAGAGGAGTACCTTTTTCGGTTGCCGGTGTGGTCACCTCCACATGTCGCGGCGATCTTCTTCTTTTTACCGGGGAATCGATGTTCTGGAGGGTGCAGGCTTGGACGAACCCATGGCCAAATTGTTGACTATGTTGTCGTGGCCGTATGTCGGCGGAGGGGAAGCAGATCCGAGGCGGTGAAGGACGGCGTAGCAGGAACAACTCCGGTGCGGTGGAGGGTGGCGAAGTTGGAGCGGCAGCAGTGAGGCGCAGGACGGCGTGGTTGAACTGGCTCGGGTACGGACGGCTCGGCCTCGGCTTCAACTACTAGCCATGGAGGGCGTTGCGGTTGAGGTTGCGGTGGACGATGACGTCGGGGTATCGGCTCCAGCGTGATGGAGGAGGGCGGCGGTTGATGGGTGGGATGGGGTGGCGGACGGAGGACGCCGGGGTTTCGCGACTGGTGGAGAGGTAGTTTTGGCGCCCACGGAGTACGATTGGGGAATAGGACGGGTGGGCAGGGGGGAGGGACGAACCATGTTTCAGTCTGGGACGCGCTTGTTTTTGGCGTTTTTGAACAGAAGATGGGACGCACTTGTTCGAAATTTGGGGAAAGTACAAACTTTGCCCCCCTCTTAAATTTCGGACCTACTGCGGGTCGGGGGTAGGATGGTAATCCCAGGTGTCCCAAATAGTGGGCGGGAGCGATTTTGGCCGCGCGCATGTGTGCTTAGGCGGCCATTGTGTATGAATGTTTTTCGGATGCGGTTGTGTGGCGTCTAGATGAAGCTACAAACCTACCCCGGTTTAGACTTTTGGACGTCGGGCTGGTAGGTTTCACGGGTCGCAGTTATTTGAAAAGTAATTTCCTTGTACTACCAAACATTGGTCTCACGCGGTTTCGGACGAGTACAGGCTCTTTTGGCGCTTCGTTCGAAATTTTGAAACACAAGCATTCACATTTAGAGTACTCTTGAACTATGAGGATTGACCTAAATAGACCATGTTATATTTGACCTTATATGTTTGAAAACCTCATTAAATTATCCGCTTCTTTTTAAAATTTTGACACTTGAAAATCCTATAACTACAATTATTTTGGAATGGAGGAGCTAAATTTGAATCTATTTTGTACACGACTACATATCCATAACACTATATAGTGTACCAATATCAACTAATATGGACCGTTGGATCTTTCTAATCGGACGGCTCATATTTATTGGCTTGTGTTAGAGGGCTATGTGGCCTGGTATACACCGTTGGATATGCCAATCCGACGACCACTATTGAAGGGATTCACTGTGGGTGTCTGTCACTGTGCTGCCAGCCAGACTGCCACTGTCAGATGGAGTTTGTGGGTCGCGGGCGATTCTCTGGTGGGTATGTGGAAATTTCTGGCAAGCTCGAATGATATAATACACGAAGCAGTGGAGTAGTACTACTAGCTAGCAGCTAGCAAAGCTGCGCTTCCGCTTCTTCAGTTGCTATCTAGAAACTTCTGGCAAGCTCACATGCATTACTAAGTTGTACTTTTTTCTTGGTAGGTCACTAGAGTTGTCCTAGCAGCTGTAGCAAGCTATCAAGAGAGAGAGATAGAAAATATGGTGCAGCCTCGGTTATAAGCACGCAAGCAATTTAACAAGTAAGAGAATGCCAAATAAAATAAAAGTGCAATATATGTAGCAACTAAATCGATTTAACTTTCTCTTACAAATTCGTTTCAAAAACTACACTACCCTGGTTTCCAACTTTGTATTTCCAATATTTTTTATCTAATTTTCTTATCAACTAAACAGACCTAAGCGGTGTTTGAATAACTATTTCAATTATAATTATACCCTAAAAAAATTGTAATTATGAATAACTTGTTACCCGTAAAAAAATGAATACTTGCAACTTCGTATTATTTCAATTGCTCAATCTAGGATATATTGTACTAAATTTTAATAAGACAGACATTTGAGGATGATGCGAGTATATTTTTTCTCTAGGTATTAAGAATCCTGTACAAGTTTTTTTTAACACTGAATCCTGTAAATCTAATATTTCATGGCTACATGTATAAAAGTGTTGGTATATTTATCATTAATCATTGATTAATTAATGAATTTTCTTGACACCTTTCGTTGTAGTCTAAATTATGGCGCTTGAAGTTACACACGTGCATGTGTATTTCTAACTTTCTCTTGTTCAATGTCTAGACATGTGTCAAGACAAAACACTTATGTCTCACTCAAGTGTGTAGACGTGCACGTGTATATGCGTGTTACTACTTGAAAATAGTAGTGTATGAGTATTCATAATCTAATATGTAGTAAAAACATTGCCATCTTCCCACCCAAATTAGGACATTTGGAATTTTTTTTTAGATTATACGCGTGCATGGCACGTGCCATTTACTAGTGCTATTATGTACAAAATCATAGCAAAGATTGGTGCCCCCATAATTTAGGTATGGTTTACAAATGCCGTGATATTAAATTCAAATAATTGAATGGACTTCATGTTGAATTCAATTTTTTTAAACCACGTTAAGTTGAATTCAAGTGTATGCTTGTTCATAGGTAGCTATTTATAATGTCCATTGTGCAACTTTCGTATGTATAATGTGCTTTACACACACAACATGAACTATACTCATATTTATATTCGATTGCTAAAGCGATGCATTGTCTGGAGTTCAAAATACTAACTGTGTGGATCAGTTGTGTCGAATAATAACATAGACATGCTCAAATTCGATAGAATCTAGATGTCTGATGGATCAATGACCGCTCCTTACGCGAATTGCAAATATCATGATCCCATTCTAATATTTGGATACAATTTATATCTTTAATCGAGGTGTCTTTCTCGCAGACATGCTCTAGATATAACCCTCCCTCCCTCTCGTAACCATTTACAATTGTTTTACCGAAAAAGGCTTTCGCCTCGCTTTATATATAAAGCAAACCACCAAGAGCACACATACACGGACTAGTTCAGAACACACACACACACCCAAGTCATGTAATGAGAAGTACAAAGGTTCTACTGAGGGCACAGCTCAACAAGCCCAGAATAAACAAAAAGGACGCGGCCGAGGCAAGGCGTCTAATCCGGCTCCGGGGGTGGCGGAGGGGGCGGCGACGACAGACGGACGGCCAACGAGCGAAGGTCGGCGATGAAGGCGGTAATGGCGTGGCGGTCCTGAGGGCGGCTAAGCGGCCGCCATAGCTGCAAGTAACCAGACAGTTTGAAGAGAGCGTCAGTAGCCCGTCGAAGAGGAATACGCTGGATCACAAGCTTATTGCGAATCGTCCAAAGGGTCCATGCAAGAACCCCAATCTCGAGCCACCTAATGTGGCGAGAGGGGGAAGGGGAGTTCTGGTGTTCGGTGAAGAGTTCGTGGAAGTTGGTGTTACACCAATCGCCTCCCACTATATCCCTAAAGCAGCTCCACATGAATTGAGATGAGACACAGGAGAAGAAGATGTGATTCGAGTCTTCGGGGATACCGCACAGGGGGCAGAGGCCGGACCCAGGGCCATTGCATTTGCGGACCTCCACCCCAGACGGAATCTTACCGCGGATCCATTGCCACATAAATATCTGAATTTTCAATGGCAAGCGGATGGATCAAACCACCGGGAGGGGGGAGGGGTGGAGGAGGGGGCAATGGCCGAGTAGAGGGACTTGGTGGAGAATTGGCCCGAAGGCTCAAGACACCACCGAACCTCGTCCGGGCCCACATCCACCGTCGGTTCGTGGAGAGCGACGCAATCAAGCAGCTCAAGCCATGCGGCGGCTTCCGGGGGCCCAAATGGCCTCCGGAAGGCGAGGCGCCCTAAGTCAATAAGGGACCTCTCAACGGAGATTAAGGGGGCGACAGCAATGTAGAAGAGGTCGGGGAAACGGGCCGCAAAGGGTGAGTCTCCCGCCCATTGGTCGAACCAGAACAGCGTCGTTGTACCCGATCCAACCGAGATGGAGGTACCAATGCGAAGGACGGGAAGCAGTTGGACAACCGATTGCCAAAACTGGGAGCCGCCGGATCTCTGACAAAAGGCGAGGGGCTGTCCGCGCAGGTACTTGTTCCGGATAATGTCTAGCCAAACATTTGTTACAACTGTTTTCACTAACCTTTATCACAAGCACTCTTCCTCTCGCAAACATACACATGCACAATCCTCATCGACCCTTTCTATATACATCGACCTGCCTACGTGTCTCATGTACGCACATTATCTTTACGCCTGTCTCTCAAGCATTGTCTCACACCTCTCTTCCTAATCGACGAGTATGATTCTAGCAGAGCATTCTGTAGGATGCCCCTTAATGTTAGGTTGGATGAATAGTAATATCAGAGATAAAGGGGTTACCTTAGTCCGAGAAATTAGGGTTACAAATCCTAGCCGGCTTTGTCAGTGGACATAGAGTCCTTCACAATTCTGCTATCTTTGTCTTGTATGACTAGTCATCCATGGGTCTTCCTAAATGCGTCACGGTTCGACCAATGTGGCGCAGGACGGAACCAAACGAAGGGCCTCACCTCGACCCACCGGACCTCACGCAGTGACACACCCTCTACCCCCACGTCTCATTATCTTCTCACACCCACACATACCAACACAAACACCACACACACACAGAAAATTTCTCCTGGTGCCTCTATTCCCTCCCCCTTGCAGATACACACTCAAGGGAATGGAATCTCTTGTCGTGATGTCATATTCGTCTCTCTCTCTCTAGACCACTCTCATTTCTCGTGCTATCTCTCCCACGACCCCCCCCCCGTCGGCCCCTCTATCCATGCCTCTCTCGAATATGTAATACACACACCTACCTCTGTAGGCCCCGCCAAATGCATCAAATAGACATTCATACATGTTACATCACGTACCCC
>NC_041386.1:525526121-525534063 GCF_002162155.2 Triticum dicoccoides | reverse complement strand
TAAAAAGCCCTCTCTTCACGTTTATTCCGCATACAACATTCCTTTTGAATAAAGTGTGGCCAAAAAATTATTTTAGAGTTTCTACATATATACAACATTACAAAGTTATATGGAGGAGTACGAACGCTAATTTGCATTGCATGGTGCCCACAATGATATTTATTCCGCACTGTGAATTTGTATATTTTTATACTATATACAAAGTTAGTCATAATAAAGAGAAACGAAGAGCATCTCTCTCTCCATCGCATACCCCCCCCCCCTATACACCCCTTTCACGTATGCACACAAAACTATCTCCAGGTCCTCTGAAAGTAAGCCCCCAGAAAATTCACGCATGTTTCATCTTTCTCTCGCGATATATGCAATGACGATCATTGTATTTGAAGAGAAAGCACGATACGTATATTGGACTTCAGAATCCACTCATTACGGTCACCATTTATGTTTAGTGGTTATTATACAGTCACGGGCTCACCGTACAACTCTGTATTTGCTCATGGCATGACTAGTTGACCACTTAAATGCTCCACGTGGCACCTCTAGTGTTGCATCACATTATCTCACTACCATCGTGCCCACCTGTCCACTTGTATCTACTCTACATCTACACTCTTATAAAATACATAAAATACACTCCTATAAAAAACAGAGTTGGTGATGATGGTGTGCCTGCCATCCTGCAATATAGGTCGTCCGATTTATATCTGATGGATAGGAAAGAAACTATGGCAATTTTGCAAAAAGGTACCCACACACCTCTCCACATTTGCAAATAAGGCCTTCCCTCGTTCATCCTTTTCTCTCACAAGATAAACAAGTCATACAAAATGCATCTTGATGTTACGTGCAACGCACATGCATCTTGCTAGTAAGAATGAAAACAAATGACAAAAAAAATATTTGGACAGTGGTTCGAAGTCATGACCGCGGGCACAGCGGACAAGGTGCCCTTGTATTGGTATGCTGAGCCATCTGTTTTAACACACAGGAGCTGGTGTGGTTATTATACACACACGCACGCATGCACATGAACTACATCCATGCAACACATGCACCCACGCACGCACGCAACACTCACACGTACACACGCAGCCACGCACGCACGCAACACTCACACGCACGCACGCATGCATGCACACACCAGTACACCACACGACCAACACACACTCTCATGCTCAAGTGCTCAACCTACATGTGCATGCGCACACATCAGGCCCTGACAGACACATACACAACCAGGTGATTCCCGCGCACGGGTTGGAGCCTTGTCGCGCCTGCGTAAATTTGTGTTTATCTGACCTTTTGCCTATGCGAACTGACTGGTGGGACCCACAACGAGCGTGGTCAATTTAACTAGTCAACATGGCGCCACGCAGACTATTTGGCCGGTCAACAGAGTGCAATCCGATGCTGAACTGTGAGCAAGTGATCGTATAATCACCGCAAAACATATATAGTGACTGTAATCAGCTTATTCTGAAGTTCGGTGACCGTATTATGCTTTTCTCTCTGTAGGCCCTCCAAAACTACATCTCTACACGTTCTCGCATGTTACATCTAACAACTATGCAATACAGCACTACTACCACACTCTAACACAATAAATCATATGTGTTTTTAGTTTTACTAGATATCATATTGTTACTTATAATTATTCAGTTTTCATACATTAAAATTGCCTTTGAAATGTATGGCTAGTATCATCTACCGCGCGGGAAAAATCCCTCCCTTTCCTGTTTAATTGGGTTTGTATCGATGGATCGTGCAAAACAGCAAAACTATCGTGTCTCTACTCCTCCGTCGTAAGAGTGGAGCGCTCGCTTTCATAAATCTTCTAGTCCCTTTCGCCGACATGTGGGACATGAAGCTACCGGGTCCATGTTCCATACCGGAATATAGTGCAGAGCAGCCGGGGTGAAGCACCCCAGTAATGGCGCCGGCGTAGTAATGAGCAATGAGGCATCAAAACACAAAGCTGCACCTTTCCCACAGTTAAGTTGGAGGGATGAAGCAACCATCATTTCACTCGTTGCCGAATCCGCTTCTCCCTCATCTTCTTCAACTTAACCATGTGTTGCTTCTGCCGTTGTTCTGCCTCATGTGGGACGCGGATCAGCTTGGTAAAGCACTGACACGTGGGACCGCATGTTAGCAAACCGCGAGGACAACGTCCTCCGAAAATAAGATGCCTAATCCTAGACTTACAAAGGGCTACATAGCTGCTACGTATACTTTCCATCTAATCTATATATGCCCCCCTGATTTTCATGTGGGGTGGGCCTAATCCTCTCCTTTAATCCATTCAAATAGTCCCACATCACATCAATTCGTAACTTTACGTAAACCATTACGTGGATGTAGCATTACTCAAATAAGAAACCTCCCCTGCCATCCGCACGGAAAAATCACCTCCTTTTTACTAATCTTGATTCTATAATTTTTTAGATCAATATAATTGAGATTTGTATAGATAGCACACAGGAGCAAAACCAAGTGGTACGGTTAAGGGCATCCACAATGTGTAGCCAAATGTGAAAATAGATTTTGGCATCGTGGGAACCATTGTGGACGGTGTTGCCAAAGCCAAAAAGATGGAACCGAAGCTCCCTGATTGATTGATTGAAGGAATAGAAAAATACAACGTATCTCCTCTTTCTCCCATGCTTGGACGCATGTAGTACAGTGTAGAGCACAGAGTCTACTCCCCTGTCCCTTCTATCACAAATCACAAAGCAGTGAGGCGTCAAATCACAAAAGCACGGATGAAGCAACCATCATTTCACTCTTCGCTGACTCCGCTTCTCCATTGTCTTCTTCGAGAAACCATCTCACCACACTAGTACTCCTAGTAGTACTCCCTTCGGCCCTCTTTTGTCTGTGTCTAAGAAAATTTTGTTTTCCCTGCAATGCTCTGCGCATTGGCATTTTTTCGCCGCTCTTTCCAACCGGGCCCTCCATCCCTTTCCACTGCATGCGTGCCTGCAGTAATCCCATCTCTCTTTCCCATGTGCTTCGCATCTTCCCAAGGCAGAGAGAGCTGCTTGCATGTAGAAATAGGAGAGAGAGCGAGAGGCGCATGCGTGCAGAGAGATGGACAGGGGAGAGAGAGAGACGACATGCATGCATGCGGAAGTGAGAAGGTTGGTTTGCATGGTGCTGCATTAATCAAGCGACGAGGAGTGAGATGGTTAACTCTTTGGTCTTTGGAGAAAAAATACGCATTAATTGACATGTGAAACGAGGATTTGTATCGATGAAATCCCGCGAAGGAAAACCCCGCCTTTCTTTTTTAACACTAGTACTCCTAGTACGTACGTACTTATCCTGTTTGGGTCTAGGCCTTGCATTGCCAAACTTCGCCACACATTTTTGCCAAGCTTGCCTAAAGTTTTCAAAATGAGAAGGAGGTACACTTGCGCACAGCTGTCGTGGTCGCACCGCGCCCTCACACGGTCGCTCCTGCACGCTGCGGTCGCACCGCACCCTCACACAATCGCTCCTGCACGCCGCAAACCCAACCAAGGGAACGCTCCCTCACTGACACGTGCTGTCGCATGTGAACAAACCAAACTCAGCCACCCTATCGCTGACACATAATTTTCGTTCATAGAGTATGTTTATCCAACCGCATGTTGGGGAGTATCCGTACGGCCCGTGCGGTGGTCTATTGGGGAAGAAGAAGAGGAGAGGAAGAAGGAGGAAAGATGGGTTAGGAGACGTAGGATATTCATCCAACCGACTGAAATGGTAGACTGGCCCAAGTCAGGCGACTTGCATAACAAATATATGTTTTTACACAGCAAAAGATCCATAAAAACAACAACACAAAGAAAAACTATCACTGCTCGCGGAAAGAGACGACCTCGTCGTCTTTGGCTGCCGGCGCGAACCAGCCGTCGCTACCGACGTGTGTCTCCGCACCGTGGTTGTCCTCGGCCTCCAGCTACTCATTCAAGACGAGCGTGCGGGTGCTCTACACGGACGAGAGCACAGCCCGGTTCAAGTCAAGGACGTCCAGTTCCGCCTGCCGGAGGGCCTCGATGGCAGCGGCATCCGCGCGCTCCGTGTCGAGTCGAGCCTCCGCCGCCCGGTTCAAGTCCAGAACGTCCGGTTCCTCCTGCAGGAGGGCGTCGATGAGAGCGGCATCTGTGCGCTCTGCATCGAGTCGAGCCTCTGCCACCTGGTTCAAGTCCAGGACGTCTGGTTCTGCCTGTAGGAGGGCCTCGATGGCAGCGGCATCCGCGCGCTCTGCCTCAAGTTGAGCATCCGTTGCCCGGTTCACATCCACGACATCCGGTTCCGCCTGTAGAAGAGCCTCGATGGCAGCGGCATGCGCGCGCTCCGCGTCGAGTTGAGCCTCTGCCTCCCGGTCCTCCTTTAGTATCGCCATGTTGAACCGCTGGTCCGCCTGCATCATGGGGGACTCGGACGCCGGCACGAAGTCGACGTCCATCGTCTCATACCCATCGGGGGCCTTCTGCGTCGCGACCTCCGCCATGAACGTTTGATCGGCTTCCTCCACCTCGTAGCTTGGCTCCAGAGAACTCGGGGATTGGCCCGTCGCAAAGCGAGCTTGGGAACGGAGGTCTATGGCGCCGACCGCCGCCGCGATTTCTGCGCGGCGCTCCGGTGTCAGCATCTTGTAGTAAGTGATCTTGCGGCGCACCATGGCTTTCCGACGAACTAGGGGATGCTTGATGCGGACTAGGGGATCGAAAGGTGGGGGAGTGGGCTGGAGATTTGGTGTGGTTTTAGGGCAGTGGCTATCGTTGGCCGAGCAGCGAAGGTTCTGGTGTGAATAGTGGTTCCAGTGACGACCGGTCAATCGGTTTTGACTGTACATCGCTCTTGTCACGTTCGCGTTGCCGCCCGGCACGCTGGACCCTCCACGTCGCTCACCGAATGGAACGTGCTTCGTCTTGCATTTTCGCTCGCTTGTGGGACCGCGGTTGAGAGCAAACTGGCGTCCCTCCCCCTCCCCTGCCCGCGTCATTTATTATACCACCACTCCCTCTGTTTTATGCGGAGTAAATAAAAACAGAGGGAGTATACTACGAATGAGGATCCCCTGACGTGGCCAAACCCATTGAGTAACTAACATGCGGGGCCTAGCAAGCATGGGGTCTGCTAGTAAGTGACCGAAAGGGAGGGTTAGGGAGGGATACCTACGTCAGAGGATCCACTTCCACTATACTACTTTGACCAAATGTTAGAGTAGTAATATATGACATGCAACTTACATAAAAGTTAGAGTAATAATATATGGCATGCAACTTACACAAAGCATACAGGGTCTAATGCATTTTTCGAGGCTAACTTTGACCAAATGTTAGAGTAATAATATATGACATGCAACTTACACAAAGCATACGGTCAAATTCGTATGTGAAAGGAGTTTACAATGATATAATTTTCACATTATACATCTCATGTACTATTATTCTTATCAATAGTCAAATTGGAAACCATCTCGAGTACAAATCTAGGAGTACGTACGAATCTAACAATATTGATTGGGCGTTGTTGAATGTTGATACCTTTTTGATCAAAGTAGAGATACTTTGAATACACATAAAACTTATATGTAAACTAGAAAGGATAGGAGGGAGTATATTGTATGTTCAAAAACGAAACGAACATTGAATACCCTTTATATATGATTTGCGGATGCTATGATCACCGGTTCAAAATTTTGAATCCGCCTTAGGTATCACGTGCCCCCACTCGTTCCCTCTCGATTTCATCTCGGGGTCCGGAGATCTAGTGAAAGAGGACTAGGGTGGGTACATGCGAATGATACTCCGCGAAATGTTCAAATGAGGCATGCGAGAGGATGCATGGACTCGACTGGAGGGTTGGAGAGGAATGAGAAATAAGCAAATGCCACATGATTATACTTGAACGGATCAAATAAACAATAATTTGTCTCGCTTGGCCTACATAGTGAAAGGCCTAATGCGCAACGCGGAGCACTAACGCTCGAATATGGTCGGGAAAACAGGGAAACCGGCATGTGGGGCAGACAAGTCCAGTGGAGGAGCTGGCCCACGACCTCCTCGCCACCGACAACCGTTCATGTGGGTCATTAGGGCCAACAACAGGGCGCAGCTCCAGCACCTCCTCTGGACACGACGACCGCCGTGAGCGACACGCTCATATCGTAGCTAGACACGATCGGTTTCAGTGTGCCGAGGGTGGCGTTAGTGCTGTTGCACGACCAACGGTATGTTTGGTTTGTGCCCAAGGTTGCCCCATCAAAGCATTGGGTAGCCAAAATTTTGGTTGAGGTATTGGTTGCCCATGATTTGGCCGACATTGGCAAGAAAAATGAACTAGAGTTGGCTAGAGTTCATTGGCATGCCAAAGAAATGGCAACCATCCAAACAAAGACCAATCTTTGGGTCATGACCAAAATTTTGGTTGAGGTATTGGTTGCCCATGATTTGGCCGACATTGGCAAGAAAAATGAACTAGAGTTGGCTAGAGTTCATTGGCATGCCAAAAAAATGGCAACCATCCAAACAAAGACCAATCTTTGGGTCACGACCAAAATTTTGGTAAGGTGCACTTTGGCCACAATCCAAACACACCCCAACACTTGGCTTGTCGAGGATGCACGGGGCGCCGCGACGCGTCCGCGGAGTGGTGTAGCGCGGCCAACTACATCCTCTGGACCTGAGACCATGCCGGGTCGTCTTGCTTTTTCAATGACATGCGGGGATCGCATGTGAGCAAAGGGCATCTGCAACGTTGCCACGACCGCAGCTGACTACCCTGGCACACCAAAACCCTCGTCCCTCGCGCCGTCGCGCGGTGCGTTCCCAGCCGGCGCCAGCTGCCCACATTCATGACGTCCGTTCATATGTCGTCGTTAAGAGGCTCGGTGCCCGAGGAACCAACTCCGGTGACTTAATGACGCACCCGGACGCTTGGCCTCACCGGAATGCACTACTTAAAGTGGCAACGCCCAGCTAACCTCCACACCATAGCGCATCGTCCTCCTACCTGGCACCACATCCGCCATGACCGCAAGTGCGAACGCTCTGCGGGAGAGCTTGTCTTCGGGGATGAAGCTCGAGGTCGCTGCCCTCACTCAAGTCGCCTCTCGCGATGCAATAGCAGCATAGCCGGACGCGACCGCACAAGCGGTGGCCACACTAGCGGCTGACGACGGGAGCACCGCAAGCCACGCGTCCTACTTGCCGCCGTCCAACGTCCGGCACCACCGAGGTCGGGGACTCCTCCGAGGATGAGTAGGGCATGGGAGGCGGCAGGGCATGGTGTGCCAACTGGCTGGTTTGTATCCCGTGTTCTACTCTTCCTCGCCGGAGACCGCACCTTCACTTCACGGGTCTTGAACTCCGCCCCCGTACATAGAGATCGCATATGGAGGACATCGGTCGCCGCTGTACAATAGGTTTAGGGTCGGGTTTCTTTTATTTTTTTGTCCTATAGAAGTTCAAAATGTAATGAAAATCTGCCGTGTTTGCATTAATCTCGGCCGGTGTACATGAACTTTCACAATAATATACATATTGTAGGAGTACTAGCAAGATGCCCATGCATTGCACGGAAGATCAAGATCTTGTGGGAGAAAAGGATGAACGAGGGAAAGCCTTATCTGCAAATGTGGAGAGGGGTGCGGGTAAATTGTCATAGTTTCCTTCCTATCCGTTAGATATAGATCGGACGACCTATATTGTAGGATGACGGGCACACCATCATCACCAACTCTGCTTTTTATTGAACCGGGACAAATCTAACATGCAAAGTAAAATAAACACATAGGGTCTATACATACACAAATTATCTTAGGCACTCCAATAGTACGTCAACTACACATTCACGCATTTCACATCTTTCTACATCTACGGGAACCTACGAAAGGGTTAACGTAAATTGCCTCTCTCTCTCCTCCCCTGATTTTCATGGTGGTGGG
>NC_041386.1:525516505-525525537 GCF_002162155.2 Triticum dicoccoides | reverse complement strand
ATATTCCCCAAACCCCCTCCCCCTGTCCCCCTCCACTCCATTCGCTCCGCCAAAGCCGCCCTCCCCGCCGCGCCGATACGTCGGCGTCGTGGTTCGGCGATCCTCTCGCTCCCACAGTACGCTCTCGTAGACTGCCGTCCTCTAGCCGCCCCGCCACCTCTGGCTACATTCTTATGGAGGCGCACGGCGGTCAGCGCCACCACCACTGGCGACGTTCGTGTGGAGATGCATGGCAGTCAGCTTCTCCCACGGTACGCGCATTCTAGACTGAGGCCCCGTTCATGTCGGTGTAGCGTTGAATGTTAGCTGATAGACGTTGTTAATCTCACTGTTTGCCGAAGTAGTTTACTGTCAATATGCTCTGCTTAAGAAGCTTCCTTGCCCTGTTCTGCACTCAATCTGCTTAGCTGAGATGGCATGCCAAGGCCGATTAGTTGCTAAAATATCCTATCATATATGTATTGTGACGTAGATTTCCATGGTCTAGTAGCCAATCTGTTAGGTGAAATAGCTCTACACCGTTTTATACTCGATCTTTGTTGCTGTGATGGCCTTCGATAGTTCGATGGCTGTGTGCTCGGCCTCATTGACTGCTGAAATAGCCTGCCATAATTTGGCACTCAAATCCGTTTGCTGAATTAGCTTTACATATATTTTGTTACTTAGATCTGCTCGTCCAAATATCTTGCCATTGCTTTAGACATCGACCTAGGTTTTTTTTCTGGACTTCATAAAAAAGCATATATGTTTTTCCTGTAATATCTAGTAGAAGAACTAATTTGTATGTCTAACAGATGGACAGGACTTGGATAACTTTTGCTCGAAGATTCTCCGCTGCATATGTCGAGGGGGTTGAACACTTCATGAACTTTATCAGAGCTGGGTACGGTGGTTCGAAATTAGATGTGCTCTACCCGTTTAGCTGTTGTATGAATTCAGTTACAAGACCCCAGTCAACTGTGCAAAATCATCTACACTTGTATGGGATGTCGGTCACATATACTATGTGGGTTCATCATGGTGAAGCTGTGAACGTCAATGTTATTGACTGTGTGGAAGCAGCAGATCACCATCTTGATCTGCCTGATGCTCAGGTGGAAGAGGAGGAGCAGGTGGTGGTGGCGGAGCTAGTGAGTTTGACCAACATTGAAACAATGCTCGTGCATTCCGTGAAGTTTCACCTGCAGAAGAAAAATGGTGGGCCCGCATGTTGGAACAATGCAACGTTGCTATCACCCCAGGAAATAAGCTGTCAGTATTCTCAGCTATGGTCACTTTTCTTCAGGTGAAGACATCTGAGCGAATGACCAACAAATCATTCGATGCGATGTTGGCTGCTTTCCGCAAATCTTTCCCAGATGCGTCTGAGCTGCCACACACCTACAGTAAAATGAAGAATTTCCTTCGTGCAGTTGGAATTGGATATGATATGATCCATGTTTGTAAGAATAATTGTGTTCTGTTCCGGAAGGATTATGCCAACTTAAGTGAATGCCCGAAATGCAAATCATCAAGATGGAAAGATGTCGATGCTGTGAAGAGGATTCCTCATAATTTTTTGAGACATTTTCCAATTACACCAAGATTGCAGAGGTTGTTTCATAATGCTGAAACAAGAGAGGATGTACTGTGGCATTTGAGGAACCAGGAGTACAGAGATCAGAATGTAATGAGCCATCCATCTCATGGTAGTGAGTGGAAAAGCTTCAATGATAAACACAAAGAGTTTGCTGCTGACCCAAGAAACATTAGACTTGGCTTAGCTTCAGATGGATTTAACCCATTTGGCCACCAGAGCGCCACATATAGCATGTGGCCAGTGCTTGTTATCCCTTACAACATGCCTCCAAATGTCTGCACCAAAGAATCAAACTACATGATGGCCTTGCTCATCCCAGGTCCAAAAAGTCCTGGAAAGGATTTTGATTTGTTCATGGACCCTCTTGTGGAGGAACTTCAACATCTATGGAAGGGTGTTCTCACTCGATACCTATATAGCAGCCCACCAGCTGATTTCTTTATGCATGCTATTATAATTTGGTGCATCCATGATTATCCGGCTTTGGGCACTATGTCAGGGTGAACGACACATGGTTACAATGCATGTGTTCGCTGTGATAGGAATCCGCTGTCATACGCAATACTTAGCAAGATCTGTTACATTGGACACCGCCGTTTCCTTGCCAAGGACAAGCCGCATCCTAGAAAATACCAAAGACATGTGTTCAATGCAAAGCATGAAAACCATGATGGGCCAAAGAGGCTCACCACCGATGAGTTGCAAGTGGAATTAGAGAAGGTCAGGCATATTACACCAGGAAACCATCCTGGTAATGGTAGCGGAAAAGGAAGCGTGGCAGGGTAGAAGAGAGATTATTGTTTACCCGCATGTCCACTTTGTGGGACTTGGAGTATTGGAAAGATTTGGGTCTGCGGCATAATCTTGATGTGAAGCACATCGAGAAAATATATGTGACAGCATTATCGGCACACTTCTTAATATTGAAGGAAAGACGAAAGATACCTTAAAATCTAGGATTGATTTGACACACCTGGGTATCAGAAAGGATTTGCAGGTGCAAGATGAAGGTAAACCACGGGATATGGCACCAGCTGTGTACATCTTGGACAAGGTAAAAAGAAAAGAATTATGTGAGGTCCTGTCACGTGTGAGATTCCCACATGGATTTGCTTCCAACCCTGAAAGGAGAGTTAGTGCAGATGGAAACAAGGTACAAGGTTGAAAACTCATGACTGCCACGTCCTACTTCAAAGGGTTTTACCTGTTATCCTTAGAGGATTGGGCCGCCCTGACTTATACAGAGCAGTTGCAGAGTTGGGACAATTCTTCAGGGAACTCTGTAGTAGGAATATCAGGATAGATGCTTTGGAGCGTCTTAGAGACAATATACCAACTATCCTATGCGACCTTGACAAGATATATCCTCCAGCCTTCTTTGATGTGATGGTGCATTTGGTTGTTCATCTACCTGATGAGGCACTACTTAGAGGTCCAGTACAGTATGGCTGGATGTATCCTATTGAAAGGCAGCTAGGCACTTTCAAGGGCTATGTTAGGAACAGAGCTAGACCCAAGGGTTCCATTGCAGAGGCCTACATTGCTACGAAAGCGTTGACATTCTGCTCAAAATACATTGAAACGACTGATCAACTTAGCAAAGAGGTGGGTGAAGACAATCCCGGGATCAATGTTTTCGATTATTCTGTTCGAGTTACAGGGAAGAGTCGACAAGAGGACAAACCTAAAGATTTGTACAAAATGGTTTGGTATGTGTTGAATAACTGTCCTGAGATACTACCTTATATCAAGTAAGTGCAGTACTGCAGCTTATACATCGTAATCTACTAAACTTGCAGCACATTCTTATATATTTAGATGTTTGACGCGATCACTATGTTGTGCAGCATCAACAAAGAGGAGTTACTGCCGCAAAATCAAAGAAACATTGACAAATTGGTTATGGCAGGATTTGCGAAATGGTTCAAGAACCATGTAAGCTTTTGAAGTGCACTGTCAGTTTTTTTAATATATTGAGTACATAAGATGATCGGCTTGTCTATTTTCTAACCATAGGTTAAGAAGATGCGGGAGGATGGGCAGGCAGTTGATGATGCCCTTTACTCCCTAGCAATGGGTCCTGATACTCGGGTAAGACATTATGAATCTTGTGTTGTTGGAGATGTGCGCTACAACACCCTTGCACGAGACGAAGGCAGGAAGACACAAAACAGTGCCATCATGAGCACGGATACGTATGACAAAGAGACAACTGAAATGTATGCTAACATAACAGACATTGTTCAGTTGCAGTATATCTCCAGTTTCGAGGATCATCAGTGTGTGGTTCAGTTGTGCTGTCGTTGGTATAACCTGTTTTCCAGGATCGCAAAACCCAGAGCTGATGATTATTTCAAATCCATCAATGTCAAGGCGGAGTACCAGACCAACGAGCCTTTTATTTTGGCAAATCAAGCAACACAGATATTTTTCTTGGAAGACACATTTGCACGTAGCGATGACTGGAGAGTATTGCAAAGGTTTGAGCAGAGGAATTCGTTTAATTAAGTTGCACAACAAGATGATGCTTACACTGCTCCTGATGTACAAGATAACACAGATGTTCCTAATATCTTTGAGAACCATCACGTCAATGACGCCGGCGAAAAGATTGCCTGTCGTGTTGTGGATATACAAGAGTTGATCAAGAAGAAGCCAACGTTCAAGGACATTGAGGACGAAGAAGAAGATGACACTGTGGGGAATTACGATTCAGACTGATACACATGGCGAAGATGTTGACGCTGCTGCTGCGGATGATGATTACATTGCTTTTGTCGTATTTGCCTGTCAGAAGATGTTTTTTTTATCTACTATGTGAAATTGTGTTTGCTATGACAACTGAAACCTGATGAACATGTTGTTTAGTATTTTTCTGTGAGAACATCACTTGTTATGTATGTTGATTTGTGTTTGGTGATTGTATGACAACTAAAACATGATGACATTGTTGTTTAGTTGTACTCATATTTGGCTGTGAAACTTGAATTTGATGACAAGGTTTGCTGTTGGACTGCAATTTGCTCGAGGTCTTCGAATGAGAACAAAGCTGACCTGACAGGGCCTCTGCTATTTATTTATTTATATGAGCAAAAGGGGATACCCCCTGATTTCCATTAATAGAAATCATTAGATGTTCAGAACACTACACCCAGCCTGCTACACAGGTTTCAATCATTACTAGTTGCAGCAAAGTGCTCATGTCGTAGCCACTGAATACATCACGAGTGCTACATACACTGCAAATAAAGAGACAATCATCCTACAGAGCACATCGATTTTTCCCATTATCTTCACAAGCTCTTTCATCTCCTCATTGATGTCAAGGCCGTTCAGCAGCTGTTGCTTGGCCATGATCAGAGGAACTGCATCTTTAACCTTCTGCTCTGCATCTTCCTCTTCTGCCGTTCCTTCAGTTACTTGTCCAACACCCCAACCTGCTGGTATTGGGATTCCTCGGCTAACCAAATAATCAGCGTACTTGCATTCCCCCACATCAGCAACTTCCTAGAAATACAAATCACACGAATATTCCCTTTTGTGCACGAATCAAATTGGAAGATCATCAACCAAACTATTAAAAAAATAGCAACTGAAAGCAGCAGAACAACACTTAAACATATTTATTACCCCATGATTCAGGCATTTGTAGAAGACTCGGCCAGGGTTGCGCATTGTGGTTGAGACGCGACAGATGACTCTGCGTGATTTGCAGCAGTGGCACCACACCAACGGCAGCGGGTTGCTATGAGCAATCGGTTGTGGTGCGCGTGCCGGCGGGGGTGTGATGAGACCCACAGGCGATGGTACGGGTGGCGACTTGGCGCATATCTGGTTGTTGCCTACTAAAGAGCAGGTGGACAAGCAGCCAGCGGACATGGTTGCTGCGGCCAGAGCTTCTGATGCTAGGCAGAGTAAGTATAGAAGAGGAGAAGCGAATGTTGGATATGTCAGTTTCATTACTTGCAGAGTAGCATAGCACCATATATAGTCATAGTCTAGGTTTGGATTCAAACCAGCTACAGGAGCACGTCTTTCTTTTTTCTAAAACTCGGCAACGTCTCTTTACTGGTACACTAGCTTGTTCTGTACGCCTTCCCAAGTCTTTGATTTTCTTTCCCTTTTTGCGAGGAAGGAAGGAGGACAAAATTGAGAGTTCCTGGGACTTGAACCCAAGACCTCTCGGTTGAAAACCAAGGGTGCTAGTCACTTATGTGGCGAACATTCCCTGTGAGGAGGACGGCAGACGAACGCATTTTCCTCGCAGTTTTCTTCCTATATATAAAAAAGTATGCTACTTGGTGTCTTCTTAGTCAACAAACGATTGTGCCAACCTTGACCGTTGGATTGACATTCAACGTCTGTCGTGTTCTTCAGTCTCTTCTTCCTCGAGCCGCCAAAGCCAAACCAGCGCCGGCGGGACCGCCTGCTCCCGCCTCCCACGGCTGGCTGCGATCTTCCCCGGCTCCTGTTCGTTCCCGTCCGAGGCCTCACCATCGTCCTCCGCCTTGGTTCGCTCACCGCGGCGCCGCCCTCCGGTGTTTTCAACATGGTCAACAACCGAGAGGAATAAGGAGATGACTATACATGGTGAGGATGACAGTAGGGATCCAGCAGCGCGCGCAGTAATTTTGTTTTTTCGGGACAGAGAAGGGTATCAACTGGGTTGTGCGGGACCCGTGGCCCGTCTAGCCCAGGCTTTTATTTCATATGTTTAGCACATGACCAGCCCAGTTTGTTTTTTTCCTTTCTGAAAATTGCTAGCCAGCTATTTTGTTTTTTGTAGAATAACCAACGTAGGCCTACTTGCTTTTCTACGCCCTGCTGGGCCGGAAATCTTTCAAGACGAGGAGGGATGCATTTTGCCCAGAAAATGGGCTATAAGTAATAAGAAATGGGCTATAAGTAATAATAAATGGGCTGTAAAATGAAAAAATACAGCAAACAGGCAATTAGTTCCAAAATAGTGTTTTCTTTCGGATTTTGATATTTTAAATTTAATTGTTTTTGTGTGGGTAAAATTTCATTGAATTTAAATTAAGGTATATTTAGATTTAAAATTAATTTGAATCTGTCTAGAAATTTCGGGTTGTATGCTGTTTGGGACAGATTTGGAGGCTGACTTGTGGGTCTACTAGGTTGAGGTGTACTTTGGCTTTGTCAACTTAGTCCACAAACGATTCTAGCAGCAGTGACCGTTGGATGTTAATCCAACGGCCGTGCTGGTTCTTCAATATCTGATCTTCTTGCTCCAGCCGCCCAAACCAGCTCCGGTGGGACTGCCTGTTCCCACCTCCCGTGGCCGGCTGTGCTGCCGTACAGGCCGCACCGCCCCACCCTACTTCATTGCTGGCCAGGCCATTCCTCTACTCACCCACACCTCCTGTTATTTTCCAGCGACGGCAGTCGGACCAGTAAACCCTCGTACTCCCCACCGCGTGGGCAACCATTGCCGAGTCTTCCCTGACTCCGTGTCGTTCCCTTCCTATGCCTCGCCGTCGTCCACTGCCATGGTGCTCTCGGCGCGGCCTGGTCAATGTGGTCAACGAATGACATCCATCGGCCGTGGACTGTACGCGCAAAATAATGATTCCTCCACCTGACAGCTAGGACCCACTGGAAGGGCCTCTGTATTTCCCAAAAAAAACGTTCCCCCCGCTGACATGTCAGACCCACCAGCTATATCTTCGCTCGCAAGGAAGTGGCTCCTTATTACGCACAAAAAATGAATACCCCCCTGCTAGCTAGGACCCACCATAGTGGGAGGATGACTTGTGGGCCAACTAAGTTGACGGGGACGGAGGGCTTTGTCAACTTAGTCAATATGAACGATTCTAGCTCTCGTGACCGTACGATGTCCATCCAACGGCCGTAGTGCTTCTTCAACCTCTGGTCTTCTTGCTCCAGCCGCCGAAAGCAGCGCCGGTCGTGCTGCATGCTCCTGCCTCCCGTGGCTGGCTGTGCTGCCGCAGAGGCCTCACCGCTCCCTACTATTCCCATCGCTGGCCAGGCCCTGCGGCGACGGCAGCCTCACACCACAGCCGAACCAGTGAACCCTCGTACTGCTCTCCGCGCGGGCTTCCACTGCCGCATCTTCCCCGGCTCCGCATCGTTCCCTTCCTAGGCCTCGCCGTCGTCCACCACCGTGGTGCTCTCGGCGCAGCTTGGTCAACATGGTCAAGGAACGACTTCCATCAGACGTGGACTATACGTGGAGAGGCTGCCAGCTGGGTCCATGGCCGCAGCAAGGAAGTGCCTCCTTATTACGCGGAAAATAATGATTCCTCCACCTGACAGCTGGCACCCACGAACGGGCCACTGTATTTCACGAAAAAAAAGTTTCCCGCTGAATGCTGGGACCCACCAGCTTCATCTTCATACGCAAGGAAGTGCGTCCGGGCAAAAAAAATGATTCGCCCCCTGACTGCTAGGACACACCAGCTACACCTTCGCATGCAGGGAAGTGCATCCGGGCAAAAAAACGATTCGCCCCCTAACTGCTGGGACCCACCGGCTACATCTTCGCACGCAAGGAAGTGCATCCGAGCAAACAAAAAACGATTGGCCCCCCTGACTGCTGGGACCCACCAGCTACATCTTCGCAGGCAAGGAAGTGCCTGATAGTCGGGACCCACCTGGTCGAAGCGCACGTAGCGTTGTCATTCTAGCCGCGAACGTGTACGTACATACTGGTCGATGTAGAGGCGCGCACGTGTCGTAGTAGAGGCGCACATGCAGCATGTACACGTACGTACAACGACCAGGGTGCAAGAAAGAAAATACAGCCACGTATGTGTACATACGGGCGGGGTCTCGAATGCCTACTCGTGCATACATACGGCCAGGGCTCGTGTACATGGCTGGGTCGGAACGGAGAAACAGCGTCATTGTCGTGTTCATGGGGAGGCAACGGAATGCTCGTGTTCATGGGGAGGCAACGGAATGCGTCGTGTTCATCGGGAGGCAACGGAACGGGTGGGAGCCAACCGGCTAGGTCGGAACGGAATGTGTGGTCATGTTCATCGGGAGGGCTTGGACGGAACAGGCGATGGAAACGAGGCCTGGCGTACTGCACAACGGAGGAAACGGACCTCCTACGTTTCGAACGGGGTCCTGTTGATCGGGAGGGGTCTGGCGTACCGCAAAACGGAGGAAACGGACCTCCTACGGTCGAAACGGGGGTCCTGTTCATCGGGAGGGGTGTGGCGTACCGCAAAACGGATGAAACGGACCTCCTACGGTCGAAACGGGGGTCCTGTTCATCGGGAGGGGTGTGGCGTACCACAAAACGGGACTCCACGAGATACTGTTCATCTCCAGCGTCAACCTCCTCCAGCCTCCACGGGCTCCTGTTCATCCAGCCTCCACTGCGCGCTACTCCACCGGGTACTGTTCAACCACCCCTCCACCGTCTACTATTCATCCAGCCCTCCAAACCACGGGGTCATGTTCA
>NC_041386.1:525506305-525516221 GCF_002162155.2 Triticum dicoccoides | reverse complement strand
CACTTTTCATCCCAGAGGCAGCATCGATCGGCTTCAGTTAGCAGCAGTAGCGAAGGAATCGCTCGATCGGGTTCAGTTAACAACCATCAATCGATCGCTCGGGTTCAGTAACGCGTAGCCTGTAGTGCAATCACTCAGGTTCAGTTAGAGCCCAACGCCTCGCTCGGGTTCAGTTAGAGCCAATGCCTCACACACACGCGCGTACATGTACGAGAGAAATGCGCATCGCTCGGCCCCCGACCTCCCACCGTAACCGGGAACTCCCAGAAATTTTCCTCCCCCTCGCTTTACCACGGTTTTTTCCGTCATGGACGGCCCAAAGAATGTCATGCAGCACGTCTCCGGCCCGCCCAGGACAAAAAGCCCATTTTTTGTCATGATTTTTTGTCATAGAAGTAGGAGCCCACCACATCTATGATGATACCGGGTTTTGTCACAATTATCGTCATAGAAGTGTCATATGTATGATAGAAATAAAATTCGTTCAGCCCAAAATGTCACGGATGTGTCTTTTTTTGTAGTGCCTCGAGGCGGCGTGGTCGATGGAGATGGCATGTTGGGGGTAGCCCCCAGTGGCTCCTCCTGCTGCTGTCCTCCTCCTCCGATCACGACGAAGTCAGCACCATGGATCGTACCCCCGACACGCGTTGACGATGGGCCAGTGATGAGCTTACGCTGGAGGCTGTGCCAGGGGCTGCTGTCCGGACTGCTCAACACCACCAGCGGTGTACTGGAACCGCCGAATACCTGGCCCTCTTCACCCTCTGGGCCAGTGTCTCTGCGTCCCTACCAAGATGAAAATAAATCATGTTAAGTGGCATGGTTTGAGGGTACGAAGATGGCAGAAAGGGCCAAGATACTTACTCGTCCTAGACCTCCTCTTCTGCTGCCTTCCTCTTCCTCCTTGGGCTGAGGGATCTGAAGTCGAAGACGACATCCGTGTCAACATCTGCCAGAGGGGGGAAGAAGGTGGGATCTGAACGCGCTTGGATGAAGAAGAGGTAGTTGCTTTCTTCTTCGCCACCGTGGCCTTCACCAACTTCTTCGCCGTTGCGGCCCTTGTCTGGCGCATAGACCTCTCCTGGGTCTATTGCGGCTGCGCAGCCCTGTCGGGCCAGACTGGCTGGCCGGAGATGGCCCGCCGTAGGACTCGCCCGCTCCACGTGGCCAGAGGGTCGACAGCCTCGACCTCCCCCTCCGACGACTCGTCGACCACGTCTTCGAGAAGAGGGGCCCCGGTGCCGGCGCTGGTGGCCTCCCAGTGGACTCCGCCCAATGGGCGAGCTCCCTCTCATCTTCGGCTGCCACGGCTTTGTCCTCCAGAACACCGGCGCTGCCGGCCTACTTGGCGAACTCCGCCTCCGCCGCCCTGGCAGCGATGTAGTCCAGCTCCGCCTGCGTGGTGTCCTGGATGAGTCGCGGCTCATCGCGGACGTACTTCTCCTCCATGGTGTCAAAGAACTCCTTCACTTGAACCTCCGGCGTCTCGACCCAATTTGGGATGAGGCCATGCGCGTTGAACTCCGGCATCATGGCGATAACGTCGTTTCAGCACGAGTTATTGCTCAGCGAGACCACCCCCGCCGGCAACCCAAATAAGGGCCCATTGGCGACCTTGCCAGCCCTTGCGGCCTTGCCGGACCTCTCGGCCTTACTGTCGCGGTTCACGTCAAGCTAGAAGAGCTGCTGGCAGAAGTGAGCATGCCCCATCACCATGAGGTTGTGGTCAAGGCCGGGGCCAAGCCTCATGATGTCGGCCACATTCGTGAAGAGCCAGGCCGGCCTCCCTTGTTATGCAGCGGAGCGATTCAGCGGTGGATGAAATCCACCCCGATCATCTCAACGATGAGCCCGGCCTCGGTGAGGCGAAGAATCCTGGTGGTGGCAACCGTGAGTTTCGCGTCATCGGCGTCGAGATTGCTCCATTCGTTTCTGCGAACCGGCGGCGCCTGGCGAACCCGGCAGAATTCTTATGGATCCTCCTCCTCAATCGAGCACCACTGGCCCCGCAACTCCTCCCACCTCTCCTTCTGAGCGCCCTTCGGGTATGTCCCCTTGGACCTTGGAATCCAGGCGACACAACCGGAGATGGCGCCTCCCTTTTGGATCCGAGGGAACAAGTAGTGGCGGAAGAGCGACGTGTTGGGATGCACTCCGGCGAAGCCCTCACAGACGTGGGCGAAAAGAGCCATGCACGTCACGACATTTGGGGTGAAATCCAGGAGGTGGAAGCCGAAGGTATGCATGATGTCATTGAAGAAACCGGAGAAGGGGGGTAGAGGCCGCAGGAAAAGTAATCGACGAAAAACATATACCGATTCAGGGTGGCTTCGCCGCAATTGGCGGGGATAACACGCGTGGCAGGGTGCCCCGTCATTTCTCCCCCTGTCTTGACCCCCCACAGATGTTTGAAGTTGTCCCGGAGGTGGGCCCCGTCGACCGTCGAGGGAAAGTAGGCGAGCTGCGTCCGCCGCGCCGCCGACTCATTCTCCGGTAGCTCCGCCCCTCCGGTGTCCTTGGCCACTCCCTTGCCCTTGCTACTCTTGGGTGCCATGGCGGCTATGAAAAGTGGAAGGGAAAGGGCAGCGAAAATGCGGCGGTGGCGAGCAAGAGCAGGGGCTTGAGAAGGAAGAAGGAAGGGACGGTGGTTCTGAGATTAGAGAAGACACAAGGGGTAAATGAGCAACGCACCCGCGGTCGTTCCTTTTTACGGGGAAGGCACGAGCCACCTCTTTACCATGATGTGACGCGTGCGTGTGGGAACCGCCCCACGCAGGACCCCCATGTCACGCATGACCCTCCATGTCACGCATTCAATGCGGGGTCATGGGGAAGCGCAGCGAACGAGAAGTTACTGCGGTAAAATCTGCCCCACCTGCCCGCGCACCGTGCTACCTCTTGAGCACTGCGTTGGTTTTTCCCCAAAGAGGAAGGGATGATGCAGCAAAGTAGCGTAAGTATTTCCCTTAGTTTTTAGAAACAAGGTATCAATCCAGTAGGAGGCTACGCACGAGTCCCTCGTACCTGCACAAAACAAATAAATTCTCGCAACCAATGTGATAAGGGGTTGTCAATCCCTACACGGCCACTTACGAGAGTGAGATCTGATAGATATGATAAGATAATATTTTTGGTATTTTTATGATAAAGATGCAAAGTAAAATAAAAGCAAAGTAAAAAAGCAAAGGAAATAACTAAGTGTAGGAAGATTAATATGATGAAGATAGACCCGGGGGCCATAGGTTTCACTAGTGGCTTCTCTCAAGAGCATAAGTATTCTACAGTGGGTGAACGAATTACTGTTGAGCAATTGACAGAATTGAGCATAGTTATGAGAATATCTAGGTATGATCATTTATATAGGCATCACGTCCAAGACAAGTAGACCGACTCCTGCTTGCATCTACTACTATTACTCCACTCATCGACTGCTATCTAGCATGCATTTAGAATATTAAGTTCATGAAAACAGAGTAACGCCTTAAGCAAGATGACATGATGTAGAGGGATGAACTATGAAAACCCCATCTTGTTATCCTCGATGGCAACAATATAATATGTGCCTTGCTGCCCCTACTATCACTAGGAAAGGACACTGCAAGATTGAACCCAAAGCTAAGAACTTCTCCCATTGCAAGAAAGATCAATCTACTAGGCCAAACCAAACTGATAATTCGAAGAGACTTGCAAAGATAACCAATCATACATAAAAGAATTCAGGGAAGATTCAAATATTGTTCATAGATAGACTTGATCATAAACCCACAATTCACCGGTCTCAACAAACACACCGCAAAAAGAAGATTACATCGAATAGGTCTCCACAAGAGAGGGGGAGAACATTGTATTGAGATCCAAAAAGAGAGAATAAGCCATCTAGCTAATAACTATGGACCCGTAGGTCTGAGGTGAACTACTCACACTTCATCAGAGGGGCTATGGTGTTGATGTAGAAGCCCTCTATGATGGATACCCCATCTGGTGGAGCTCCAGAACAGGCCCCAAGATGGGATCTCGTGGATACAGAAAGTTGCGGCGGTGGAATTAGGGTTTTGGCTCCGTATCTGATCGTTTGGGGGTGGAAGAAGTACGTCGGTGGAGCAATAGGGGGCCCACGAGGGTGGAGGGCGCGCCTGGGGGGTAGGCACGCCCCCTACCTCATGGCCTCCTCCTTTGTTTCTTGACGTAGGGTCCAAGTCCCCTGGATCATGTTTGGTGAGAAAATCATGTTCCCAAAGGTTTCATTCCGTTTGGACTCCGTTTGATATTCCTTTTCTTTGAAACCCTGAAATAGGCAAAAAACAGCTATTATAGGCTGGGCCTCCGGTTAATAGGTTAGTCCCAAAAATAATATAAAGGTGGATAATAAAGCCCAATAATGTCCAATATAGTAGATAATATAGCATGGAGCAATCAAAAATTATAGATACGTTGGAGACGTATCAAGCATCCCCAAGCTTAATTCCTGCTCGTCCTCGAGTAGGTAAATGATAAAAACAGAATTTTTGATGCGGAGTGCTACTTGGCATAATTTTAATGTAATTCTTATTAATTGTGGTATGAATATTCAGATCTGAAAGATTCAAGACAAAATTTCATATTGACATAAAAATAATAATACTTCAAGCATACTAACTAAGCAATTATGTCTTCTCAAAATAACATGGCCAAAGAAAGTTCATCCCTACAAAATCATATAGTTTAGTCATGCTCCATTTTCGTCACACAAGAATGCTCTCATCATGCACAACCGATGACAAGACAAGCAATTGTTTCATACTTTAGTAATCTCAAACCTATAAACTTTCACGCAATACACGAGCGTGGGCCATGGATATAGCACTATGGGTGGAATAGAATATAATGAGGGGGTTATGTGGAGAAGACAAAAAGGAGAAAGTCTCACATCAACGAGGCTAATCAATGGGCTATGGAGATGCCCATCGATTGATCTTAGTGCAAGGAGTAGGGATTGCCATGCAACGGATGCACTAGAGTTATAAATGTATGAAAGCTCAACAAAAGAAACTAAGTGGATGTGCATCCAACTTGCTTGCTCACGAAGACCTAGGGCACTTGAGGAGGCCCATTGTTGGAATATACAAGCCAAGTTCTATAATGAAAAATTCCCACTAGTATATGAAAGTGACAAAACAAAAGACTATCTATCATGAGGATCATGGTCCTACTTTGAAGCACAAGTGTGGCAAAGGATAGTAGCATTGTCCCTTTTAATTTTTTTGTTTGGCCTTTCTTTTTTGGCCTTTTTGGCCTTTCTCTTTTTTAGGACAATGCTCTATGAATGATGGTCATCACACTTCTATTTATTTACAACTCGATACTTAGAACAAGATATGACTCTATATGAATGCCTCCGGTGATGTACCGGGATATGCAATAAGCCAAGAGTGACATGTATGAAAGAATTATGAACGGTGGCTTTGCCACAAATACCATGTCAACTACATGATCATGCTAAGCAATATGACAATGATGAATGTGTCATGATAAACATAATGGTGGAAAGTTGCATGGCAATATATCTCGGAATGGCTATGGAAATGCCATAATAGGTAGGTATGGTGGCTGTTTTGAGGAAGATATAAGGAGGTTTGTGTGTGAAAGAGCGTATCATATCACGGGGTTTGGATGCACCGGCGAAGTTTGCACCAACTCTCAATGTGAGAAAGGGCAATGCACGGTACCGAAGAGGCTAGCAAGGATGGAAGGGTGAGAGTGCGTATAATCCATGGACTCAACATTAGTCATAAAGAACTCACATACTTATTGCAAAAATCTACAAGTCATCAAAAACCAAAGCACTACGCGCATGCTCCTAGGGGGATAGATTGGTAGGCAAAGACCATCGCTCGTCCCCGACCGCCACTCATGAGGACAATCAAATAACACCTCATGTTTCAAATTTGTTACGTAACGTTTACCATGCGTGCATGCTACGGGACTTGCAAACTTCAACACAAGCATTCCTCAATTTCACAACTACTCAACTAGCACGACTTTGATATTATTACCTCCATATCTCAAAACAATCATCAAGCATCAAACTTCTCTTAGTATTCAAAACACTCATAAGAAAAAAATTAATAATCTTGAATACCTAGCATACTAGGATTTTAAGCAAATTACCATGATATTTAAGACTCTCAAAATAATCTAAGTGGAGCATGAGAGATCAATGGTTTCTATAAAGCAAATCCACCACCGTGCTCTAAAAGATATAAGTGAAGTACTAGAGCAAAACTATATAACTCAAAAGATATAAGCGAAGGACATAGAGTATTATAACAAATTCCAAATCATGTATGGCTCTCTCAAAAGGTGTGTACAGCAAGGATGGTTGTGGTAAACTAAAAAGCAAAGACTCAAATCATACAAGACGCTCCAAGCAAAACACATATCAAGTGGTGAATAAAAATATAGCTCCAAGTAAAGTTACCGATAGAAGTAGATGAAAAGAGTCCTTAGATTATCTTGGGGGTGTCATGGGCATCCCCAAGCTTAGGATATTGCCACTCCTTGTTCCATAATCCATCAAATATTTACCCAAAACTTGAAAACTTCACAACACAAAACTCAAACTAGAAAATCTCGTGAGCTCCGTTAGCGAAAGAAAACAAAAGACCACTTCAAGGTACTGTAACGAACTCATTATTTTATTTATATTTGTGTTAAACATACTGTATTCCAACTTCTCTATGGTTTATAAACTATTTTACTAGCCACAGATTCATCAAAATAAGCAAACAACACACGAAAAACAGAATGTGTCAAAAACAGAACAGTCTGTAGTAATCTGCAGCTAGCGCAAGCTCTTGAACCGAAAAAATTCTAAAGTAAATTGCTGGAAGTGAGGAATTTATCTGTTAATCATCTGCAAAAAGAATTAACTAAATAGCACTTTCCAAATAAAAATGGCAGCAGTTCTCGTGAGCACTAAAGTTTCTGTTTTTTACAGAAACTTTAACAAGACTTTCCCCAAATCTTCCCAACAGTTCTACTTGGCACAAACACTAATTAAACACAAAAAACACAACCAAAACATAGGCTAGATAAATCATTTGTTACTAAACAGGAGCAAAAATCAAGAAATAAAAATAAAATTGGGTTGCCTCCCAACATGCGCTATCGTTTAACGCCCCTAGCTAGGCATAACAAGCAAGGATAGATCTAGGTATTGCCATCTTTGGTAGGCAATCCATATGTGGCTCTTATAATAGATTCATAACGTAATTTAATTTTATCCCTAGGAAAGTGTTCCATGCCTTTACTTAACGGAAATTGGAATCTAATATTTCCTTCCTACATATCAATAATTGCACCAATCGTTCTAAGGAAAGGTCTACCAAGAATAATAGGACATGAAGGATTACAATCTATGTGAAGAACAATAAAATCTATGGGCACATAATTCCTATTTGCAACAATAAGAACATCATTAATTCTTCCCATAGGTTCCTTAATAGTGGAATCCACAAGGTGCAAGTTTAGAGAGCAATCATCAAAATCATGGAAACCTAACAAATCACACAAAGTTTTGGGAATCGTGGAAACACTAGCACCCAAATCACATAAAGCATAGAACTCATGATCTTTAATTTTAATTTTAATAGTTGGTTCCCACCCATCATAAAGTTTTCTAGGGATAGATACTTCCAACTCAAGTTTTTCTTCATAATATTGCATCAAGGCATCAACGATATGTTTAGTAAACGCTTTATTTTGACTATAAGCGTGAGGAGAATTTAGCACAGATTGCAACAAGGAAATACAATAAATCAAAGAGCAATTTTCATAATTAAATTCCTTGAAATCCAAAATAGTGGGTTTAGCAACATCTAGGGTTTTAATTTCTTCAATCCCACTTTTATCAATTTTAGCATCAAGATTTGAAAACTCTGAATTCTTGGAACGCCTTCTAGGTAAAGGTGGATCATATTCAGTCCCATCATTATCAAGATTCATATTGCAAAACAAATATTTAATAGGGGACACATCAATAACTTTTAGATCTTCATCTTTATTTTCATAGGAACTAGAAGAACACGCTCTTATAAAGGCATCTTTCTTAGAACGCATCCTAGCGGTTGTTTCTTTGCAGTCATCAATGGAAATTCTCATGGCTTTGAGAGACTCATTGATATCATGCTTAGGTGGAATAGATCTAAGTTTCAAAGAATCAACATCAAGAGAAATTCTATCAACGTTCCTAGCCAACTCATCAATCTTAAGCAATTTTTCTTCAATCAAAGCATTGAAATTCTTTTGCGAAGTAATAAATTATTTAATATTAGATTCAAAATCAGAGGGCATCTTATTATAATTTCCATAAGAATTGTTGTAGGAATTACCATAATTATTAGAAGGATTACTAGGATAAGGTCTAGGGTTGAAATTTCCTCTATATGCATTCTTACCGAAATTGTTCCTACCAACAAAATTCACATCCATAGATTCATTATTATTCTCAATCAAAGTAGACAAGGGCATATCATTAGGATCAGAAGAAACACTTTTACTAGCAAATAATTTCATAAGTTCATCCAACTTTCCACTCAAAACATTAATTTCTTCTATCACATGCACCTTTTTATTAGTAGATCTTTCAGTATGCCATTGAGAATAATTAACCATAATATTATCTAGGAGTTTAGTAGATTCTCCTAAAGTGATTTCCATAAAAGTGCCTCCCGCGGCCGAATCTAAAAGATTTATAGAAGCAAAATTCAGTCCGGCATAAAAAATTTGTATAATCATCCAGATATTCAAACCATGAGTAGGGCAATTACGTATCATTAATTTCATCCTCTCCCAAGCTTGTGCTACATGTTGATGATCAAGTTGCTTAAAATTCATAATATCGTTTCTAAGGGAGATGATCTTAGCGGGAGGAAAATACTTAGAGATAAAAGCATCTTTGCACTTATTCCAAGAATCAATACTATTTTTAGGCAAAGACGAGAACCAAGCTTTAGCACGATCTCTAAGAGAAAAAAGAAATAGCTTCAATTTAACAATATCGTTATCCACATATTTCTTCTTTTGCATATCACACAAATCAACAAAGCTATTTAGATCGGTAGCGGCATCTTCACTAGGAAGGCCGGAAAACGGATCATTCATGACAATATTCAGCAAAGCGGCATTAATTTCACAAGATATAGCATCGGTAAGAGGAGCAATCGGAGTGCTAATAAAATCATTGTTGTTGGTATTGGTAAAGTCACACAATTTAGTGTTATCTTGAGCCATCGTGACAAGCAAGCAATCCAACACACAAGCAAACAAAAAGCAAGCGGGCAAAAAGAGGCAAATGGGAAAGAGAGGGAGGATAGAGAGAGAGAGGGCGAATAAAACAGCAAGGGTGAAGTGGGGGAGAGGAAAACGAGAGGCAAATGAAAAATAATGTAATGCGGGAGATAGGGATTGTGATGGGTACTTGGTATATTGACTTTTGCGTAGACTCCCCGGCAACGGCGCCAGAAATCCTTCTTGCTACCTCTTGAGCACTGTGTTGGTTTTTCCCTGAAGAGGAAGCACTACTAGGAAAAGGGCTATAGATAAAATGGACACTAATGGCGCACCACATGCAGGTGCGCCATTAGTAATTGTGTGGTGCGCCATTAGTAGTTTAAAAAAATAAAAGAAAATTGTTACTAATGGCGCACCATGGTATAGTGCGCCATTAGTAGTTGACATAGTAATGGCGCACCACACCCATCGTGCACCATTAGTAGTTTTGAAAAAAAATTGTTAGTAATGGCGCACCAGTGGACAATGCGCCATTACTAGTTAAAACTAGTAATGGCGCACTATCCACTACTGCGCCATTACAAAGTTTTTTCAAAAAAAATTCAAACTTTTTTTATTATTTTTTTCAAAACTAGTAATGGCGCAC
>NC_041386.1:525477657-525506080 GCF_002162155.2 Triticum dicoccoides | reverse complement strand
TTTTTATATGTAAAATCATCTACTCGAAAAGTTACATCCAAATTTAACGGGGCGAACCCCGTTAAACATTTTCAAAATCCCCAAAAACCTAACAGAAAAAATTACGGGGCTTTTAAGATCTAGAGGGAAAATGGAAAAAAATTCAAACTTACTAGTGGCGCACCATTTGCTAGGTGCGCCACTAGTAACAGAAAAAAAATGGTTTCGAAAAGAAAAGAAAATTGATTTTTTTTTCAAAATATGATACGTAATATGACCGGGAAGTTTGAAATATTTTTTCAGAATTTCATCATACTCATGAACATGAACAAAGTCCTAGACATCAACAAGGTTTAATAGGATTGAGATAGATATATCAACAAGTGCCTGTGAAGTGAGCTGGTGCTGGGGTTGGATAGAACTGCGAAGTTAAGCATGCTCGGGCTAGAGTAGTGTGAGGATGGATGACCTTCCAGGAAGTTTGACCAAAAAAATTTAAAAAAAATTGTTACTAATGGTGCACTTCTATATGGTGCGCCATTAAAAAGTGGCGCACCTGTAGTGCGCCATTAGTAGGCAAAACAGGTGCGCCACTAGTAGGCCTTTTCCTAGTAGTGAAGGGATGATGTAGCAAAGTAGCGTAAGTATTTCCCTCAGTTTTGAGAACCAAGGTATCAATCCAGTAGGAGTCTACGTGCGAGTCCCTCGTACCTACACAAAACAAATAAATCCTCGCAACCAACGCGATAAGGGGTTGTCAGTCCCTACAAGGCCACTTACGAGAGTCAGAGCTGATAGATATGATTAGATAATATTTTTGGTATTTTTATGATAAAGATGCAAAGTAAAATAAAAGCAAAGGAAATAACTAAGTGTTGGAAGATTAATATGATGAAGATAGACCCGGGGGCCATAGGTTTCACTAGTGGCTTCTCTCAAGAGCATAAGTATTCTACGGTGGGTGAACGAATTAATGTTGAGCAATTGATAGAATTGAGCATAGTTATGAGAATATTTAGGTATGATCATGTATATAGGCATCACGTCTGAGACAAGTAGACCGACTCCTACCTGCATCTACTACTATTACTCCACTCATCGACCGCTATCCAGCATGCATCTAGAGTATTAAGTTCATGAAAACAGAGTAACGCCTTAAGCAAGATGACATGATGTAGAGGGATAAACTCATGCAATATAATGAAAACCCCATCTTGTTATCCTCGATGGCAACAATACAATACGTGCCTTGCTGCCCCTACTGTCACTGGGAAAGGACACCGCAAGATTGAACCCAAAGCTAAGCACTTCTCCCATTGCAAGAAAGATCAATCCAGTAGGCCAAACCAAATTGATAATTCGAAGAGACTTGCAAAGATAACCAATCATACATAAAAAATCAGAGAAGATTCAAATATTGTTCATAGATAGACTTGATCATAAACCCACAATTCATCGGTCTCAACAAACACACCGCAAAAAGAAGATTACATCGAATAGGTCTCCACAAGAGAGGGGGAGAACATTGTATTGAGATCCAAAAAGAGAGAAGAAGCCATATGGCTAATAACAATGGACCCGTAGGTCTGAGGTGAACTACTCACACTTCATCGGAGGGGCTATGGTGTTGATGTAGAAGCCCTCCATGATGGATACCCCGTCCTGCGGAGCTCCGGAACAGGCCCCAAGATGGGATCTCGTGGATACAGAAAGGCGGTGGAATTAGGGTTTTGGCTCCGTATCTGATCGTTTGGGGGTATGTAGGTATATATAGGAGGAAGAAGTACGTCGGTGGAGCAATAGGGGGCCCACGAGGGTGGAGGGCGCGCCTGGGAGGGTAGGCACGCCCCCCTACCTCGTGGCATCCTCCTTTGTTTCTTGACGTAGGGTCCAAGTCCCCTGGATCATGTTCGGTGAGAAAATCACGTTCCCGAAGGTTTCATTCCGTTTGGACTCCGTTTGATATTCCTTTTCTTCGAAACCCTGAAATAGGCAAAAAAACAGCAATTCTTGGCTAGGCCTCTGGTTAATAGGTTAGTCCAAAAAATAATATAAAAGTGGATAATAAAGCCCAATAATGTCCAATATAGTAGATAATATAGCATGGAGCAATCAAAATTTATAGATACATTGGAGACGTATCACACCATTCTGGGCCTAGCCCAACAACGCGGTGAGCTTATGTGTGGCCCAGGCCCGGGGGCTCCTGACGGTGTACAGAAGTAGGGGCTCTTCTTTTGACCCCTTTACTTGTGCACGGGCAGTCAGAGCCGCGCCCGTGGCCACACTTAACAAGGCAGAGGAGGGAAGCCAGAGGGAAACTGAAGCATAAGACAAGCAAGGCAATGCCAAGACCAAAGACACAAAGAGCGAAAGGGCGACGTGGGATCCCCCGGAAAGGCCCTTGCCGGGGAGACCTCCGCGACCCCGACAAGAGCCTTGCCAGGGAAACTTGCCCAAACACCAGCAGAGCGAGCCACCCTTGAGCCCAGGGGTTCCAAATACGGCCAAAACAACTACACTTGAACCAAGGCTCAGGAGGCACCTCCGTGGTGGCATGAAGATCTTTGTCGAGATCATAAAAACGCGAGATTAGATGAGGTACAGAAGATGATGACCCCCGGCGAGATCCTTGTCGGGGATAACCACGATGCCATGGCAAGACCCTTGCCGAGGCCCGACAAGACCCTTGCTGAGCACACCAGCAGGGCCGCGGCCAGGCCCGCGTCTGCCAAAGCTCCACTGCCGTCCCCAAGCAGTTGCTAGCTCAACCAGCTGGGCCGGGTAGGCACCTGTGTGGCGACGGGTGCCCCCTACACTGACCCGGCAAGCACCTTCGTGGTTTCATGCAAGTCTTCCTGAAGGCTCCACCACCGCGCCAGCCCAGCAGCCAGCCAACGTGGCACCACGACGCCTCATCATCTCAGACGCGTGTTGAAGCCAGGCGTGGCGGTGACAGCTGGGACATGCTTCCTTGCCATCCCCGATAAAGTGAGAGGGCACGTCGCCAGCGCATTAAATGCGTATGTCCGACGGGGCCAGAGGATAGACTCGTCTACTATTGACTTTTCCACCTCCTGTGTGCCACTGTGGCAACCACTTTTCGCCTATAAAAGGAGGCCCAAGGCGACCAGGAGGAGTGTCGGTGTCAAAACTGGCGGATCTCGGGTAGGGGGTCCCAAACTGTGCGTCTAGGATTGATGGTAACAGGAGGCAGGGGACATGATGTTTACCCAGGTTCGGGCCCTCTTGATGGAGGTAATACCCTATGTCCTGCTTGATTGATATTGATGATATGAGTATTACAAGAGTTGATCTACCACGAGATCGTAGAGGCTAAAACCCTAGAAGCTAGCCTATGTATGATTGTTGTATATCATCTATCGACTAGCTTAGCCTCAGTGTATATAATGCACCAGAGGCCTAGGATAACAAGAGTCCTAGCCGAATACGCCGGTGGGGAGGAGTCCTTGTCTTGATCACCAAGTCTTGTGGAATCTTCCATGTATGCGGCAGCTGTCCGAACTGGTCCATGAGTATACGGCCATGGGGGTCCTCGGCCCAATCTAACAGATCGGGAGATGACATGGTGAGTACCCCCTAGTCCAGGACACCGTCGGTAGCCCCCTGAACCGGTCTTCAAGTTAGGGACGCTCCTCGATTCTTCCGAACTGTTCCTCATCTTCGGTCATCGGTCTTGAAAACCGGTTCAACAAATCTTCTCATCATCGATCTTGAGGATCGCCGAAGTGCATCCGAAGAGTTTACACGTCGGGTATTCGAGGAGCCCCTTTAAGTTTCCGGCCTTTATCAATGCCTTGTTATTTTTATGCCACACCTCGGGTTTGAAGTTTTTCTCGGGAGGCAGTGTCCTCTTGCGTCCGAGCTCTAACGCCGGACTGCATTCGAGGTATCTTTTGCAGCCGAGCACCAATGCAGGACTGCTTCTGAGCTCCAACGCCAAAATGTATCTGAGCTCCAACGCCGGACTATGTCCAAACTCCAACGTCGGACTGTATCCGGGCTCCAATGCCGGACTATATTCGAGGTGTCATATCACCTTGGTTCAAAAAAGTTAAAGGAGTTTAGCCGAGCTTAATGCTGGAAATGCCCTCTATGGAGCCAGCCACTAGCGCTCGAGCTTTATGCCGGACTGCTTCCGAGGTGGTGCACCACCCCGACTGTGGGCCAATTTTTTGTCAATATTTTTGATCGGTGCAATTTATTCTCTGCTGAGATATATAGCCAGTAGCCCTCAAGGTGTGTATCAGTCTAAAACCCGAGATGCACCTGAAGGATGACGTAAGACCGCTGATCCCAGTAGTCGCTGAGACCCAGGTTGATTTGTAAAATCGGCCTGAGGATGAAGTCCTAGCTCGGCAGAATACTTCGGGACACAAAAAGTAGCGTTCGCAGTCCTCGAGACTCAGGTTGGGTGCGGCCGACCAACCTGAGGATCAAAATCTCGTCGGAAACTGTATTGCACTTAAAATTTTCTGCATTTAACAGGCAATGAAGTAGCCCCTGAGACACTGGTTGGGTGGCAACACCAGATCAGGGGATCGATGTGCCCCTTCAATATTTGTAAATAATAAGTCCGAAGCCCAGTAGCCCCCGAGCCTTAATGCGGGCACGGGTGGCCGAATTAAGGATCGATATCCATAGTAAAATCACAAATTATGTGTAATGACTCTATGTATCCAAGTACTTTACGTCACTAATGCTCGGATCCGCATTGTACAAAACTTTGTTGACCGACCATCAGCTTCCACCTCCTCGGCCAGTAGCCGAGGAGTGTTTGTCCTACTTTATAAAGCCTTTATGAGGGCAAGGCAAACAAGACAATCTGGCCATACGGTTTTATAAACAAAGGTACGCAGAGAGATATGTTATATTATTGTTTAACATAAGAAATGTCTTCCAAAGAAAATAGTCCTGCTATCGGTTCCTTTCTTTAGGTTGTCATGCTAAGCATGATCATGAAACCTTAGCTCTAATGTAAGAGAAAAATATTGAGGATTTAGTTTGGGAGGCCAGTTAATAGCCCCCGGTAGTGTTCGGCAACAGTCGAGGTCAAGCCGTAAACACTTCAACCATTGTATGAATGGCCCGTCATTTAACACAGTCATAGGATCGCTGACCAGTTTACGCTTATTGTGACAGTCAGTTTTTGGCTTTCTCCACTGAGGTGCTTAACCATGTGAGCTAGAAGCACAATCGCAGTGGTTCTCCCTTTGCACGCCTAGCCGAACAAAGCGAAACGTAGGAAGCAAGTGCAGGAGCCGGGCAACCCAACTATTGACCGAAGACACAATTCGAAACCGATGCATATATAGCAATATCCGAGAATATTTTTGCCGAATCTCTAAAGGTGTCTGGCGTTGCACTGCAAGACCTGTGTTGAAAACACACAAATAGTTTAAAAGTGCCATAAGCTTGGAAAACCAAAAAAACGTCAGTAAAAACTTGACGTCCGAACAAGATCAAGTGTTCGGTGCCAATCTAAAAAATGGACTTTAGAAAAAAAAAAAGTGCTTCTGTCGTGCTTTAACATGACACATCCTATCTCAAGACTTCAAGCGGGTCAGCCTACGGCTTCAACCTCCTATCCCGAAGGCGGAGTACTTCTCATTAGGCCAGTTTAGCAAACTAAAATCTAGCGGCTTTGAGAGAGAAATTAGGCTCCCCGGCTAGTGACCACACACTCGTGTCGAAAAAGGGAGTGGTAAATAATAATTAAAAAAACTTTTCAACGACTAAGAAGAAGAACACTTATTATAAAACGGCTCATATAAATTTAAGAGCCCCCAAGTGACTTGGGTAAAAGAATTCTATGTATAATGATTGTATGTACCGAAGTACTAATATCATATCTTTGTTCACCCGAACTTTGAACGCGTCTTAACCGACCGTCGGCTTCTCCCTCTTTGGTCAAGGACCGAAAAGTGTTATGTACTCCACCTGTCGAGAATATCAACAGTGTTTCCGATAACCAGGAAACCGGGCCATAAGGCTGTAACAGACAAAGCGCGCTTAGGGAACTTATGCTATATTACAAACGAAGTGTAAGAAGCATCTTCGAAGAAAATAGTACCCCCACCGATACCTTTCTTCGGTGCTCATTATTACTATGAGACTTGTGCAATAGATTTTTTGTACTCATGAGTTCCGTTGTGTTCCCACCATGATTGAAAACAAAAAGAGCGCTAGCTTTCGGCTTCACCCAGTCTGAGGTCAGAGCTCGGAGGACCCGATCGTGACAATCGCAGAGGTGCTCCCTTTACTCCCTAGCCGAACAATCGGGAACGTAGGGGTAAGCTTAGGAGCCAGGCCACCCAGCTTGCAAATTGCTTAAGTCAATATGGTGCATATTGTGGTGTAATACACGAACAAGGAACGAAGCCGTACAAGTATAATCATATGCAAGAGGAAAAGCTTCATAAAGGAAGCCCCCAAATAAACGGGGTATTTGAATTTGTGCGTCACAAACAAAGTTTGGACAAGGAAATTTTTTACAAGCAACTATTTTCCAAAAAAGTATAATTCTTGGTCGAACCGAACACAAGTTAAAAATTTAAAACTTTGAGCACGAAGGCAACTTAGTTGGTTAATGTGTTCAGTATTGATGACGCGGCCCGAGCTTGATGCGGCACAAGGTTCCATCCCTCAAGCCGGTCCCAAGGTGGCGGACCAAAAAGCTCGGCACTCCGAAGTGGTGACATAGCACGGTCAATGCAGGCCGGCAGAGTGATGTCGAAGTCCCTAGCATGGGGTAATGAAGTGTTGGCGAAGCCCCCCGTCCAGCCGAGGTGACGTGGTATGTCAGTACGCCGAGTTGACGATACTGCCCAACCCGGATCATTTTCCTGTGCACAAAAAATAGTGCAAACAGGAGATAATAGTAATAATAATAATTAAAAAAATCGTTGCATAATAAATAATTTATGCAAAGTGAGTAATAAAAGAAATATGGCCTGGCGCCGAAGCCAATGTCGATGCAGGGCGTTGGCGTGATGCGGTAAAGGAGTGGCAAAGCCTGAATTCACAGGTCGGTCCGAGTTCTGGATGCGGCGTTCGCCGGACTATGTACGGAGACTGACCGAACCACCATGCGACCGTCGTTAATGCGGCCACCATTTGATAGACCTGTGTACATATCTATACCTACTAATAAAGCAAGGTGCGTTTCTCCAAATTTTTCATCCGTTTACCTATATTATTTTTTAGATTTTTTTAGTATCCGAGGTGGTACTATTTTCTGCACATGCTCGGGTAAAATAATAATGACAATTGGCCTCGGCCCGTCCGAAGCACGTAGCCCATGCTCTGTCCCGATGAAGTCGCCCACCATCTAGCCCGTTTATAAAAAATGCATGCCAAAAAATGCTTCCATCCAGAATTGAACTCAAGACCTTCAATTTAACACAGTAGGGTCACGTCCAACTCAACCAGGATCTATTGTGTTGAGAAACTTGGGTAAGATAGTCTATTAAATTGGCGCACGTCTTTCACACATGGGCCAGGTTGGGCCGTCGCTCATGGCCTTTTTTCACGTCTCGCCCATGTGGCCGCCCGCTTGTGTAATGAAAATAGGATGTCTTTATCTTATATAGTACCACCTCGCTCTTTTACAGGCAATACAGCCAATTTATATACGTTGGTGAGTTCAAATCAATAAGCAGCCTTGGGAATTAATAAGGAGGAAAGGGTAAAGAGTTGGGCCCGTTTACGCACAGATTTGTCAGGCATGCATGAAGAAGGAAAGGACTTGAGATCCGGAATTTGTGAAGTGCATGGTCAAATTATTATTGGTTTCCTGAGGCATGCATGAAGAAGGAAAGGAATTAATGATAGATAAAAAATAGAAAGGAATTAGTACGTAGAAATTCGGATTTCGCGATGGTCAAGTTAATGGCAAAAAAGACTCACAGAGAGGGTGATCCGTCAGACATATATGCGTGAAGAAGAATAAGGCAAGGATAAATGATGAGCTATTGGGCTATAGGAGAAATATAAAAAAGATACCCTCATAAATATAGGAGGCTCCATGCAAAGACCAAAGGAGTAAGCGGGCAGGTAGGAGAATGCATGCATATGGAGGCTTCTATTCTATGTACCCCAGGCTTTGCTTAAAAAATGTACTCCAAGCAATATGCGATTTAGTTTTTCTGTATTCTTATGTATGTCTTTTTAATAATATGCAAGTTTTTTACTAATTCTATAACAACTAAAGATTTCATTATTTCAAAAGGATGATTTCAACAAAGTGATAATGAATATTTCAATAAGGTCATACTAATTATTTGAGTGATTATTTTAAAACAACACCCAAAAAAATTCTGGAAAATAGAAAAAATTGGTCGGTTTAAGCAATGGGGAAGAAGGGAGGTACTAATTGTTATTAGTTTTGTACCCGTTGCAACGCATGCATGCGCACTTTTTCTAGGTGTGTTTCTCTGGGTTTTTTCATCCGTTCACCCATATTCTATTTTTGAGAATTTTTTTAAAAGTCCGAAGTGGTACTAATTCCCTTTCTACTATAAGTAACAAAAAAGATTCCGCATACTTGGCCAGGTAGTTGTTGCACGCTACCCTTATGGGTCGTCGGGCGGGCAAGTGGGCATACCGTTGCTAAATGAAGAAAAAAATCATCAGGGTGAAGAATCGAATGAAGGATCTCTAGTATTAGGAGAATTACAGTTACCAACTATGCTAAGCATATATACACAAGTACAATGAAAAGATTTAGAAAATGTATTATAGATGGAGGACGGATAGGTTTCCACAGTTTTTTTTATGTGAGGTTTCCACAGATTAATAGTCCCGCCTCAGCTCTTTACATCAATTATTATACATTCGCTACTCGCGAGTGGCCTGGCAACAAGCGAACTCGGGAATCAACCAGAACGGAGGAGATGAATCCTTTAATCGGGAGCATATGTGGATATAGTTGGAATAATTTGTGAGATTAAGACAGGCTATTGGAGAGCATAGTTATATAATTCTTCCGTTGCAGTGCATGGACGTATGTGCTATACAGATATTATATATGCACCAGAGATCTTTTTTACAACACAAACTTTATTGTGTTATGACGAGTGTTAATAGTTTGATTTTGATTAACATATCATTACTTCAAAATTGATGCCTAGGATTTTCACTATTAGACTACAAAAGATATGTCAGCTACGGGCTCCATGTCATTAGGATTCAATCAACATACATACATCAATTTAAACCAGTTCTTTGCTATTGTTCTACAAATTAGGTGTACAATACTATATTATTCTAGAAAATAGTGGTTCCGCTGCAGTTGATGGTGTGTTCGTGGAAGCTGACGGCCAGCAACGGCCAGAATGGTGCTTCGGAAGCAGGATGACTCGGTGATATTTGCTGCATATAGATAGTTATTCCATTGCAACAAAGCTCTCGAAGCGGAGATACAAGCGATAATAATTTGCATGGGGCTAGCTATAAAATATTCTGACATTCCTATCATTGTGCAATCGGATTCAGCGATGGCGCTGTCCATTCTTTCTGGTAATAGCTTGGATTGTTTCGCCTATGGAGTTTATTCCTCATAAAATTCATAGAGATCAGAATAGAGGTAGCAGATTGCTTAGCACGAATGTGTGGTTGGATCAAGGACCTTCATCAATAGAGAAAATCTTACCTCTGAGTTATAACCCGCGAAAAAAGCCAAGTAGGTCTGCTGCCCCTTAATGTTTATATCCACATCAATGGTCATATATATTCTACAAGATGTGATTTATTAGCCACATCATTCTTAGCTTTTGTTGCATCATATTTCCAGACAGTGAATAAAATTACATACCTTCTAGATTAATTCCTCAAAAACTTTTGCTCCACTCTATTTATACAGTGCAAAACTAATCATCGATTGCGGTTTTCACAGGTAAAGGTGCTCGCATTTTTCTATTTTTACCCGCTGCAACGCACGGGCCTTTTTGCTAGTGATGGACAAACCAGAGTAATAATTCCTTGGGAAAAATGAACCCAAACAAGCAAAAAATACTATGATTAATAGCACCTGGTTTATTTGTTATAGCAATCCAAAGAAAGGTGATTCCGAAAATTGGGACGATCCGCACACCCATTGCCTGATGGGCGATAAAGTGACGGTATGGCGATGCTGGCAAAGGTTGGCTCGCCGAGGCATAGCCCTCGGTCTAGCTAACGTGACGGAGTTGGTCGGCTAGTGACGTCGAATTCTCCGGAGTAGGTTGATGAAGAGATGGCGAAGCCCCCAGTCTAGCCGAGATGTCGAAGCCTCGATGTCAGCCGATGAGTTGAAGTAGGTCGGCGTCATGGACACCAGCTTGAATAAGCAATAATGTGGCCCTGCCGATGCAGGTCGTGAGGTGGTCGATGTCGGCTTGATGAAGTGATCGTGCGGCGATGCCGGTATGCCCGCTCCATGTAATTCATGGGGCGGCGATGTTGGTGATGATTTATCCTTCGCGATGTCGGACTCTTGTTCGGCTTGTCGAGATGATGATCCGAAGAAGTTGAACTCGGCTCAACAAAGTGACGACGTGTCTAGTGCAGGTCGACAGCCTTGGAGCAATATTGCCGGACTGGTTTGACACCAGCATGATGATGAAGATGACCTCATGGGACGCTTAAAAATTTACGGGCACGTGTTTAAAAACAACACACAATACCCTAGAAGAGAATTCCTCTAAAAAGGTTTTCCAATATCACGTTCATAAAGAAATATGAATTTGGGTCTGATCCGTATTCACGCAGAAAACAGATCTGAAAATTGGTCCACTCATCGGAAGGTTCCCGGAGTTTGAACCGTCGGATCGAGCTGAAATTTGGAGAGGTGGTATATATGGAAATTCCGCAGTAGAGGAACGGTTGGATCTTCCAAAGGACCTTCGAGCTGGGCTCTGGAGACCATGCCCTAAACTCATCCAGATTCCCGTCCAGATTTGACAGGGCTCCGGTATATCGTAGATTGTCGGAGATTCCTCCATCGAAACTCGACGAAATTTTGCATGGATGTTGTAGATGTAATTCCGCACTATTCCACTGAAGCAATCGTCAAACCAACGCTCGAGGAGGTGGTGACGGTGAATACAAGTTCGCTGTCCATAAAAACAGCACGGCCGCCCGAGGGCAATGTTGACGTTGAGCCCTCAAGCTCCATGGATGACTCCTCTATGACCATGATAGAGATCGGAGTTGATGTTTATGAAGGCCCCCGTCTGAATCATGACGATCGGAGATGGAGCACGGTCCTCGGTCAAGCCAAGGTGACCAGTCGAGTCGGTGACGAAGATGTCGACGTCGCAGTTAATCCATAGACGAGCCATTGATCCTTTTGACGATCACACAGTGGAGCTCTCAATGAAAGCACCAATGTCGGTGTCAAAACCGGCGGATCTCGGGTAGGGGGTCCCGAATTGTGCGTCTAGGATCGATGTAACAGGAGGCAGGGGACACGATGTTTACCCAGGTTCGGGCCCTCTTGATGGAGGTCATACCCTACATCCTGCTTGATTGATATTGATGATATGAGTATTACAAGAGTTGATCTACCACGATATCGTAGAGACTAAAACCCTAGAAGCTAGCCTATGGTATGATTGTTGTATATCATCTATCGACTAGCCTGGCCTCGGTTTAAATAATGCACCAGAGGCCTAGGATAACAAGAGTCCTAGTCGAATACGTCGGTGGGAGGAGTCCTTGTCTTGATCACCAAGTCTGGTGGAATCTTCCATTTATGCGGCAGCTGTCTGAACTGGCCCATGAGTATACGGCCATGGGGGTCCTCGACCCAATCTAATAGATCGGGAGATGACGTGGTGAGTACCGCCTAGTCCAGGACACCGTCAAGGAGGATTCGGGTCTTTTGGGCAAAGTTGCACCCCGTAGCTAGCTCAAGAACACAACAACACTCTCAATACATCCACCAAAGCAGGACTAGGGTTTTACGCATCCTCGCGGCCCGAATCTGGGTAAACGATCTGTGTGCTTCCTGTCAGACCCACTCTTTCCACAGCCCCGCTCCCGCCAACCATAGAAGAGATCACAGTGGTTCTATAGGTGTCGATTCTCCCCGATACCAGGTCTATTATGTCATCCACAATATGGACACACAGATGCACCATCACGTCAAAGAACGCGGGCGGGAAGTACATCTCAAGCTCATTCAGTATCACAAAGATCTCTTCCTGTAGCATTCGGAGCTGCTCCACATTGATCCACTTTCAAGAGATGACGTCGAAAAAGTTGCAGAGACTAATAAGCATGTCACGGACGTGGTTGTGCATTATCCCTGTAAGGGCAATAGGTAGTATCTGCATCATCATCACATGACAATCATGGGACTTCATCCCGCTAAACCTTTTCTCGTCCGTGTCTAGATATCTACTTATCTTGCCACAGTAACCGGAACTAACTTTGACTCCGGTAAGGCACTTAAAGAATTGATCGATCTCAACCTGACTTAAGGTGAAGCAAGAAGGGGGAATAATCCTCTTTCTTTATTTTCTTGCCCTTCTTCTCCCGCGCCTCTATCTCCGTCTCTGTCTCTCTGACTTTTTGCAGGGAGGCATGTGTAGATCTTCCCTGGCATTCAAATCTTGCAAGTCTTTTCTTGCCTTCGGCCCATCCTTGGTCTTATCCGGCATGTTCATCAGTGTCGCAAACAAGCTCTCAAGGACATTCTTACAAATATGCATTTGATCAAGGCAATGAGGTGTATCGAGTTTGTGCCAGTACTCCAAGTCCCAGAACACAGACTTTGTCTTGCATACCTTCAGCAGCGGCTCCGGTGCCTTTTTCATCGTCTTTCCTGGCGCGAGGCACTCCTTCCGGGTTTTCAATGCTCATCGATTCTGGCGCCGCTCCGCTTACGTGGAGGTCCTCGATGCTCAGCGTGACCATTGAATAGATCTCCGCGGTTTCTCCATGGGTCGTTCTGTTCGAGCCATCTTCGATGCCCCATGTACACGATTTTCCCAGACCCACCATCCTTCCTTGATGTTTGCTGCTGAGACGTCGTATCATCCATGCACCGCGTACATCCGCAATATCCATGGCACACCTGCCTTGCGACATATCCGTTACCGAGATAGTCGTGCACCATCGTGATCAGCGAGGCTCTCATGTAGAAATGCTCGCCTTTGCTGGCGTCCCATGTCTTGACCAGTGTTTTCCATAACGTGTCTAACTCCTCTTGAAGTAGCCCTAGATACAAATTAATATTATTTCCTAGTTGTTTCGGCCCTTGAATAAGCATGCTCATGTGAATGTACTTCGACTTCATGCACAACCAGGGGGGAGGTTGTACATCCATACAAACACGTCCATGTGCTATGGTTGGTGTTCTGGTTGCCAAATGGATTCATGCCATCGGTACACGCGCCGAGCACGATGTTCCTTGCATCACACTCGAAATACCGATAGAAGCTGTTCAACGCTCTCCACTAGCTTCCATCCTTGACGTTTCTCAGCTTCGGATCATCTCCATCGTCGGGCTTCTTCCTCTCCGTGTGCCAGCGCATTAGCTTTGCTTCCTTTGGATCTACGAAATACCCCTGGAGACAGGGAATGATCAGTAAGTACCATACAACTTTCTGCGGACATTTCTTCCCGGCCTTCTTGTATCGAGAAGCATTGCACATCGGGCAGCTTGTTTTTTCCACATGCTCCTTTCGATAAATTATGCAATCGTTGATGCATGCATGGTATCTAACGTGCGGCAGATCAAGAGGGCACACGATCTTCTTGGCCTCATCAACACTAGTAGTACATACATTCCCGGTGGGAAGAACATCCTTTAGGTACTCGAGATGCTCATCGAGGCTAGTGTCAGTCCATTTGTTTTTAGCCTTCGTGTTCAGGAGTTTGAGCATGAAACTCAAGCGGGTCACCTCAGGATTGCAACCATCATACAATGGGGTGTTTGAGTCTACCACCAGTTGCTCCAGCTTAGCCTCCTCTCTAGAAGAAGCTCTCTTAGTACTCGTCTCCTTGCGAAGCAGTGCTTGAACATGAGGGTCCCGCACGATTGAACTTAGTACCGACAAACTCTGCTGCGTGGAGTCCATGTTCTCTCCGCCGCCATGTCCGACCCCTTCTCCTCCGCCATGTCCGGCCCCTTCTCGGCTGCCATGTCCGGCCTCTTCCCCGCCGCCATTATCGATCATCTCTTCGTCTTGCCCCGTGTCGTCATTGCCTGCCCCGTCGGCATCCTCAACATCGTCATCCTCATCTTCAATTAACCACCGAGTATAGCCATCCATGAAACCAGTCATAAGCCGGTGCGCTTTGACACGACCATCGTCATAGGGGTCGAGCCAAACTATTCCTTTGCATTTTCGACAAGGACATAAAACCTCTGTCCGGTTATTTTCTTTCATGTCCTACACCGCTGACCACAACCACATGTCCACCATCGTTCCACTGACCATCATGAATGTCTGCGCGGTAATAATAAACAAATTGATTATAAAAATGTGTGCATGCATCAAAGTCATACAAAAATTCAGCATGGCCTTCCCTAAAAATAGGAAATATAGATCTAGAGTTTGCCCGGAATTCGCCGAAACGGAAATAAATCGGCATTTCGGCAAAACATAGGGAACTCAAAAGCACAATTTGGTGTAAACTCATGCCACACACACAATTTCCATCATATTACCCAATTATCATATCACACACACATACACAGATTTGCATTTTGCAAAAGCATGAAATTTTAATCACCTCTATCTCGAGATCAAGCACACGGTGGAGATGATGATGTAGGGAGATCAAAAGTGCAGAAAGCTCTTCTTGACAAAGACAGATCTAGTTAGGGGGCAAATAGGTCACTAAACTAAATGCTACATCTACCTAGCTGGCTAATTTGGGAGGAGACAACTTCAACTTGTGGAGGGGGAAGGAAAAAGCTAAAGGAGATGCATTGATGGAGGTGGTGTGTAGTTAGCTAGGAGTAATGAAGAGAAAGAAATGTACGTAGAAGAGGGAGAGTAATGGGGGAGAAGTATTGAGGAAGAAGAAGAGTGAGAGAGGGAGGATGGGAGGTAGGGGAAAGGGAGGATGAGGGAGGGGGGAGGGGAGGATGCGTGGGTGGAAAAAGGTGGTGGGGTCCTACGACTTAGCAGTAGCGCGGGAGAGAAAACGCGCTAATGCTAATAGTGTAGCAAGAGCGCGTGTTTCTCGCATGCGCTACTGCTAAACCAGGCCAACCACGCGGACAATTTCAAAATTAGCAGCAACGACTTGAGCAAAGAGCGTGCTACTACTATTTCTGTAGCAGTAGCGCGCCCCGCGACACCGCGTTGCTGCTAAACTTAGGGTGTTGGTTACTGTCGGTGGATTTTTGTAGCAGCGCGGTTTAGCCCCCAAGCGCTACTGCTAAATCCGCATCAGTGGCGCGTTTTCCTTGGCCGCGCTACTGCTAATTAGCAGTAGCGCTTCTTTTTGTGCCACGCTGCTGCTAATATTCTGTGTATAAGGTTTTCCCTAGTAGTGTACACCAGGTGGGCGGCGGTCGCCGCGTATTGCCCTTGCTTCCTGAAGCTCCTGAGTGGTCTTGAGATGAACTCCTGAGCGCTGGGCGCTCCTCGCCCCGTGCCCTCCTGAGGAAAATGTGCCACGAAGCACACTTCCACGTGGTGCCCGAGCGCCTTCGTCGTGATGTTGGCCAGGTCTGAGGCCCTCCAGAAGAGAGCCCTCGAGCACTACCCGAGGAGGGCGCCGGGTGCGCCTTCCTATGCGAGGGAGGGAGGCGCCCCAGGTGCGGGAGACGATCCAGAGGTGGTGCCGCTAGAGGCGCCGCTCCCCTGAGGCCCAGTGCGGAGTAGCTGCTTCTTCTTGGGGTTGGCCACAGGAGGGTACTTCACACATGCGCTGTCAGGGTCTTCGACTGCTACAGCTTGGAAGGCACGCTCGAGGGAGCACACCGCGTCTCTTTCTTGGTAGGGGACTATGATGATTCCACCGCTTCCCGACATCTTGAGGACATTGTAGCCATGGTGGGTCACTGCCATGAATTTGGCCAACGCTGGGTACCCGAGGATGGCATTGTACGATAGATGGATGTGGGCGACATCAAAGTCGATGAGCTCGGTGTGGTAGTTGTCGCGCTGACCGAAGGTGACATGGAGACGAACTTGCCCTATCGTGGTGGTGGAGCTGTCAGTCACTCATGAGAAAGGCTTGGTGGGCTGAAGCTGATCGTATGGCGCTTGAAGGTTGTCGAACTTCTCAACGGACAGGACACTGAGCCGTGCACCACTGCCGATGAGGGTCTTGGTGACTTGGACATTGCTGATGACGGGTGAACAGAGCATTGGGAGGACGCCGGCGGTTGCCGCGCATTTGAGCTGGTCCGCCGAGCTGAAGGTGATGGCGTACTTGGACCATCCGAGCAGGCGCGTGGCCTCGAGCTTGGGGAGGGATGCATTCAACTCACGAGAGAATTGCTTGAAGATGCGCTGGGAAGCCGGGGACTGAGCACCACCCAAGATGCAAGCGATGGCGCGCGGCTCCTGGAAGCCCCCAACCCTTTCTCCTGTTGGTGGTCGTCGTTCCTCCTTGGTGGCGGAGGCACTGGAGGGAGACCAGGATTTCCTTGAGGACGGTCCTCGCGAGGTTGGTCCCTCCAGGCGCCCTCACAAGGCTGGTCCTGCCAGTGGTTCTCGCGAGGCTGGTCGCGCCACTCCTGGCGGGGCCCACGGTCATCCCAACGTCCTCCACCTCATCCACTTCCTCGGCCGTAGCCCCAGTCGTTGCACTCAGGGCGTCGACTGAAGCGTCCATCTCGAATGGCTCTGAGCTCTTGACAATCGTTGGTGTTGTGGCTGTGCACGTTGTGGAAGGCGCAGAACGTACGGCTGCCCTTGGACGACTCGGGAAGGTCCTGGCCGTGCTTTGTGTCTGGATCTTCCACGAGTACGGCCACTCCCTTGCGCTTCACGTCCTTGACCTTGGCCTTCTTCTCCTCTGGATATACAGCAGGGAGCTCGAGGAGGGAGAGATGCCCCTCCTCGGTTCTTGCACACTTCGTTGCTACGTTGAACAGCTCCAGAGTCGTGCACAGCTCCTCATGGATGGAGAGCTCCTCCTTCATCTTCATGTCGCGTACGCCATCAGAAAACACTGTGATGATGGCCTCGTACATCGCCTTGGGGATCTTGAGATGCACGTTGTTGAAGCGCTGGATGTACTTCTGCAGGGTCTCTCCCATCTCTTGCTTGATGTGGCATAGGTCACCCGCGACCGGAGGTCGGTCACCTGTGCCCTAGAAGTTGGCGACGAAGCAGTCACGCATCTCATCCCAGGAGGAGATTGAGCCTGGAGGCAGGTTCATGAGCCACCAGCGGGCGCCATCCTTGAGAGCCATGGGAAACCAGTTCACCATGACCTTGTCGTCGCTGTTGGTCGCCTCGATGCTCAGCTTGTAAAGCTGTAGAAACTCTGCGGGTTCGGGGGTGCCATCGTAGCGTGGAGGCAGGTCTGGCTTGAACTTGCCTGGCCAGATGACGCTACGCAGCTCGGGAACAAGGGCGCGGCAGCCTGCGGTGGCCACCGGGGCCCTCTGCAGGGGCGGAGTCTGCCATTGATGTCCGCGCACCACCGCCACTGGCGGCGCGCGGTCTTGTCGTGGCGCCAGGAGCGCCGAAGCGTTTTCTTACGGACGGGGAACCTCCCGGCAGCTTCCTTCTTCATTCGCGGGCACACGGCATGGTGGATCACGCCGCGGGACCGCGTGTCTTGGGGCAAGGACACTGTCTTGACGCGAAGGAGGCGGAGGCGCTCCGTGAGCCACGCATCTCGACATGAGGGCGCCGTCTTGATGCAGAGGAGGCGGAGGTGCTCTGTGAGCTACATCGCCCACAGCTGGAGGTGGGTGAGGCAGCGAGAGGGATGGTGCAGGAGAGCCTCCAGCGGCGCTGGCTAGCTCGGCCATGTGGTCCAACCACTCCTCGTAGAGGTCGTCGACGGAGCGGTAACGTAGGAGCTCGCGTGCCGTGAGCAACGTGGCCTACGCGTCTGTGGGTGCACGGCGAGCGTGTGACGATGAGCCGGCCGGAGTCAGCGACGGGGTGGCGGTGCGGCCGTCCCACTGCACGGAGGGGTGTATTGAGGATGCCTGCTGCTTTTTTGCCGCCGGAACGGTAGTGGCGTTGGCAACAGGAGATAGAGAATGACGGGCTGTCTGAGCGACACGGGCGGCGAGGGCGGCCTGGCGCTTGGCGCGGGCTCGGCGCGCTTCCGACATGGATGTGGTGGAGCGATGGGACACGAATTAGCGGAAGGAAAGCTTCAGTGCACCCCTACCCGGCGCGCCAAATGTCGGATTTCGGGTTCCGGCAAAACCCTTGAGGTTCGAACACTAGGGTGCGCACGAAGATCTCTCCCCCTCTAGCTCTCGCCCTCACCGCAATCTCAAGTCTTAGCGCGTCAAACCCGTAGAACAAGGGACACAAGATTTATACTGGTTCGGGCTACCGATGCGGTGTAATACCCTACTCCAGTGTGGTGTGGTGGATTGCCTCTTGGGCTAAGGATGAACAGTTACAAGGGAAGAACAGCCTCCTCACAAGAGGTGCTCTCATGCTTGGTGAGGTGATGCGGTACAGGATCGTCCCTCTTCTAAGGTGGTGGCTAGTCCTATTTATAGAGGCCCGGGTCCTCTCCCCAAATATTAGGCGGGAAGGGATCCCACAACGGCCAGTTTGAATGGGGACAGCTAGTACAAGCTATCCTAACAAAAGGTGGTCTTTGCCTGCCAAAGGCTCTGGTGGTGACGCTGTCCTGGGCTCCATGGTGACCTCCTTCCTGTCGTCCTGCTGGTCTTGGTCTTTTGCACCGATATGGAAACCTTTGCTTGACGCCTCAGGACTTGATACGTCTCCAACGTATCTATAGTTTTTGATTTTTCCATGCTATTATATTATCCGTTTTGGATGTTTATGGGCTTTATTAAACACTTCTATATTATTTTTGGGACTAACCTATTGACCCAGAGCCCAGTGCCAGTTCCTGTTTTTTCCCTTGTTTTAGAATATCGCAGAAAAGGAAAACCAAACGGAGTCCAATTGACATGAAACTTCACGGCACTTATTTTTGGATCAGAAGAAGCCCAGAAGACTTGAAGTGCATGTCAGGAGATCTACGAGGAGGCCACGAGGCAGGGGGCGCCCACCCCCTGGGCGCGCCCTCCACCCTCATGGGCCCCTCGTGGCCCCCCTGGCGTACTTCTTCCGCCTATATATCTCCATATACCCTAAAAACATTCGGGAACAGAATAGATCGGGAGTTCCACCGCCAGAAGCCTCCGTAGCCACCGAAAGCCAATCTAGACCCGTTCCGGCACCCTGCCGGAGGGGGAATCCCTCTTCGGTGGCCATCTTCATCATCCCGGCGCTCTCCATGATGAGGAGGGAGTAGTTCTCCCTCGGGGCTGAGGGTATGTACCAGTAGCTATGTGTTTGATCTCTCTCTCTCTCTCTCTCGTGTTTTTGATTTGTCACGATCTTGATGTATCGCGAGCTTTTCTATTATAGTTGGATCTTATGTTTCTTCTCCCCCTCTACTCTCTTGTAATGGATTGAGTTTCCCCTTTGAAGTTACCTTATTGGATTGAGTCTTTAAAGATTTGAGAACACTTGATGTATGTCTTGCCGTGCGTATCTGTGGTGACAATGGGATATCACGTGATTCACTTGATGTATGTTTTGGTGACCAACTTGCGGGTTCCGCCCATGAACCTATGCATAGGGTTGGCACACATTTTCGCCGTGATTCTCTGGTAGAAACTTTGGGCACTCTTTGAGGTTCTTTGTGTTGGTTGAATAGATGAACCTGAGATTGTGTGATGCATATCGTATAATCATATGCACGTATACTTGAGGTGACATTGGAGTATCTAGGTGACATTCGGGTTTTGGTTGATTTGTGTCCTAAGGTGTTATTCTAGTACGAACTCTAGGGCTGTTTGTGACACCTATAGGAATAGCCCAACAGATTGATTGGAAAGAATAACTTTGAGGTGGTTTCGTACCCTACTTAATCGCTTCGTTTGTTCTCCGCTATTAGTGACTTTGGAGTGACTCTTTGTTGCATGTTGAGGGATAGTTATATGATCCAATTACGTTATTATTGTTGAGAGGACTTGCACTAGTGAAAGTATGAACCCTAGGCCTTGTCTCCTATCATTGCAATACCGTTTATGTTCACTTTTACCATTAGTTACCTTGCTGTTTTTATATTTTCAAATTACAAAAACTATTATGTTCTATCCATATTGCACTTGTATCACCATCTCTTCGCCGAACTAGTGCACCTATACAATTTACCATTGTATTGGGTGTGTTGGGGACACAAGAGACTCTTTGTTATTTGGTTGTAGGGTTGCTTGAGAGAGACCATCTTCATCCTACGCCTCCCACGGATTGATAAATCTTAGGTCTTCCACTTGAGGGAAATTTGCTACTGTCCTACAAACCTCTGCACTTGGAGGCCCAACAACGTCTACAAGAAGAAGGTTGTGTAGTAGACATCAGGACTCCACGCCTGCGCTTGCCTTTTAAGCACCAAAGGGGAAATGAGGACACTACGCGCTGGCGCCCGCCTGGTGCCTGCCTGGCCTTGGTCGTCATGGCTTGCATCACGGGAACCTCGCGAGGTGCCCCTTGCCTTGATCTCTCCGCCCCTCACGAGCCAGCCCGGTGAGACCGCCCCTGAGGAGGTCTTGCGTCGTCCACCACACGAGGCTTGGCCCCTCACAAGGGTCTTGAGTGCTTGCTGGTGAAGATGGGCCATACATGGCCGCTGGTGGAGCCATGCCGTGGCCTGCAGGTAGGCAAGTCTAGGGACCCTTGTTCCCAGGACACCGAGATTCCCGTCCTTTCGCCTAGAAATACACCTCCTTTCGTCCCGGTTCGAGCCACCAACTCGGACCAATTCTCAAGGTATATAAGCAGCACTTAGAAGTTTTCCTTTCAGTTTCGAGCCTCTCCTCGTCCTCTCCTCTGACGACACCACCAGGCTGCCCGGGCATCGGCGCCATCGCCGCGCCCCTGCCCCACCGTTGTCGTGCCGCTGCTCCGCCGTCGCTGCGCCCTTGCCCCACCGTCGCCATCGCCACCCCCGAGCCCGCGCGTTGTCGCTCCTCCCGGAGCCTTCATCGTGCCCCTGCCCCACCGTCAATGTCGCTGTCGCCGCCCCCGAGCCTGCGCGCTCACCCTCCTCCCCGAGCCCTCGCCGCCCTTGCTGTGAGTGCTCGCTACCCCAGCTGTGAGCTGTCGTGGCCCTAACTCGATGTCCCTTTTTCATAGATTCTTTTTGTTCATGTATGTAGATTTTGAGCAAGTGGCACTTTCAAGATATTGAGCAAGTGCCCCCGATATGATGATTTTTTTCATAGATTTTTTTGTTCATGTATGTAGATGTATATAAACATGTATATATGTATGTAGATTTTGAGTGAAGTGGCACTTTCAGGATATTGAGCAAGTGCCCCCGATACGTACATGTATGTATGTAGATGTTCATGTATGTAGATTTTGAGCAAGCGCCCCTGATATGATGATCTGTTTTCGTAGAATTTTTTATGTTCATAGAATTAATATCAAGTAGCACTTTTCAAACAAAGTTTTGAGCAAGCTAAAGCACTCTAGCAGAGATGCAATTGATACTATCTTGTAGATCATACGAGAGTGGTCAATAATGATATAAGGCACTACCCCATAGGATGTACAGAACAATAGTTGTAGCCTTTGGAAAACAACTAAGTGATGTTTAAAGCTGAGGAATTCTCAGACTTAGCAGAATTTTCAGGATATTGGTAAAACTTTAGAAAATCGTACAAAATTAACCGCAACTCCGATGAAAATAATTTATATATGAAAATCAATCAGAAAAATACGATGAATCCGAATATTCCCTCTGTTCATCTGTCACAAGTAGCTAGCATAGTGAACCTAGAACCGCCCCCTCCGGTTCATCGGTCTGAAAATGTAGACTTCGGGAAAACATTCCCGGATGTTATCTCCCTTCACCTATATCGTGTATTGCGTCGTGTTAGAACACCCCTAACTCTCTCGGGAATTCAACATATCCCTGATAACTTCGACTTGAGGGGGGGTCTGTAAATCCTCGCCGACCATGAGAGAGGCGGTCCGCAAAGTATCCTCTCTCGAAAGATAGGATGACTCATCAGAAATGAGGGGGGAGGAGTCCTCGATGATCGTCTGAAACTCACTGTTATAAAACCTGTGAACTTTTCATGATGTTTGCCACTAATCCATTGCTCATATATATGCATATGATTCCTTGTTGTGATTAAGTCTACGTTTGCCACTAATCCATCTCTCATGGTTGTATATTGCCATGTTGTAATGTTTGCAGAAACTATGGACAGAGACTTAAAAAAAGAAGAGTTGTTGAGGGATATTAATCCGCGATGGAGGTGATATCACCTTGTCGTTTCTCAACAACACCGATGGTGAGGAAGGAGATCATGACGGCTCCGGCGATCCAATAATGGAGGAGGAAGGAGATCATGACGGCTCCAGTGATCCAATGGAGGAGGAAGGAGATCATGACGACTCCGGTGATCTAACGGAGAAAGGAGCCTTAACTATTGCAAAGTCCGGCAAGGTGTATATATATGTATATTAATTAAGCCTCGACTAACTAGAGGCATTAATTGTTTTGTATGTACATATATTGATGCTTATTTCTTTTTTAGCCCTCCGGATCGAGCCAAACTTCGGTAAGGAGACGAGGCCCGAAGAAAATGTTGGGCCAGGATGAAATGTTCACGATGGAAGAAATCACTCGAGATGGCCAACCGATTGCTCCCAAGCGGACCAAGGACACATTTGTACATCAGTGCAGAGTTGTTGTTAGGGACATCGTCTCGATCAACATCCAAGAATGGAATAAGAAGAAGGACCCTGAAGTTTCTTATGTCCAAGATAGACTTAAGGATGATCTTTGGACCTCGCTGATGAAAAATTTCAGCCTACCGCCAGAGGAGGATCCGAATAACCCAGTTATACAACGAAAGGTCAAGGCGTTTGCTCTTAAAAGATGACAGAACTATTCAAGAACTAGAAGAAAGATTTGAAGAAAAAGTTTGTTGAGAAAGATGAGACTCCAGAATTCATCGGTCGATATGAGAAGATAAGAGATCACTGGCCTGCATTTGTAGCCTACAAGAAATCCGAGAAGGAGAAGCAAAGGTCACTGACAAACAAGCAAAATACTGCAAAGAAGAAGTATCACCATAACATGGGGTCAGGTGGCTACAGCAAAGCCCGACCTACGTGGGACAAAGCTGAGCAAGACCTGCTTGCTAAAGGGGTCCAACCAATTACATTGCACTGGCCAGATCGGGCAAGGACTTGGTTCTTCGGGGTTGGGGGAACTTTGGACCCAGAATCAGGGAAGTGTGTTTGGATGAACGATCAACTTGCAATACCCATCATGAAGCTTGAGGAAGCAATCAAGGCAGCACAGGAAGGGACATTCATTCCTGACAGAGAGAAGGACGAGATGACAGAGGCCCTCGGGAATCCTGAACACCCTAGACAAACACGAGGCACATCAAGCTCCGTTCCGTGGGTGCATGGATTTCCCGACAATGGTGGTTATAGAAGACAAGAGAGAAAGAATAAAGAGGATCCAAGCGAAATGCAGAAGATCAGTGCAAGATTAGCAAAACTACAGGAACTTGAGAACCAGAGAGCTACCAGCCAACTATCTCAGCGGCACGAAGATCCTTCCTTTAACACTTCCCCCGAAGCTACCCCACACTACTAGGAAAAGGGCTATAGATGATATGGCCACTAATGACGCACCAGACATGTGGTGCGCCACTACTATATAGTAATGGTGCACCATGAGTTGGTGCGCCATTAGTAACAAAAAAAATTCCAAAAATACTAATGGCGCACCAGGGAAGAGTGCGCCATTACTAGTTTAACTAGTAATGGTGCACCACCAACGCAGTGCGCCACTACTATTTTTTTAAAAAAATTGCAAAACTACTAATGGCGCACCTCAAGATGGTGCGCATTAGTAACCAAGGTTACTAATGGCGCATTTGTGGGTGGTGCGCCATTAGTAACCTGGGACCAGCTAGATATTTTGGACAGCCACACCTACACACTCACTTTGCCCACTTCATTCTCTCCACCTCCTCCTCCAAGCTTGTGTCGGCTGCCTCCTCCTCCTCACCTCATTTGCACCATAGATTCATCAAAATTAAGTGGTTAAATTACCTTTTTTGATAGGTAAGTAAGGGGAAAGCTATCTTTATGTTGTAGATCTACTTTTTTTTCTCCCTAGCTCGCTCCAACAACATGCACATGCACTTTTTATGGCCTTGCTAGATCTATGTATGTTTGTGGTGTTGCATATGTTTGTGGTGTTGCATATATGTTTGTGTTTGTAGGTACTGGTATTTCAAATGCGATAGTTGCCAATATTTTGCCGGAATGTTGATTCATTTCCGTTTCGGCGAGAATTTTGGCACTATGCGTTCTTTTTGGTCCTATTTTTAGGGAAAGTCATGCCAAATTTTTTCTTAGTTCTAAAATATCGTTTTGCTCTACCCCGCAGGCGACCATGGTCCGCACGATGACCGAAGGCATCATGAATAGGTTTTTGAGCTCCGCGAAGGCTGAGATGCTTCAAAAGAACAAGACGGAGATAAGATGTCCGTGTCAAAGATGCAAGCTGAAGAGCCTTATTGCGGACCCGGATTCCGGGCAGGTGCGGGACCACCTGCTCTTGCGTGGTTTCATGGATGGCTATAGGTGGCAAGGTGATGAAGATGACTATGAAGTCGTCCATGGGGGCCGGGCAAGAAATGAGGAAGGGCACCAAGACAACCACCGCGGCGAGGGCGGGCGAGAAGACGAAGAATCTCCAGGGCATGATCACGACGGTGATGCTGTACACAGTCATCATGTAGAAGATGTCGGACATGATGATGAGGAAGATCAAGACGAAGGGCATCATCATGAAGATGAAGATGCCAGAGCAGACGACGATGGAGGCTGGGTGCAGGACCCTCATATTCAAGAGCTGCTTCTCAAGCAGACGGATAACGCAAGAGTTGTCGCCCGAGAGAAAGCCAAGCTGGATCAACTGGAGATAGACGCGGTTACTCCATTGTATGAAGGATGCAGGCCCGAGGATACCCGCCTGAAAGTAACGCGCATGGCTCTGGAGATGAAGGTAAAACACAAAATGACCGACGCATGCTTCGACGAGAACATGTCATTCTGGCACGAATGTCTTCCCAAGGGGAACAAGTGCCTGACCAGTTTCGAGGAGGCGAAGAAAATCATGTGTCCTCTGGATTTACCACACGTGAAATACCACGTGTGCATGAACAATTGCATCATTTATCGGGACGAGCACACGGAGTCTACCATATGTCTGGTGTGCGGCGTCACTCGATACAAGAAGAGGAAGAAAGCTCCTCGAAAAATGGTGTGGTACTTTCCGATCACTCCTCGTCTGCAGCGATATTTCGCGGACCCTATGGTAGCAAAGCTCTTGCGTTTGCACGCGGATATGGAGGAGAAGAAGCAAGAAGACGACGGAAATGATCCGGAGATAAATAAAAAAGACAAGATGCTGAGTCACCCTAAGGATGCGAGCCAGTGGCAAGCGTTGAACTTCGAAGACCCAGAATTTTGGAACGATCAAAGGAACATTGTGCTGGGCGCGAGCACCGATGGAGTCAATCCGTTTGGCAGGTAGAGAAGTACACATAGCACCTGGCCTGTGTTTGTGTGGATGTACAACCTTCCCCCTGGTTGTGCATGAAGAGGAAGTACATTCACATGAGTATGCTAATTGAAGGGTCGAAACAACCAGGGAACGACATCAATCTGTATCTGGGGCTGCTGAAAGAGGAGCTAGACATGTTGTGGAAAATGCCAGCCCATACGTGGGACGCTGCAGAGAAAGAATATTTCCCTATGAGAGTCGCACTGCTCACGATGGTGCACGACTATCTCGGTTACGGATATCTCGCGGGGTAGGTGGTCCACAGATTTTATGGATGCGTCAGGTGCATGGATGACACAACGTATCGCCAGCTAGATAGAGATCCCGGGTCTTCGAAAACCGTGTTCATGGGACATCGAAGGTGGCTTCGCGATGATGACCCGTGGAGAAAATGCAAGGATCTATTCGATGGTGAAACCGAACCCCGAAGACGCCCGCGTACGAGGATCGGCTAGGAAATAGATGAGCTGTTGAAAAATTGGAAAGATTGCCCACTGCCGGGAAAGAAGCAAAAGGCGCCAGAGCCGGGAAAGAAGCGAAAGGCGCCAGAGCTGCTGCTGAAGGTATGGAAAACGAGGTCTGTTTTCTAGGACTTGTCGTACTGGAAGATCCACCGTGTGCCTCACAGCCTTGATGTCATGCATATCACGAAGAACGTGTGCGAGAGTCTTCTTGGTACCCTGCTCAACATGATAGAGAGGACAAAAGATGGGCCGAAAGCAAGGGCAGACTTGAAATCAATGGGCATCAGGAAGGAGCTTCATGCTAATGATGATGATGATGAGGCGAAGCAGGACACAGAAAGTCGTCGCAAAGGCAAAAAGGCCAAGAAGACCGGAAATGACTACCCTCCCGCATGCTTCACTCTAAGTCAGGAGGAGATCGAGCAGTTTTTCACCTGCCTCGAAGGAGTAAAACTTCCTTACGGTTATGCGGGGAAGATAAGCAGATACCTAGACCCAACGAAGCAGAAGTTTAGCGGGATGAAGTCTCACGACTGTCACGTGTTGATGACGCAGATACTTCCAGTTGCAATCTGTGGGATCATGGCTGCGCACGTCCGTGAAACGCTATTTGGCCTATGCAACTTTTTCGACGTCATCTCTCGGAAGTCGGTTGGCGTGAGGCAACTCAGAAGGCTACAGGAAGAGACCGTGGTGATACTATGCGAGCTTGAGATGTACTTCCGACCCGCATTCTTCAACGTTATGGTGCATCTGCTCGTCCATATCGTGGAGGATATCATCCAACTCGGGCCGACGTTCCTGCACAGCATGATGTCGTTCGAAAGGATGAATGGTGTCATCAAAGGATACATTCGCAACATGTCACGTCCAGAGGGAAGCATAGCCAGGGGCTTTCTGACCGAAGATTGCATCTCCTACTGCACGAATTATCTAGGCATCGAGAACCCCGTTGGTCTGCCCGTCAACAGGCACCTCGGCAGGCTCGCTGGATGGGGTCACCGTGAGGGTTGCCGCGAAATGCATGTCGACTTCAAGGGTCAACTCGCCGACTTTGAAAGAGCAAACCTAGTCGTGCTACAACACATAGACGTGGTCGATCCTTGGGTGGTAGAGCACAAAACCTTTATTGAGAAGACGTACAATGACCGAGGCCAACAAAGGACGGACGGAGATATAATCAAAGAGCACAACTCATGTTTCACGCGTTGGTTCAATCAGAAGCCTCTGTCGTACCCTTTACATGAGGATTCTTCCGCGGAAGAACAACTCATATTCGCCTTGTCACAGGGTGCCGAGCACAACCTGATGACCTATGAGGCGTATGATATCAACGGCTACACATTCTACACCGAGGACAAGGACATGAAGAGCGATGGTTATCAGAACTCCGGGGTAACAATGGAATCCTACACCGGTAACGACAAGGACAGATACTATGGAAGAATCGAGGAGATCTGGGAGCTGAGCTACGCTAGAGAGAAGGTCCCGATGTTCTGGGTCAGATGGGCCAAGAGCGTCCTAAAAGAAGACCGGTATTTCACCACCATGGTTATACCCGAAGCCAAATCCAAGACCGTGGGTGCAAACCTCACCGCGAAAAATGAGCCATGGGTACTGGCTTCCCAAGTGGACCAATGCTTCTTCATTACCGACCCGTCAAAGCCCAGTTGTGTTGTCGTGAGGAGAGGCAAAAGGAAGATCATCGGAATGGATGGAGTAGCCAATGAGCAAGACTTCAACAAGTACGGCGACCCGAAGATCGAACATGATGACGATGATGAAGTAGCAGCATACACCACAAGAAGAAGCAGGACCACCCTACCTAAAAGACGTCTGTTCCACAGAAGAACTCCATTTGCGAAAAAGAAGGGCAAGAAGATTGTGAACAGATAGCTAGCTAAGATCGATTGTATTTAAATCGTAGTCTTCATTTCTTGATTGTATTTCATGGGCACTTTTTGATATCATGAATATTTTTAAATTTCATGGGCACTTTTTGAATTCATGAATATTTTTTTCAAATTTGATGATATTTTTTCATATTCAATATGAAAAAATATTGAATATTCATGAGGACACTCGATCTCGATCCCCCTCCATCTCGATCGCTATCCCCCTTGCCAGATCCCCCTCGCCGCCGAGCACCCCCCGCACCCTCCCCCCGCTCCACCGCT